>NC_133450.1:85402790-85714457 GCF_048565385.1 Saimiri boliviensis | reverse complement strand
TAGCCTTGTTTTTTCCTAAGACCTTAGATGTAGGTCCAAGCTAGGATATCTATTGAGGGATTTCCCTTGGACATAGAACTCTGAGAAAATGAGACACTCTAAGGATGCTTTGGAAGCCTGTTACCCATCAAAGGTTTAAAACTCTTTGGTTGAGGATTACCAGCCAACCCAGCTCTTTCCTAATGGGTTTCTCCTTCCCCACTCTCCCCTTTTTCAATCACTCTTACAGGATAAGGCCAGATTAATTTTGCTGAACTGATATTCTAAACCTGCTAAACTTCGCCCCAAATATTCTGCTCCTCCTCATAACCTACAGAATAGTGAGCAGAAAAAAACCAAAATTCTGATTCTAGGAGTCCAGGGGTTCTATGGTCTGACAACTGCCCTCTTTAACCTTATTTCTGCATCCTTCCAGCTAGACTACATCACTTGTGATGTTAGTGTTGTGTCTTTAAATAAGGGTTCTCTCTGTCTGAGATATCCCCCCATTGCCTATTTAAACATATCCAAATATTATAAATGCTCCCACCTTCACTCCCATAATTCTTAAATTTGGAACTGTAGACCTCTCAACTCCTGGAGTTGGTTAGTTAAATCTCTTTAATGGCACTTGACTGCTTCAATCTTGTGTAAGAGCTTCTGCAATAACCTCTTAAGTAGAACATAAATTAAACAGTGAAGGACAGAAACTAGGTCTTACCATCTTAGCAGAGAGCTTTGAGTAAGAGATCAAGTCGCTGCATGAATGAATAAATGACTGCATGAAGGGAAAACACCCTGACGCTAGCTAAGGTCATGGGACATTACGTGATTCCAGCATTTTCCCTAAATGGGCTCTCCTAACATAGACTTAACAGAGCAAGGAGACATTGAGCAAGATCTCCCTCTGTTTTGGAACCACCATGACTCTTTGGCTTTTGAATGAAGCACCAAGCAGGGCTCAAAGCGGCTTGGGGAAAAGCTTGGTCTCCTGAGACTTGTAAAGTCAGAGTCTCAGAATTATGGGAAACTCATAGGCTAATTCTGGGCTCTGGGAATAAGGAGAGCCTTAGGACGTATGTTTCTGATGCTCCATTGGAAGGATAAAGAGATCTTTCATAGTTGGCGACCTTCTCATGTTCTCGTTGTAATCATTCTAGGGCAGAATTTCTCAATCACAACCCTATTAACATTTTGGACTGAATAATTCTTGGGTGTCGGGGGTTTGCTGCATGCTTTGTAGGCTACTTAGTCGCATTCCTGGCCTCTACCCATTAGGTTCCAGGAGCCTCCCCGTCCCCCAGCTCCAGTTGTGACAACCAAAAAATGCCCTGGGTAACATTTGCCCACCTCTGGTTGAGAACTGCTGTTCTAGGAAATTTATTGCATTGTCAATTTCTTGAGGACAGGGAATGTTGACTGAGTTGCTTTGCATCCTTCAGCTCCAAGGCAGTGTCCAGCACATAGAATTTATTCTTTCTGTTATTCAATGACTGTTTATTGAGCCTTTCTATGAGCTACACCCTGTTCTAGGTACTGTGGATACATCAGGGAAGAGGCTGTCAAGATCCTCATGGTACTTATACTCTAGAGGTGGCTCTGAGTGTCATCTGCGGTGGTGATCTGAATGGTGCCAGTTATATTAACAGCTTCTTTTTTACCAAGGTGAAAGGCAGCCCAAACTCTGATGAGTCTATGTCTAGGTCATCATTTGGGAACACTCATGTCCTTTGTTCTCACAGGAAACATTAAACTAGAATTAAGCTCACCCATGTTTTTCCTACTTCTGTTCTCCATGGTAGAGCCCTGTTTCCTGATAAACCAAAGTGAGCTCCTTCCCCACAGGGAGGTGCCAGGGGTGGATGAGGAGGGGCCTCTGTGACTGCATGCAGAGAAAGCAGGAAGGAGTGAAGGGGCAAAGTTTGTCTTAGAAGATAGGTACCAACAGTTGGCATATTTCCTCAGCACGTTCTGAGGTAGAAAGTGTGGAGTCTTGTCATTTCCCAGGCAGAGGTTCAATCTTGCGTCTGTCCTATCAGAAAGTTCTTACGCATATCTCAAGGACCATCTCAGCTCTCACATTTGCAGTCATGTCTTTCCCAGCTTCCCTGGCAGTTAGTCCCTCGTTATCTGTGTTCCTGCAGCACGTTTAGGGGTTGCCAGAGCACTTACTACATTGCTCAAGGCGAGTGCTTTTGCTGATTTGAAATTTCCTTGCTTAGCACAGTTACTAAAGCATAGATAATGCCCAACAAATTATCTGTTGAATAAATGAAGTATAGGTCAAGTGGTTCACGAAATAGAGCCCTGGGTGGCATCAGAGGATGCAAATTGTAGTCCAACTTTGTCACATAGTGAATCTGCAGACAAGTTATACAGCTAAAATGTTCACATAAAATCATGTACCAATTGAGGGATTATTATTATGTGGGACAGGTTTATAGCTATTGAATTTACCTAGAGCTGCTTCTCTCTCTCTCCTCTCTCTCTCTCTCTCTGTCTCTCTCTCTCTCTCTCTCTCTCTCTCTCTCTCTCTCACACACACACACACACACACACACACCATCACACCACAGAATATCAGCAAAATGACTCGCACTTATGACCAAAGTGTACAGTTAACCTTGTCCTCTGGATCTCCATGTCGAAGCCCAGCCCCACTGGCAAGGTGCAGCATGACTCTGTCTGTCTCCTCCCCACCATTGTTACTTACCTGAAGACTTCAAACCCCCAGCCTGCCAAGGCAGTGAAAAGTCTGGGACTCAGATCTCGAGCTGGGTTCATGGCACAGCCGCTGTTCAGTCCCAAGGAGGAAGCAATGGTAATGATCAGGAGGCCGATGATAATGGGCTCTAGGCCTCTGGGGGCTCCCAAATTTCGGGAGTCAAAAATGGCAAAGACAATCATGAGGAGTATCGTAGTGGCCACCACCTGGATGGGGAGAAGTTGAGTCAGGGCTTTAGCCTGCATTCTGTTCACTTACAGGCCTCAAAACCATCCCTTCTTGCTAACAATATGCCGAGTAAAAACTGACATGTACTGAGTGAATACATTGTTCAACTCTCTTCTTTCCACAGCGATTCTAGAGGAGATGCTATTATAATTCTCATTTACAGATTGCTTACCCACCCGAGCCCACACTTAGTAGGTAGCAGTCGGGTTTGGATCCACAAAGTTTGGCTCTAGAGACTGTTATCTTAATACAACACTATCTTTGTAGCTACTACTCAGCTACTACTGAGCTAAGTAGAAAGGCAAGCTACAGACAGGAAAAATGAATGAAAGCCTTGTTCAAATTGGTGAGAAAAGCTATGTGACATATCAATAGATGAATGTGCAAAGGAAATGAACAGGAAATTCAAAAAAAGGAAAAAAAAGAATTAGGAAACTAGTGGTAAAAACTCATTTGTAATAAAATAAATGCAAACAATAACCAAATGTTAGAAAAAGGGTAGCAGTTATTCCAGGCTTTTCAAAAAGATCTAAATAAGTACTATGCTTTTAAAAGGAGATTCAGCAATAATTTAGCAATTATGTATTCCAAAACATGTATTTATTTATACAATTTGATGCTGTTTGATATTTGAGAATTGCATCATGGAAATAATCTAAATCATGGAAAAATTACTTTTAAATGTCCACTTTAGCAAAATTTATGGTACTGAAAAACTGGAAACTTTTAATCTTGTTTTTACGGTCTACTATATAGCTATTAAAAACTATAAACATGGAAGCTATGTAGTAATATATAAAAATGCTTATGACATTAAGTGAAAAAATTTGTATTGCTTTGTGCGCCTGTAGTCCCAGCTATTCAGGAGGCTGAGGCAGGAGAATTGCTTGAACTTGGTAGGTGGAGGTGAAGGCTCTCTGAATTCCTTAGGCTTTGGAGAGAGTTCCAAAAACTGCCAATTATCAGTCAGTTAACACCCAACAGAGCTCTTGGCCATCACAACCATATTTTTGGGTCACCTTATCTCAAGATTACTAAATTGTTTAGCTCTAAATATTGATAAAGCATTTTCCATGGTTTAATTAATAATCAATCATTTATTCACCCAATAACTACTTACTGGGCACCTACTTAGCCAAGTACCTGGACTCTCTCCAAAGCCTAAGGAATACAGAGAGCCTTCAGTGTTTCCTAATAGTTACAGCATCAGGGTTTTCTTTCTTTCTTTTTTTTTTTTGAGACAGAATCTCGCTCTGTGGCCAGGCTGGAATGCAGTGCCACGATCTTGGCTCACTGCAACCTCCACTTCCCGAGTTTAAGCAATTCTCCTGCCTCAGCCTCCTGAGTAGCTGGGACTACAGGCGCACGCCACCACGCCCAACTAATCTTTGTATTTTTAGTAGAGATGGGGTTTCATCATGTTGGCCAGGGTGGTCTTGATCTCTGGACCTCATGATCCGCCTGCCTCGGCCTCCCAAGAGCATCCGGGTTTTCTAATATTTGCTTTTTCTACTTGACTATGTACATGGTAATGGGCTTAAAAACCACAGACCTTAGAGAAATTGCCAACTCACTCTGAGACAAGGACACAATGAAGAAAGCTCAGAATATGGTATGAAGGTCAACGTTGATCAAGATAGCTTTGGGAGGCTGAAGCGGATGCATCATGAGGTCGGGAGTTTGAGACTAGCTTGGCCAACACGGGGAAACCCTGTCTCTACTGAAAATACAAAAATTATCTTGGAGTGGTGGTGCACACTGGTAATCCCAGCTACTCAGAAGGCTGAGGCAGGAAAATCGCTTGAACCCAGGAGGCGGAGGTTGTAGTGAGCTGAGATCAGACCACTGCACTGCACTCCAGCTTGAGTGATGCAGCAAGACTCTGTCTCAAAATAATAAAAAAATAAATAAATAAAAGAAGAGATACAGGCTAGATACCAAGCAGTTTTCTTGTGACCAGAAGACTTGGTGAAACATCTTGATGACAGGAATTGGAAAATGTGTGAAATTCTACAAGATCCCATTAGAAGAACAAAGGTGGAAGAAAGAGAGAGGAAGGTTGGGAGGAAGAGAAGGTTGGCTAAAGGCAGAGAAATTACTTCCTGTTGACTGCCTAGTATGCACCACGTATTTTATTGCTGTGGTGTATTAGTCAGAGGTTATTAATGCCACTTATCAGAAGACTAAACTGAGGCTTTGGAAGGTTCTCAGTAACTAGCACAAGGGCAAACTCATGGTAAGAGGCAGGGCCAGGACCTGGTCTCCCTGTGGACTGCGGGATTTCGAGGAAGGCTCATGCCAGTATCCTGTCCTTGGTGTGGCCTTGTGTCAGGGATACCCCTGAGACCTGAAGACTCTCAGGAGGGAAGCAAGGATGTGTCTGCAGGAAGGAGGCAAGCACTGCTCAGGACACAGTGGTGAGGGGTCTCTCTGGGCTGAAAATCTATGGGGATGAGGCTTCTCTTTACTCCCCAGATCCTCGTAACAGTCTGAGACTACAGGGAAGTGGCTGTGGGTCCAAATCACAAGGAGCAAAGACAAAGTTCTTTCCAATTGAAGTCAGGGTTTGAGACAGTCAGCATTCTTCCTCTCTTGTCTCCAACAGAAGTGAGTTTAATTCACATGAGAAATTTCCAAAGTCCTTCAACAGTTCTTTACCTCATTCCTGTCTTCTTCATTATAAGGTGCATTTGGCCTGAACTGAAGGGCGATAGTAACCCCAAGAAACTTTGCAACTGTTATCCATCCCAGGGTTTATTCTGGAGAACCCCTTGGTACTCTTATTGGCTCAGCAAATGCAGTCAGTTGCTCTAGGTCTGTGTGGGCACTTAAGGTTTAAAAGGTCCCTCACTCCCTGTCCTTCCTGAGCTGCCTATGAGAACAGACTCCTGGTGCTTTGAAGCTAGAAAAAAATTGCCTTCTCCATCTCCCTCTCTTAACAGACTGATACCCAGAGGTCAGGGAGCCTGGTCATCTTGCCTTCAGGAACTTCCTCCTCCTCCCTTTGCTCTTCCTTCCTCATACCTGTTCCTGTATTGCTTGTCCTAGTTTATGAAACAACTACCCTCCTGCCCTCTTCCTTCAGATAACTCCAGTGTTCCCTAGTTGGAAAACTCCTTCCATTTATAACCAGCTAATCTAGTCTCAGAGCTAGAAAGGAGCTGGAAGGTGATGCATCCCACACTGTCTACCATCTGATGCTTAAATCTCCTCAAGAATCCCTCCATCCCCACTCCTGAGAAGTGGAGGAATAGTGAGCCTCTAACACCCCCAGTGACTCTTGTCCTGGGGCAACAGGGCCTATTTTTAGCTCAGCCCTGTTTCTAGAAGAATCTTCCTTCTGTCACATGTAACTTTATTTGACCATAATTTCATTCATTTGTGGACTCATCTATTCATTTGATAAATATTTTTTGGGCACTATTATGTACCAGGCATTATGGTTCCACCAAGTTTCCTTGGGGTAGAAGGTGTATATGTATCAATTCTAATCTCTTTCCCACTTGACAGCCCTTCAGATCTTTGACAGCTACTGTCGTGTGCTGTCACATCACTTCTCCCTCCCCACCCACACCCCACACCTCTTCTGTAGACCACATAGACCTCTTCTTCACCCAGTGCTTGTGTAACATCATTGCCTTTTCAGGTTCTTCTTCGATAGCTTATCCCCTACAAGGGTAATATTTGGAAGTGAGTCGAACACTCACAGTACTGAGTGGAATAAGACCTTCAACTGCTTCATCCGAATACAATGCTTTATTACTGCAGCTTATGGTAACATTCTTTTTTTTTTCCTGGCAGCCATGTCTCTCTGTATCTTTTCCACTGAAACTTTTTCTATTATTCCAGCTCTTCTAGGCTCTCTGCTTCAAATTTCTATTATAATATGGCCCCTATACTCCACTTTGCTATCTGATTATATATTTTTTCTTTTCTTTTTTCTCAGACTGAAGTGTAGTGGTGTGATCATAGCTCACTGCAGCCTCCAACTCCTGGGTACAAGCTATCCTCCAACCTCAGCCTTCCAGGTAGCTGGGACTACAGGCAAGCACGACCACACATGGCTAATTTTTGTATTTTTGGTCGAGGCAGGGTTTTGCCATGTTGCCCAGCCTGGTAGTAAACTCCTGGGCTCAAGTGACCTGCCCACCTTGGCCTCCCAAAATGTGGGGATTAAGATGTGAACCACCATGTCCAGCCCTATCTAATTATATCTTATTTTGCATTGTTTCCTTATTCGTTGCTCTTCAACTAGATTCTACGCTTCTGGGCAGATACTGTTTATAATGCATTTTTCTATTATTATTCTTTTTATCCTTATAAGTAACTTCATGACAACTCGTATTATCCCCATTTTATAAGTGAAAAACTTGCAACCCAGGAAGTTCAGTAGTTTGTTGAAGCCATGTAGGAAGTCGGAGGCAGAACAGATATTTTAATTCAAGCATTCAGACTCTGCATCTTGGATTTTTACAACTCACATTTACTTGTCAGTCTTTCAAGCTCCAGACACAGGGCCAAGCACATAGTGAGTTTTTAATAAACGCTTGTTGCCTATTTGATTTATTGATTAAAGTGGAAAGTAAAAAGGCTAAGGACATGAGGGCATAGTTTTTCATCCATTCATTGAATGGAAGTACGCATAATGATGAACTGGAAGACCCATTTTATACACACGCCCGTTCTGAACTGCCCCACGGTATAAGTCCTGATTATAGGAGAAGAACTTAGAGATACTGAAAAATGTAGCCTTCCTTCCACTGCCGTAACCAAGATGACCAGCAGCCTGTCTGGGATGCGGTAAGGGAGGAAGAGTCTTTTGAGCTGACAATGTTAGTCCTGCCATAAACTGACCAGATAGGTGTGCTATTGGTTACACTACAGTATGCTTGGGTGACAGAAGCTTGTTTAAATGTCAATAAGGCAGAGATACTTCTAGCCACCTTAAGAGTTGAAATAAATAAACCTAGGCACATGGTGAGACAGAGAGGGCTGATGATACCGTAGGCTCAACTACCACCCTTCCCAGTCTTTGATTTGAAATAGAAATGTCTTCTTTTGTGGCCTCCACACTTAGACCATGTGTTCAAGGGAAACAGTAGGGAAGTGGACTCCGTGTGTGTCTACAGGGGTTGAAATGTTTAGTCATTCACTCTTTTCTGGATCTCAACTAATGTGAAACAAGGGTATATATTGAAGAAGAAGGAGAAAACTTTTCTAGTGTTACCAGCTCCCTGCAAAGGTAAAACGATTATCAAGAAAGCTTGGGTTATGCCCAGAAACCTCTGCCTTTGGAAACACAACCTTTCCTTTCTGATTGCTCTCTAATTCTCCAATGCATTCCCCTTAGAAGAGCATATCTTTTTACCAAAGTTAAGTCTTTGTTGAATCTACACTTACTTGATCTGCAAATGCATTCGTCAGAGATAGATATGGAGCTGGGTATGTTGCAAAAATGTGTGCTGTTGCATTTTCTCCCACGATCAGCAGTTTTCCACCAGCAAAGGACATAAGTCCATCTAAGAAAGACAAAGCTCTGGCACATTAGTGTTCTCTGAGAAGAGCTGACAGAGGCCTACGCCAAGCCTTGTGCTAAACAACTGCAGTCACTCAGGCTGAGCTTGGCATAGCCATGCCATTTGTTTCTCTCTGCTTCCTAGGAATGATAGTTTTAGAGACACTCAGGCAAATCCCAGGATAACAGGTCAAAGGAAGAAGGCCTTTGGCATCTCTGAATGGCCTACTCCAGAGTGGCACAAATTCTCTGTCAGTAGGGTCCTGGGAATAAATTCTCTTTTGGGGGAATTCTTGCAGTTTTTGAGATCAATTAAAAGCCAAAGCAGGGTTTGGTCTTGCTCTAGAAAGAATTTGTAATTCCCAGAGGGCTCTCAGTAACCCTTAATACCACTCCAGAATTTGAGGGTGTTGCAGTGTCCTGAAGACGCCCCTAGAGCCAGGGGTAAGGCAGCCACTGTCACAGCCAGCCCTGACCCCAGGCCGTTCTTGCCGCAGCAGCAGGCTCTGAATTTCCGGTGTGGTCTTGAATCCCTTTTAGATTCTAATTCTCAGAAAGGAAATCTATGGAGAAAAGCCATTTTTCATAACCTATTTCTTACTTTTTTCTTTTTTCTTATTTTTGGAGACAGGGTCTTGTTCTGCTGTCCAGGCTGGAATGCAATGACATGATCCTGGCTCACTGCAGCTTTGATCTGGGCTCAAGCAATCCTCCCACCTCAGCCTCCTGGGTAGCTGAGACTACAGATATCAGTTACTACATCTGGCTTATGTAAAAAATTTTTTTTGAAGAGACAAGGTCTCCCTATGTTGCCCAGGCTGGTCTTGAACTGCTGGGCTCAAATGATCCTCCTGCTTCTGCCTCTCAAAGTGTTGGGAGCCACCACACACCCAGCCCTCCATGACCCATTTCTCTAAGGCGTGGTTCATAAATTCCACTTCCTAAGGTCTTCAGCTTGGGCATTATAATGTATTAAGGCTCACCTTGGGTTAGAAGGAAGGAGCTGCTTTAACAGTTAATTTCATGGGAACACCAAGGTTTTCTAGTTTGAAAGGCCTTGAGAGTCATCTAATTCAATTCACTCATTTTCCAGAGGAGGAAACTGAGGCTAGTCAAATCAGATGACTTCTTTAAGTCACACAGGTATTTACTGAACAGCCAGAACTAAAGTCTAGGTGTTCTATCACCAGTACTATGTTTTTCCCAATGGCCGTTGCAGAGTGGAAGCCCTGGCTATTTGATAGAAGGGCAGTGAGGCTCCCACCCAACCTGCATCTCTGCTGTGTCTCTTCAAAGACATTTTCCCAGAGTCCTTCTCTCAATACTTGATGGTCATACCTTTGCCACCAGAAAACACCTCCATTCGCTGGCAAATCAGAGACAGCAGTGGGGAAGCCACTGGCCTATTACTTGTTGTGTGCATGTTCATATTGTAGTGCTGGCTGGGCACAAAGACAGGCTTCCTTTAAGTTCTGCTCCCCATTTAAGATATGATATTTTCATTAAGAGGCTCTACTAATTTTCTGGAATGGTAATATGGTCTCATTTTCTCAAATTTAGAACTTCCTGTCATTTGTAGAACACTTCCCATCCTTAGTCTTTCTCACCTGTTCCTACCAAGTAATTCTGACTTTCAAATTATGCCCAGCTCTTCCTAACCTTAGGACTCAGGGACCTTACTCACCATAGTAAATGCCAAAGAGGGTTGCAGCCCCCACAAAGGCTCCCAAGAACTGGGCTCCCACATAAAATGGCAATTTGAACCATTTCATTCGTCCAAAGAGACACATTGCAAAAGACACAGCTGGGTTGATGTGGCCACCTGCAAAGAAGAGAAGATTGCAGAAGTGAGAGGGCAGACTGGGAAGGAGAATTATACCGAAAACCATCTAGAGATCTCAGGTGGAATTCAGTCTCCTAGGTAGAGAACTACCACATGTAAGGAGAAAGAAGCATGTGTGTGCATGAGAGGAGAGAATGTGTGTATTTGAGTGGGGAGAGAGGGAGGACTGATAATTTTCATGGCTTTTTCTTAATAGGGTTTTATCTATATCTATCTATCTATCTGGCAATCACCCCAAACAGACTGATGTAGCTATTAATTATGTTTTAAAAGTCAATATGCTTATGCGATATATATATATTATTTAAATCTATATCTAGCAATTCCTCAGGCCATGTCCAGAGGATATAAAAACAAGCTTAGGACTGAAAAGAGATGTATCTTTAGGGGAAAATGACCATGGGTTGCTGAGGGTAGGGGCGTAGTTGATTTTGAGGCGGTCACAGTGTTTGGGTGGCTTGTTCTTGGTTCCCCTGCATGAACAATGCATTTCTCTCACACACAGAAACGTAGCAACCCTTCCTTGAGCGCAGCCCAAGCTCCAGCTAGAGAAATCAGCTTCCTTGACTCTCACCCAGCCATAAAATCAGATAGAGAATTTGCTCTGTGGTTGGTCTCTAACATCCCCAGCTGGCTTTGCTAGTAACAGCAACAGCATTTATGAAATACTTGCCAGACCCTACTGTAGGGGCAGTAGGTGCTTTTGATCCTCTTAAGAACCCAGTGAGATGGGTACTACTCCAGTTAACAAGTGAGAAAACTGAAGCATAGATGGAAAGTAAGTTTCTTAAGGCTACATGGTCAGTAAGTGGAAGAACCAGGATTCAAATTCAGGTTTATCTGAATTCTAGAGCCTGCGTTCACTGCTATACTAATTCCAGCCCATCTTCATCATGTTTATAAAGGCTTCTCTGCTTTTGTGGCCAGAAAAATAAATAAAGAATTTAAAAAAAATTCTCTGAGCATATAGGCTCATTTCCTAGTGAAAAAGGATGCTCATTTGAGGAATACAGATGATGTTTTGTGTGGAGGGAGAATCAGAGACACTACGTTGAGATGTGGACTTTCAGCCTGTGGACTTCGTTGTAAACAAAGGAGAGATGATGCTGATGGTGATGATGATGATGATGATGATGATGATGATGATGATGCTGCTGATTCTGTGCAGAACCAGTAGGTGCACTTGTTACCACAAGCCTCCATTACCCCCTGCAGAGAAAGCTATGCTTTTTCCAAGTATCCAGGGCAAAGTGAGCTTGCAATGGGGCTGAGGGATTCTGGCTGCCGGCTAAACCACAAGGCTTCTTTTTTCACCTGCCCCTGCCACTTAGCGGCTACTATGAGCAAGAAAATGCCAGTGTTTTGAAGCACAGATGACTTCCTGAAGCCTTATAAACACTTCAGCTGTTGTGTTTTACTTTTAAAGCCAGGAGAGCTACAGTTCTGGAGCCTAGCAGAACACCTTACCAGAAAGGCTGGAAACAGGGGTTAGGAGGGAGGAGGGGGCACACAGGGTAGCGAGAAATTCCTCTTCTCCCAGAGGCTTGCTGCAGGGTAGCTGTCTCCAACTGCCTGGAGTTAGCCACTGTGAAAGAACAAGGGGTGGGGGCCCAGGCACAATGGCTCATGCTTGTAATCCCAGCGTTTTGGGAGGCCAAGGCAGGTGGATCACTTGAGGTCAGGAGTTCAAGAACAGCCTGGGCAATATAGTGAAACCCAGTCTCTATTAAAAATACAAAAACTAGCTGGGTGTGGCGGCTCCCGCCTGTAATCCCAGCTACTCAGGAGACTGAGGCAGGAGAATCGCTTGAAGGAGGCGGAAGTTGCAGTGAGCAGCTTGTGCCTCTCTCTGTACTCCAACCTGGGCAACAAAAAAAACAAAAAAACAAAAAACAAAACAAGGGGGCCATAAGGCCATAGGGATCATCTCTAATCCAACTCCCTTGAGTTGGGTCTACCAGTGGAGATTTCTTTTTAATAAGTTCCTTTTCCAAAATAAATTTTCCCATAGTAGGCTTGTGTTTGTTAGCTCCTCCTAAGTGTCCTGAGACTGGAGCTAGTGTTTACCTTGGACCTCACATGATGCAAGGCACTTAGTAGGTATTCAATATGAAAGGTGAAGAAATAATCAGAGGCCTTATTTAGATAGCTCAGACTACAGGGATCTACAGAGAAAGTTGTTTGGGGTTCAGAGAGTATGTCTTGGAGGGTTGTTTGGGGTTCAGAGAGTATGTCTTGGAGGGTTTTTGGGGTTCAGAGACAGTGTGTCTTGGAGGGTTTGGGGTTCAGAGAGAGTATGTCTTGGAGGGTTGTTTGGGGCTCAGAGAGAATGTATCTTGGAGGATGCATTGCAAAGCAGTGAGTAAAGGGGCTCGAGAGGAGGCAGAAAGGTTCGGAAAGAGAGGTGGACAAGTGGCATCCTGATGCCTCTGGTTAAAGGCCAAGTGGCTCCTAGAAATTTCTCCCTGCAGGGATGAGTGGTCACCCCGGCTTATCATAAGCACAAGGCAGAGCAGTGTATTGGAAAGAACATGAGTACTAGAGTCAGAGAGTCCTGCACTCAACTCTTGGCTCTGCTAAGGTTGCCGGGACAATCAGATTATTCACATAAAGAGCCCGTGGGTGCAGCTGGAGCCCACAGGGCACAAGATGAAAGTCTTAGGTGAGCAAAGGGAACTCCTTCAATGTTCTGTCCTGTGCACATCCTCTCCTCCTCACCACTCATGCATAATCCCGTGATAAAGGTAACCTGTATTTCATTTGTCGGGAAAGCAAGGCTATTTGCTTTTTCAATAAGTCTATTTTAGTCATAAAATGCTACATCAAAAGCAATTATCATTAGACACCCTAAACGCTTTGTGCGGGATTCGACATAGTTAGGATATTGTGACCTCTGACTGACTGGATTTGACGGGCACATTCCCAAGGGAGCAAGATGCTGTAACTTCTTTACAATAAGGTGATGTTTTATATTTAAAAGTCAAATATCCACTCACCTCACTAGTCTGTACTACAAAATGGGATAACATTCATATTCATGCCCAGTGTACATTGGTTATTTTTGGAATCTTCAAGAGGACCTCACAAATCAGTATGTACCCACAAACCAGTATGTTATCTGTAGCCACAATGAGAAAGACACCTTCCACAATCTTCTCCTATTCCTGCACCTGCTGAAGCTGATACTGATGCTGTTGTCCACACAGATGTCATGATGGGCCAGTGTGTCGTCTCTGCATGTTCCCAAAGCCACCAGTCCTCAGGGAGCCTGAACTGTTCTAGGTTTAAAATAGGGTTAGACTGGTAAGGGCTGCCTTTCCAAGCCAAAGCCACCATTTTCTAGTCAGTCTCAGACACCACTCGATTTGTATTTTAGGGTCTCACAGTCGCTTCTAAACATTTTGGTGAGGCCCTGACTCTCACCCAGAAACAGCTTCTACTGAAAACAGTCCCATCAGTTTTGGCCCTTACTCTTCTAACTACAGGGACTGGGACTCAACCCCAGTTTAGGGGCCACAGAAGAATTGATGCCATTTCTTCACTCCTTCCTCTTCCTGCTGGCTCTTTCCCTTTTTCCTCCTACAGTGACCGCTGAAATCCCCAGGTATATCAACGGACACAAACAGCTATGGCCTGTGGTGGTGGTGGGTTTTAGGAGTCTTAGGGTGTGGGTCCAATTAATGCTGAGTAACTACTTGATGATGTTCAGTTCAGAGTGTTATGCAGGCAAAATGCTTCAAAACCACATCTCTACCTGAAAAGAGGCTGAAAATATGGCTACCTCTACATTGCCTGGTGAACGCAGTGGGAGCTTATAGGGGAAGCAGTTAAGCCTTGGCATATTTAGGGCAGCCCCCTGGTTTTTCTTGTGCCCTTCTTGGAGTTTGCCTTGACGTAAGCAGTACAGTGCTGGGATCACAGCAAAACGTGGACAAGAGTTTGAATGAGACACTGTACGTGCTAACAAATCACATGTATAAGACTCTGTAACCTCGACTACCCTTGGATCTGAGTCTAGCTGTAGCCTAGACATGGAAAGGGTGCCAGCCAGTAAATGGCCATTCCAGATGCACAGCCCAAGGAGTTCCCAGGGAGCCTAAGCAGTCATTCTGCAGTGCCACAAAGGCAGTGTTTGCTACCAGTCCCCAGTCCAGCAAGCTTAACTGCAGGATCCTCTGCCAAAATAGCCTGCTTGTGAAGTCCTCATAATAAAGCATTGGAAATGCTGTGTAAGAATGGGGAGGTGTTAGCTTGTTGTGGTGGCTCATGTCTAATCCTAGTGCTTTGAGAGGCTGAGGCAAGTTGATTGCTTGAGTCCAGGAGTTTGAGACCAGTCTGGGCCACATGGCAAGACATTGTCTCTACAAAAAATACGAAAAATAGCTGGGTGTGGTGGCTCGTGGCTGTAGTCCCGGCTATTTGAAAGGCTGAAGTGGCCGAAGGTAGAATTGCTTGAGCCTGGGAGGTCAAGACTGCAGTGAGCTGTGATCCCACCACCACACCCCAGCCTGGGCAACAGAGTGAGACTCTGTCTTAAAAAAACAAACAAACAAACAAAACAAAACAACAAGAATGTGAGCTTCACTGTCATGCAGATTGTGTGAACCTGGGTCAAATCTTGGCTCTGTCTCTTTACCAGTCGCAGGGCTTCCAGTTATTTACTGACTCCCTCTAAGTAGGGATTTCTCTGCAGAATGGAGACAGTAATACCTGCTTCCGAGTGCTGTTGTAAAGAAGAGGGAGATAAAGGCGGTCCAGCATCCAGCACAGTGCTCAGGATGTATGTTTACTCAGTCTCCTTTCTTTTCTTATTACCAAGTCTTGACTCAATGCTCTGAGGACCCACACCAGGTCGCTGAAAGATTCTGAGTGCCTTTGGCAACTAGATCATTTCCACAGTCACTTCCTAAGTCCCTAGACTGCATTAAATAGTCATCATTTCATTTTGCTTCTGAGAACCATGTGATTGGCTTTTAATCAGTTCACTTCTCAGGGCAGGATTAGACTAAGACCTTGTAGATGAGATCTGAACTTCCACGAAAGCACTATCCATTTTGCGAGAGACCCAGACTCTTCCTGTTTGCTGTAGATAAAGGTCCAGGACTTGCCTCTGTTGGAGTGATCTTCACTGAGCTATTCACAGGGTATCTGGGAGTTGAATTTGAAATGTGGGCTAGAGCAAGTAAAAAATCCCATTGACTCATGGAGAATATGATTCAGTGGCCAGACTTAGGAATGAATCATTTATGAGCTCTGACCCCCATTTCTGTCTCTTGTTAAATGTTGTCATTGCACAAGTTACTTACCATTGGTGATTTTAATTATAACTATAACAAATTAATTTTATCTATAAAAATGGGATCCAATACACAGTCTTGCAGGATTTTTGAGATGTAAATAAATTATGTATGTGATGCACCCAGCACTGTGCTGGGACATTGGAGTGGTTGAGTTCGTAGCAGCATTCACTGTTTCTACTGCTTACCAGAGACACCGCCAGCCACATAAATGGCCATTGCAACTGCCATTGCAAATCCAATGTTGATAGTAATGATCCCTCCAAAAAGTCCTCGACTGAGAATAGCTTGTGCAACAGAGCCGCATCCAAGGACCTGGAATGAGAGGAAAACTCAGCAAGTACATGGGGATGGCTACTGTCAAAAGCAATGGAAACTCACAGTAACAAGAAGTTTTTCAAAGCAAACTCATGGATTGGGTTGCCTTGGGTTTTCTGCAAATCCAATTATAATGATCCAGCTATGCACATATAGCAAAATGGTGGACCCCAGGTTGCATCTGGACTTCCAATAGATGAGTTTTGCTGCGCCTGCACAATGCTCAAATTTTGCCTACATTTATAGGTCAGATAATTTCATGCAATAATCTAGGTATCTGGTTTTCTTTAAAATTAAATTTTTAATTTTTAGATTATTATAGACCCACCTGTGTCGTAAGAAATAATACAGAAAAGTCCCATGTACCTGTTACCCACTGGTTCCTTTTAATCAATAAGAAGATCTGGTTATTCACAGAGAAATAATCAAGCACAGCAGCAGTTGGCAGATCCCTGTAGACAGAGTTTATGCCTTCCCAACTAGCTCACTTCACTGCTCTTCACTCATTTAGGTCACCTTCCTGGCCTCTGTAGGTATGTGAGTTTGACGGTCCTGTTCTTGTGGCTCCCAGTATAAAAGCAAGACTAGGCACACAAACCACCATAGACATATCCAGTAAAGGGGAAAGGCCATGTACCATGTATTAGAACGAGGATCTGATGTGCAAGAAAACAAAGGAAAACTTTAGGGGGATAGATTTGGCAATCAGGACCCCCTTATTCTCATATATTTTCTCCCTGATGGAGCTATAGTTTTCTAGGGAGCAGAGGCTGCCAAACTCTCTGCTTCTTGTATTTCCTATGGCACCAAGCCCAGTGCTGTGCTGACAGCAAGAATGCTGCAAACAGTTGCCCAGTGAATATGATAGTGAGTCTTCCACAATCTTCAGCTGGCAGAAGATATTTTAGAGAATGAAATCCATATTCAGAAAGGTTTGCAATAAATATATGTTGGTAAATCCATTCAATAGACTACTAGGCAGCCAAGATATCCGTGTGTACCAAAGTGGAAAGATCTCCAAGGTATATTATTAAAATTTTTAAAAAGATGTAGAGCATCAGCAGAGCTAAAACATGCTGCCAATTGTATTAAATACACTACATGCATTTATCTTTATTTCTATGATTCCTTTCCATGAATACATAAGCAGCAGAAACGGGATTAGATCCTAATGGGTTGGGGGGAATGCATGACTGGGATAGAGGTTGGAAGATAACTTTTCACTGTATATCCTCTCTTTTTTTAAGTCCATATATTTCCTGATTTTTTTAAAAAATGGGACCCACATATTTATTGAACAATCAGTTAAAACCATTTAATCATAGTCCATTAAAGAAATACTTGGTGAAGGACGGTTCTTGAGAAAGAAGAACAGTTTCATACAAGTTTGGTTGGAAAATGAAACAGCAAATGGTCACCAGCTTTCACCATGCTGTGGTTTAAAAAGCTAGTGTGACCCTGTAGGCATAAGTGTAGGAATCATTAGATGATTAGATGTTTAGATGGAATTCAGCTGGTGTTTTATAACTAAAGAAGAGCAACTAACTTGAGGGAGGGCTTGGCATTGAGCAATACATATTATTTAGGGGCAGGAAAATAGAGCATATGAGGAAATGTTTCAGAAACAGGTATGTTTTAGGAAAAAATAACAATGTGAAGGCTTTTTATCAGGAAGATAACAACCTGCTATTGTGTCATTTCATAAAGAGATGAAAATGGAAGCATCTAAAACGAAAATGTGACAGGTTGCACAAAGACTTTTTTTATTGTGATGAATTAATTCTAAATAGTTCCCTCAGGGCTCATTTGTGAGGTTCTTAAGAGGAGTATAATTTACAAACAAGAGATATTTAATACATATAGAATGATGTTTCTGGCAGCAGAGAAATTATGTAGATGATGCTTTCATGTCTCTTCCAGTCCCCACTTCCAATACACATCTGCCTGTCTTAGCAAGCAGAGAGAAGGTAGAGAGCTTTGTATCCTACAGTGAATGTTAAATACAGTTGTAGCAAGAACATGTCCCCTTTCTCTTTTCAGAAAAATTCCTTAAGTCCATTTTATAGCCTAACAATTTCACCTAGACTTGACATTATTTTTTTCCAGAATCCTTATCTATTATGATAAATGTTGGAATTAAAACCACATTGGTGTCTTTCTTTCATTTTAATGTAAATCCAATTAAATGCTCTGGGCACAACTTTCAGGCCAACTGACATTTTAGTAGTATCTCCTAAAATGAAGAATAAAACAACACTGACAGCTAAGATAACTTGATTTAGACAACCAGGGCTAAGAAGAGACACAAAAGAGAGAAGCCAGTCCTGAGCTATTATTGCTTTCAAAATAAGCGTCTCCCCTCTTTTATGGTCCTGATGTACATGCACTTGCGTTGGACTAGAGGGGACATAAAAGCTTTAAATGGCTCAAGTGGGCCCATGGAGGCTTCTGCCTTGTCAAATTTCACTATGATTAATACCCTCCTCTTCCACTTTAGATGCTGAAAAGGCTTTTCTAAGGAGGATAATCAGTGCTGTGTGCTGCAGGAAATAGGAGGAGAGATGAGCAATGTAGGAACTTCAGGTACCCTCATCAGCATTGCCACTCAGAAGACTGGAGCCCAGCTTTCCAGCACTGCATCTTAATTTAGACATGTATTTATTATAGCCCGAAAAGCAATGAGAAGGCCAGGTAACTGCCTCCTGGTTTCTTCCCCTGCCTGCCTCCTCTTGCCTGTATTCACAGCACAAGGACAGCAGATCATGGACATTCTAATCTATCAGGGTCTGCTTGCTGGTGATCTGGTCACCCACTCATTGTACGTTCAGTGTATTTTTTATTTCTTCCAAAAATGAGAGAACTGTTTTTTATGGTATTGACGATAAAAGTTCTATTGTGATTCCTTGTTCTCACCTTCAAGAACTGCCATAACTTTCCCTTTTTAGACTCAGAAAGACCCATTGTCATATCCAGTCTGTCTTGATTTTCCTGGTCTCCTCATCTACAAAGCATTTTTAGGCCCATCACCCATTCGGGTTCTTCTCAACAAACCTAAAGCTCTCCTCTGAAGTTCAGTTGTACTCTTTGTACTCTACAGTAAGTACTTAGTTACCTTCCAAGTGCCTAATCTTGATTTCCTTATCTAGAAAACAATCTTTCGGGTCCATTTCCATATTAACATTGCGGATATTCTAATGTATTGTGGTCTGTAATACGAGAGCTTCTTTGATTTTATTTCTGTCTTCTTGGGTGTTCTGCTTCCCAAGTCCACCACCCACTCCTCCTCTGCAGGCCTACAGACCTTTAAGATTTCTTCCACCTTCTCGACAGGACCTAACACTTGCTCAGTCTAGGTGCTTCCTCAAGAAGAATTAGAAAAGTCTCAAAACTGTAAAGGAGATGAAGGGCATGCCAAAGCCATGGACACAGTGAAGATCTAGTCTTCAAAGTTCCTCATTAATCTTTCATTCATGTTCTCCCAATAGCCTCACCAAGCATTCTCTTATCTTATCAGCACAATCCACCCAGCTGCCTTTCTGCACAAAACACCATCTACTAGTTGACTCAGCACCTATTAATGGATGTGAAGACCAATGGTAACTCAGAATATCACATAAACTTTGTATTTCAGTTACCCAGCACTGAAGAATTCACTACCCCCGAACTTAGTGGCCTAAAATGATAACATTTATTTTGCTTATTAATCTGCAATTTGGGTGGGGTTTGGTGGGGCATCTCATCTCTGCTCTACTTGATATTAAATGGAGCTGCTTAAAAAGTGGAACATTGGAATTATCTCAAGGCTTGCATATTCATGCATCTGGTGGTTGATGTTGACTGTGCACTGATACCTTAGCTAGGACTTCCAAATGGCTTCTCCATGGGGTCTGGCTTCTTTACAGGATGGTGGCTGGGTTCCAGGACTGAGGATCATATAGGCTCCAGAGACTGTGCTCTTAAACCCTACACCATGCCATCTCTGAGTTATACTATTTTGCTGATTCTGAACTCGATAGCACACAGAAGGCATGTCATATAGGCATTCGCCCTACAACATCTAAATAGGTGTTCATTTGACCCATATTGAATTATCTTTATGGATAGGGAGCTCATTACCACTTTAGGCAGCCTGTTCTATATACTCGTTACTGTTCCCATGGAAGGAAGCCTCCTTCCTTACATGAGGTTGGTGGCTTCCTTTCTATAACATCTGTCCATTAGCTCCAGGCATACTGTTGAGACCAAGGAGAAAAAGCCTTCCACATACCAGGCATTGCGACAGGTGGAGGGGCATAATGCCCTCCCCGAGTTCTCTCTTCGTTTGGATACTTGTTCCTTCATCTTTGATCTCTGCGGTTCCTCAGATTCCCAGTGAGTCTCACCTAGATAAGCTCTAGGTTGTCAGTGTCCCTCTTAAAACACAGAGCCCAAAAATGGACATAGTCCTCCCATATTTGTGTGTCGCATTATGACGATTGACCCTGTACCTTCTGACTCATGGCTTCTATTGCCATCTGGTGGGACACTTAGCCATGGAATGTTATTTACTGTTTATGTATTTATGCCTGATTTTCTCAATTTTGTAAGAAAATTTTCAAGATAGGGCACTGAACTTTTCTTGTATGTGTAACAGCTTCTAGTATATCGGTTGTAATTAAATAACAAATCCTAGACATTATTTCCAGGGATGACACTTGTTGGTGATGTAAAGGAATATGTTATTTCTCATTCTTAGCTTGTTTGTATGTTAAAGGGGAATAATGATATGGGCCAGGTTTGCATCATATGGTTTTTTGATAAATAATCAAATGAGATAACACTAATGAAGGCAGTATTTAAACAGCAAAGGGCAATAATAAGGGTAGGATATTGCTGTTTTTAGTATAAACTCAAAAATTCCAGGTTAGCATGAATAGGTTAAGAAAACAGACCGGTGAACTTAACTGCTAACTCACTGCCTGGCAATAAAAACATAGAGAGAAAAGACATCTATAACAGAAATACATCTATTTGTTTCATTCCTAGTCATGGGATTTAATTTTGAAGAGCGAGGGAAAGTGGGAAGCTGATAAGATCTTTAAGTTGTTTTGACTATTTGTGATTACTGTCCAAAGATGGGCTATTTCGTATTTGGCAGGTTTTTAGTGCTTTTTATAGGAAAGCAACACTAGAAGAGAGACAGTCAAATGCTTTTTAAATTATGAGGTTCCATACACGAAAGAAAGAAAAGAAGTTCACTGGAAAAATAAGAAAGACATTTCAGAGGCAGAATTCCTACAAAACATTGATTTGTGGGAAGGCCCCTTCAGTCATTCCTGATCACCGAGACCTAAAATTCTGGAATTATTAATACCTGTTATTCCTTCCCCTTCTCTCCCTTGGCCACCCATAGTCCATCATTCCCACATCTTGCAGAGCCTTCATCTGCAGCCTCCAGTCAGTGCCCCCACCTCCATTCTCTCCCCAGGCAGAGACCATGCCAGATGAAGCACCCCACACCACTTTTCTGCTGCTCAGGAAATGCCAACCCAGAGTCGTCAAGCTGGTACTCAGAGATCTCTATTGCCTTGCCCCATGATGCCCAGCCATCTTTCTTTCCAGTATTCTTTAGCACAGATCTTCTGCATCAGCCAGGCTGACAACCTAGTCACTTGAAGGCCTTTGAGCTGATGACACTTGTTCTCATCTTTGCACATCTGCTATGCTCTACCTTTCAGAGAAACACCCTTTCCTTTCAACTTCCCCAACTAAACCAAATATATTCTTAATGCTGAGCTGAAATCCTACCTTCTCCAAAGGCCTTTCTCTGATAGTGGAAGCCCTGATTGGCTTCCGTGCCTACCCTACCACGCTTGCACTTTGCCATTTTATTATATACCTGCCACCTTGTCTTGTGGCACCCCCCTGCCACCTCAAAATTATAATGTCCACCAGGGAAGTACTTTTTTTTTTGCAGATTAATTGGAGAAAAAAGCATATGAATTTATTTAGTATGTATTTAACATGGGGAGAACCACAGAGTGATTACCCTCATTCTTTATATTCCATGCTTAAATAATATTTGATGAAAGATATTAAAACATCTAAACTTAAGCAAGGGCAAAAAAAAAAATTCCATTTCCTTGCTTCCAAGAAAAAGCAGGAAAAGATAAAAAATTTAGTTTGGCCTATCCATCTGATGAGAGACTAATAGCCAGAATACACAAGGAGCTCAAATAACTCAATAGCAAACAAACAAACAAAATCCAAATAATCTGATTTTTAAAAATGAGCAAAATGTCTGAATAGTCATTTCTCAGAAGACATACAAGTGGCCAACAAGTATATTAAAAAATGTTCAAACATCATTAATCATCAGAGAAATGCAAATTAAAACCACAATGAGATAGCATCTCACCCCAGTTAAAACAACTTCAAAAAGATAGGGAATAATGGACGTTGAGAAAGAGGAATCTTTATACACTGCTGGTGGGAATGTAAAGTAGTACAGCCATCATGGAAAATACTGTGGAGGTTCCTCAGAAAACTGAAAATAGAACCACCATAGGATCCAGTAATGTCACTACTGGGCATGTATCCAAAAGAAAGAAAATCAACATGTTGAAGAGATACCTGCACTCTCATGTTTACTGCAGCACTGTTCAAAACAGCCACAATATGGAATCAACCTATGTGCCCACCAGCCAGATTAATGAATAAAGAAAATGTGGCATATGTACATAGTGAAACATTATTCACCCATAAAGAAGAATGAAATCCTGTCATTTGTAGCAATGTGAATGGAACTGGAGGTCATTACGCTAAGTGAAATAAGCCAGGCACAGAAAGACAGACATCACATGTTCTCACTTCTAAGTGAGAGCTAAAAAAGTGGATCTCATGAAGACAGAGAGTATATGGGTGGTTACTAGAGGCCAAGAAAGCGCAGAGGAATGAAGGGAGGATGATTAATAGGTACAAATAAACAGTTTGATAGAAGAAATAAGACCTAGTGCTTGACAGATCAGTAACATGCTATAGTTAATAATACTCTATTGTATATTTCAAAGTTACTAGAAGAAAATAATTTGAATACTACTATCATAATCAAAAGACAAATAATTAAGGTGATGGATCACCCAATCACACTGATTTGATTTTTATGTATTACATGAATGTATGTAAATCTCCCATGTACCCCCAAAATATTTACATCTATTATGTATGAATAAGAAAGAAAAGCAGGAAACAAAACTACCTTGAATAATCCTCCTTTTAAAAATGTGGAAATGATAAATAAATGGGAATCTTACTAAAAAAACCCAACTTAATTTGGGGGTAGGATATGAAATGTGAAAAGTGGGAGGTGTAATTTCTAAGAAATATCAAGTGGGACTGCTGGGCAGTTCCCAACTGAGCCATGACTCCTGTGACGAACTGTTTACTGGATACAACGTAAAACCTGACATGGTGAAATGATTATCACAAGCTGAAATGCTGGGAATGGAGAGAGGAAATAATCAGCCCACAGGTTTTATTGCACGTAGCCCTTCTCAAATCTTTTGTATATTCATTACCTCCTTTAAAGTGTAAAACAAGATAGTCCTAGCAGAATACGTGGTGCATAACAGACACTCAGTAAATATTTGTTCAGTGAGTATGTAAGAACTGAGTCCTTTCAGAAAAGCAGTAGTTAATAAGTTTAGGAATTCCTTTGCAATGTGGGGCCAGGGACCAAGAACCTTAGAATTACTGCAAGAGTTCTGTGATTCCCTGTGCATTTAACATTGCCCAAAAAGGAAAAAATAGCATGCCTTCTGTCCACCTTTTGTGATCTTGTATTTTCAGATTTAATGAATACTAAAAGAATGTTGTAGCTTATACAGTTCTTGTAAGTTTTTGAAGTTAAAAGAATCTCCTTGGGAAACATTGTCATGGATTTTGGATAAATACTGTACACAAGTTTACCATCTTGAGTCGTCTGTTTAGGGTAGTATGAATAAAGGAATACTAGCTACCCTCTGTTTAGTTGGTTCTTTGTGCCAGGTTGCATGCTAAGTGCTTTACTTGTATTCCTTCGTCACTATCCCATTATTAACTTAACAGTCATAACATTCTGGGAGGTGAGTAGTAGTATCTCCATCTCATGTATGAGCAAATTGAGGCTGAGAAAAGTCAAAGCAACTTGCCTCATTTTACATCATTGTAAGGAGTCAGAACCCGGATTTGATCACAGATCTGTCTTAGTCAGAGGTCTGAACTTTTAGCCGTCACATACTGCATGGAACAAGAGGTCATCAGATGCAACAAATGCCCCCAAGAATCCTTGGAAATCTTCAGGAAGGACACTGGGTTTTCCACAGCATGTGTAATAGGGGCATCAGATTTTCTATCTGCATGTTAAGAGCAAAGGGCTGTTTGGGAAGGTGAGGACTTGGAGATCCCAGGTAGCAGCCATCTGTTCCCAATCTATCCAGTATACATTGCCTCATTGTAAACCAGATGTGTCAGTCTGAAGAGAAAGGGCAGATGCGGAAGCTATTTGGGTGTCTCCTTATAATTCTTGGTCATTGCCAGGACAAGTGGCTTTTCTGGTGACAATAAGTATGGTCAACCTGGTTCAGAAAATACACAACACTTGTGCTTTGTCATCTAAGCTTCTTAGGGACCTAGAAAAGAAAATCCTTTTCAGCTCCAATTTCCCTTCCTTCCTTAGAGACGACTGAGCTATTTGGTGATAACGTCCAGCTTTTTCAATTTATGCAGAATTGATTTTCTCAATTTCTGCCCACTAGATTTCTAGCTCCCTTTGCATGGATACCTTCCATCAGAACATCAAGCACCCACCAGTAGAAAACTAGAGTGAAAGGTAAGAGTTAAACCCCTTCCTCTCATGTTCTCTCACGCACTCTCCTCTCTTCATAGTGTCTTCCAATTTTGTGGTTATCAACACCCACTCCCCACTAATGCTGACCAAATGTGCCTAACGCTAGAAGTGAGTATGGGCCTAGAAGGGGCCTTGTCCACACAGATGAGCCACGCCCATCAGCCACATGGGTTTCTGTGGCACCGGTCAGCATTTGGGGCACTTACCAAAGAAGTGAACAGTTACCCCACTCCCACCTGCCCCTTTATTACATTTTATTCAGCTGAAGTCAAACAAGTAACCGTGGTGGACATTCTAAAATGCCCCAGTACCTCCAAGTCTTACCCACTGGGTATGTTCTTTCAAACACTTTTCTTGGAAGCAAATCCAGTAGTGGCAGCTCGGTACATTTGCTCTGTGCTATGTGGACAGCAGCAACGTGGCCCAAGGACACGAGTTCTGTGTGACTGCTTTACCTTGTACCCTGCTGCAGGTCTTCACAGATACAGGAAAGGAACACCTTTAAATTATTAAATAAAAATACCCTCAAGTAGATGATGTCATTAAATGATACAAATATTTATAGAAACAGAAGTCAGCATTAAAAGAATGTATCTGTGGCAACACGTACTTTAAATTAACTGATTTGTGTGTATATATGCACACATATGTGTGTGTGTTTATACACATGTATATACGTGATATGTATATTCTCATTTAGTCCCCTTTAGGGGGAGGTAAACTCTCCTGTCTCCATCTAAAGAAACCTTTGGACAAAGAAATTAAGTAATTTTCCTAAGGTCATATTTAGGGTAAATGCACCTGATAGCAATAACTTAAGCATACCCTTTGATTCTGTATGGTAGGTGCACCTGAATGTATGTTCTGAGCTGGGGAATCCAGAAGTAGCCAACCTAGAGCTTCATTCCCTGTCTGTGAGAAACATCTGAACCCTGGCCAGTTCCATGCAACGTGGGCCACAGAGGGTACTGAGGCTGTGAGTTTTGAGTTAATGTAGGTGTCCAAGTGAAAGTCATTAAGGGAGTTAAGTGAAAATGCTCTATAAATTGCATGCTATTTACAGGGATTGCAGTTTTCCTGTCCATTCTGCAGTCACTGGGCTGTGAAGTTATGTTGCCCAGCATGCTGCTGCTGGACTGTAGGAAGATGGGTATCTTGTCCAGCCTGCTGCTACTAGACCATTTCTCTCCCCTGTATGTAAGCCTCTAATAAAACCCCGTGTCCCCTTTGCTGGCTCTGGGTCTTTCCTTTAGCCTCTTCAGCCAGATGAGTTTCCTGTTGAGGTTGTTAGGGGTTCGGCACAACGCCATACAGCTAGTGAAAGATCTTTGTGAATTCAAAGTTAACATTTGTGCCCAGTGTTCATGTTCCTTCCCTTATAATAAACTACCCTTAACTATACCTGAGTCAAGCAAGTAGTTTATCCAGATTTGTGCTTCAGACATCTTTCTTTCAAAAAATCAAATTGTGGGAAACTAAGATTCTCAAATTTATAAGCGCCTCCAATTGGAATTTGGCATCCATGCGACTATTCCTTCCTTTTTTCATTCATTTTTCCGTTTGTATGTACATTTGAATTTGAAGTGCCAAGCACGGTAGCTGGTGGTAGTAAGCATGCAAATAATCAGACATAGGTTCTCTGGGAACTTGCTGACTAGTTAGAGAGGAAAGATACACAACTATAGTACAAACTAGAAAGGGTAAGAAAGGCAAGGGGAGTGCAGATAACAGGTGGCACTGTTATTTAATGTTACAAGCTTGTTTACAAGTGGCTTAAGCATTTAAGACCAGAGAAAGTGCACGTGGAGGTATGGTTTTGTAAGCCAGTTTTACTAAGAAGATGATGGCCATTTTGACATTTAAGTCTTCCCAAATTATTAAGTCACTTGATCAGTACCCCAAATTATTATTTTTTAAATTGTACTTTAAGTTCGGTACATGTGCAGAACATGCAGGCTTGTTACATAGGTACACATACGTCATGGTGGTTGGCTGCGTCTGTCACCCCATCATCTACATTAGGTATTTCTCTTAATGCTATCCCTACCCCAGGCCCCCACCCCTTACAAGGCTCCAGTGTGTGATATTCCCCTCCCTGTGTCCATGTGTTCCCATTATTCAAGTCCAACTTATGAGTGAGAACACGTGGTGTTTGGTTTTCTGTTCTTGTGTTAGTTTTCTGAGAACTATGGTTTCCAGCTTCACCCATGTCCCTGAAAAGGACATGAACTCATCCTTTTTTATGGCTGCATAATATTCCATGGTGTATATGTGCATTTTCTTTATCCAGTCTATCATTGATAGGCATTTGGGTTGGTTCCAAGTCTTTGCTATTGTGAACAGTGCTGCAATAAACATATGTGTGCATATGTCTTTATAATAGAATGATTTATAATTCTTTGGGTATATACCCAGTAATGGGATTGCTGGGTCAAATAGTATTTCTAGTTCTAGATCTTTGAGGAATCACCACACTGTCTTCCACATGGTGGAACTCCCATTAACAGTGTAAAAGCATTCCTGTTTCTCCACATCCTCTCCAGCATCAGTTGTCTCCTGACTTTTTAATCATTGCCATTCTAACTGGCATGAGATGGTATATCAATGTGGTTTTGATTTGCATTTCTTTAATGACCAGTGATGATGAGCTTTTTTTTCGCATGTTTGCTAGCTGCATAAATGTCTCCTTTTGAGAAGTGTCTGTTCATATCGTTTGCCCGATTTTTGATGGAATACCTCAAATTATTGAATCACCTAACATAACATTATGAAATCTGAAGTTATTTTTATATAGGCACATGAGAGTATAACAAATTGGCCTCATGAAAAGCTTGACTAAGATGCTATGAGATCAAGATTTCTCTTCTGATCTTTCCCAAATCAGAAAGGTTTGCATGCTCTTGCCTCAACCAATTTTGCCAGGTGGTAAACTGAGAAAGAAAAGTTTCCCAGTCTTGCATATGTGGGAATTTGATTTTTAATAGCCAAGCCTCCTGTAAACAGATGATACCAAATGGAAGGCTTAGACCCTCCCAGTCTCTTCATTTGCCCTTTCCTGGTGAGAATATTTTGTCTGTGTAGAATATGGTTAAGGATTTCTTTAGACTGGAGTCAGACAGAGGTCCCATGTCTAGAGGCAATCTCTCAGTAGAATTAACTCATAGATGTGCTTTGCTTTGCCAAAAGGGTAATTACAATTTTTTTAAAAAATATTGCTAGCATTAAAAATAGAAAAATTAGGTACAGATCTCTGGATTTCTGATCACTCTTGAAAAACTGGAAAATCTGGTAAAGCCTTACTCCATTCTTGCTTGGCCACAGTGGAGACGGTCTGAATGACAAATGCCCTCTGAGACAGGGCTTACACTATGATTTCCCTCCGACCCCACTATGCCCGCATCACTCGTGTGTGTTGCCTGTTTGGTCTCAATTAGCTTTGGAGCTGTTGACCCCTGTCTTAAGGTCTGGGAAGAGGAACCCATTAAGCTTTTGGTGCCGGTGATTTCCTGGCCTTACAGATACCATGGTGATAACACATCTGGGGTGAGATGCAGCACAGCCTCCTACCTCCTGGAGAAAGAATCTGTGGCTCCCTTCAAAGGAAGGACTGTCTATAGGCAAAACTTTATCTAAGGTGGGGGCCATAGTGTTTCCAAAAAACACAATCCCTATTCTTGAGAAAGGAGTTGCCGTCGCTCTTACCAGAGGCTTCCCTGCTCCTGTAAGTTTGTAACTGGAGAGGAAGGAGAATCAATGGCAATCTGTCAGCACAGCCCTCTTGGCAAAGCATGACCCTCCAGCCCGTGCTGTAGGTATGTGTTAAAGAAGTCCTCCATCCATCCTTTTCCACCCATTTATTTCTGCCTATTCAGCTTATGTGACTATAGCCTTTTAAACATATAAAGATAATAATAACACCAATAACAACTAATCTATATTCAGTGATTTTTATGAGTGAAGCACTTTCCCTGCATTAGCCCATCAGTCGTCACAACCAGCCTATGAGTCTAGCCCTCTTCCTGTCTCTATTTTACAAACTAGGAAACCAAAGCTTAGAGAGGTTAAGAGAATCGCTCACATTCCCGTAAGTGGTAAGTGTTGGGGCCAAGATTTGACTGCACATGATTTTGACCAGCAGGTGAATGAAAGAGGAAACATTCACCGTGGTGAGGTGCTCTCACGCACTTCACTTCTGTAAGTCTTCCCAATACTTAATCCCCAGTTAAAAACGGAAAGACTGAGCGACTTGATACAAGAAGTATAGGTAATAACTCAGTTTCAGAATCTTGAGCCAGATTCTTTCATTCCCATCCCAGTGTTCCTCCTGTGACAACTGCTGCTGCCTCTGTGGGTCAGCTTGTTCCCTTTATGAGCACAGTGTGCAGATTTACGCACAGCTTTCCCGTCAGTTAGTTTTCCAATTGCAAAATAAAACTTTCTCAGTCATAACAAAAATAGTCACAAAGAACCAAGACTGAAACCTGGATCTTCAGGTTAAAAATAAAGCATGTGGTGGCATGCAGCCTGAGAGAATATCAGGATAAGATCAATCATCCAAGAACCAGCTGTACTTGAAAAGAGATGATATTAGCGCGGGCTCATAAAGAGAGAGGAATCTGCAATTTGAGAGCCAGGTGAATGGGAACATGGCCAGCTTCAGTGCTCTCCAAGTAGAAAAAAGCACCAAGAACCAACTCAGGGCTCAGAAAGGAGAGGTGATTGAACTCCGCTATCACTACTGGGCTGAAAAGAACAATGCCCTCCTTTGCTGACCCCACCAGGCATTCACATTGCTCAGCTCATCCTAAATGCTGACCTGGATGGGAACTTGATCACCATCCCAAGTACCAGAATAAGAAATGAGTGAAGCATTTATTTATTTAAGTTGTGTGTATCTGTTTTAGGATAACCATGACTCTGAGTGGGCTGTGTGTGAGTGGGGGTTGCTGGGGACAGTTCTCCCTCTACCCACAGGGCCCTACAGTGTCAAGGCCACCTCCTGTCACTCTCAACCTGGGAGATCTCTACAGATGGAGGAGTTCTGAGGACTGATGTGTTTCTAGGGTCTGCAAATCTCAAAGTATATTACACAGATCATTAGTCCCATGAGATGCTCCTCAAAAAAGGGGTTTGTGGTTAAGTAGAGCTGAGGACAGCTTTACATTCTGTTTCCCTTTTAGAGATTTACAGAGATCATTAAATGCTCTGACAATTCCTGCAGTTCAGAAAACTGCTTATTTGGGTTTAATCCAGTGTTTCCCAAGCATGTTTGGGAAGGACCACGTATTTTCTTTCACTTAATTCTTATTTGCATCTTATGGAACTAGTGCTTTTCAGAACAGATTTTGAGCAGCTCCCTACAAAAATGCTTTGAAGAGACATAGTCTACTGGGTGAGCTCTCTCATGGGGAGGAAGCAGGTGAAGAAAATACACATGAATATGTACAATTTTTTAAATTATAAAAGGGTATACAATAAAATATAAGAAATGTGTTTCCTTCCTAGCCCATATTTTAAATATTATTCTCCACAGGTAAGTAATATCAATACTTTCTGGTATGTTGCCAAAAAGGTGTGCATGTGCCTGTGTGTGTGTGTGTGTGTGTGTGTGTGTGTGTGTGTATTTGTACAGGTGAGGGTATTTAACACATACCATTTCTGCCTGCTTTTTCTACTTGAATAGCTTAGAGTATTTTCATATTAGCACGTAAACCTTCTATTTCATGGCCAAAGGGGAGTCTTGCATTGATGTACTCTCATGTCTTTAATCAATCACCTGTTGATAGAAGCATAGGTTTTTTGGAAGGTGTTCTTATAAGAAAGCTTGAATTTCCAGACAGACTCTAAGGTGTGTGGCTGAGAGGGACTAAGCCCTCAAGCTCTTTATGGTCTTGACTGACTGTTCCAGGCCTGTGTCTTAGCATGACCAGCCAATCTACCAAGATGGAGAAAAGAGCAGAGGGCAGGGCAGGCACACTGTGCTGGCACAGTTTCTCTTAAATCCTTTGCTTTGCTTAGAAATTTCAGTGAACTCAGCAGTCGTACCCCAGACGTGAAATTAGGTGCCTGCTGGAGGTATAGCGGGTACCTAATTTCTTCATGGCTGGACTGCCTCAGCCCTTTGAACCATCTGTGGGTTGTTAGGTCACTTTCACAGGTCTGATGAGTAAAGAAGGGCCAACTTCTGCTCTCATTACTATGTTTTTCCTTCTTGTTAAGTAATGAGAACGTGTTGCAATGGGCTTTGTCACTAATGAAAAATTCACCAAACCCACTTCTGGAAAGTAGAAAAAAAATACTTCCCCTTTGAAAGTCAATGAAAACAGTGAGTTTTCTGGGTAAAATTAAAATTCAAAATCAGAAGCAGAATCCTGTTCGGCAGAATCAAGGAGGCTGCAGGCTCTAGGAGTCTGCAGCACTTAGATCAGTGATTCAGAACGGACTTTTCTTCCAAGCACCTTGGAACTGTGAAATTTCCCAGGCGAGCCTGGTCCTCTGCATTCATTGCTGAAAGGCAGAAGGCTGCAGGAAAATTCTCCTTTAGCTGCTACTGACTCAAACTCTAAGGATGTCAACAGAGCTGGCTTCATTTGTAGGAAGCGTGGGGTCTCTTAGTCATTCATGATCACACATCATCCCACTTGGGGAGAAAGGGCGGAGAGCCATTCTTCTGGGAGAGTGCTCTTCAACAGGAGCCTGCATTCCCCAGGCTTCTCTTTTCAGTTTTTTACTTCACAGTAATAATTTCTGGCTGGCGATATACCTGGGGAACCCAGCAGAAGCAAATGCGAACCTGCTTTGGAAGAACAACTTCACAGCTCAGGCCATGTGCAAGTCCCACAGGGAAAAATAAATCTCCCTGAAGAATTTACAATACAGATGTATAAAACACTAAAGGAAAAGATCCTTTATGAATAAGAGTCAGTATATCAAACAGGCAGAATGATTTGCTCCCCCAAAACTCGAGATGACATAACAGTTTTAGAATATTATAAATATATTAGGCTGTGGTGAGTTAAGGAGATGGAAGAAATAAGCACACAAGAAAAGAAGCTAAAAAAAGAACCAAATAAAACATAGAGAAATGAAAACATAATGAAATGAAAGGCTCAACGAATGTGTTAAACAGAAGATTAGATAGAACCGAAAAGGAAATTGGTGAACTGAAAGATAGATTTGAAACAACAACTATAGAAAACTCATCATGGATTAAGAGAACAAGAGAGAGAAATATGAAAAAATGGTTGACACATAAAAAAATGACAGGGTCAAGTATACAAATGTAATAGCAGTTCTTAAAGGAGAAAACAGACTGGGAAAAAGACAAAGTAATAAAGATGAAAATTTTCCAGATTTGGTGAAAATTATAACCCTTTAAATCAAAGATGAAAAATGAGTTAGGCAGTAGAAATAAATTCATCTTTAGTCACATTATAGTAAAATTTCAAAATAAAAGACAAAATGAAACTCTTATTAGTTACCAGAAAAAATTCAGATTATTAAGAACAAAAATGAGACCAACAGGCTTGTCAATAGCAATAACAGAGACATTGGAATGACACCTGAAAAATGCCAAGCAAAAATAATCATCAACCTAAAATTGACCAGCTAATTTATCATTCAACCTTGAGCCTGAAATAGACATATTTGGACAAAGGCTGAGACAGTTTATCTGTCACACACCCTTCCTGAAAAATTTTCTAAAGGAAGAACTGCAGGAAGAAAGAGATAGACCCCAAGAAAAGTAGTAGATATATGCAGTAATGATTAGCAAATAAACCAGTAAATGATAGGAATGCATTTTTAAGTAAGCAAATAAAAATAAGTATTTATTTTTTAAAAAAAACACCAGTAATAACAATGATAATGAGGGAAAAATTTAAATATTAGACAATAATGACATGCAAGATGGAGTGGTTGATTGGAATTAGGATTTTTAAAAGTTTTTGTGGCATTCAGAAGAAAAATTGATTATAAGTCTCACTTTGTTGCCTAGGCTAGAGTGCTGTGGCACAATCTCCACCTCCCAGGTTCAAGTGATTCTCCTGCCTCAGCCCCACAAGTAGCTGGGATCACAGATGGACACCACCATGCGTGGCTAATTTTGGTATTTTTTGTAAAAACGGGGTTTCACCATGTTGGCCAGACTGGTCTTGAACTTCTGCCCTCAGGTGATTCACCTCAGCTTCCTGAAGTGCTGGGATTACAGGCATGAGCCACTGCCCCTGGCCCAAGGGTAAATACTTAATAGAAAGGGCACAGAGAGGAGAAAAGGCAAGAATAAAGAAAGCTGATTAACTCAATAGGAGGGCCTAAGGAAGATCAAAGCAGAAATTACTGAAGTGAAAAACAAAGAAACTACTTTTTAAAAATTGAAAAGAGGGTGTCACCTCAGGTACAGTAGAGATTTTTTTTTTTTTCTTTTTTGGGATGGAGTCTGGCTCTGTTGCCCAGGCTTGGAGTACAGTGGTGCAGTCTTGACTCACTGCAGCCTCCATCTCCCAGGTTCAAGCGACTCTCCTGCCTCAGCCTCCCCAGGAGCTGGGATTACAGGCACACGCTACCATGCCCAGCTAATTTTTATATTTTTAGTAGATTTGGGGTTTCACCCTGTTGGCCAGGCTGGTCTTGAACTCCTGACCTCAAGGGATCTACCTGCCTTGGCCTCCCAAAGTGCTGAGATTACAGGCACGAGCCACAGCACGCAGCCCACAGTAGAGATTTTAAGAGCCAAAGGCAAATACTACAAAAAATCATTTCAAAATTCTTGCTTTCAAAAACTAATTTCAATTCTTGCTAAAATTTTAATCAATAGCAACAGGGTGATGGATATAAGCCATACATATTCACAAATCAGTAAATTTCAGAAAGTGTCTCTGAGGAAAAATCTCGAATTGGAGAAGGTGTATAAGCTATGAAGCTATGTATGTAAATTTTTAAACATACAAAACTATAATATATATTCTTATAGGCAACTGTAGTAAAAGTTCAAAGCATACATTAGAATGTTAACTGTAGTGTGGTTAAGGGAAACTGGGGAGATTTGATTCTAATCCCAGCTCCACCACACCCTTGCTTGTGGTTAAGTCATTTAACCATACTAAGCCTTAATTTCCTAATCTATCAAATGAGAGCAATATCATTACCTCATTCTATTTAGTTTAGAGTTAGTTTAAGGATTAATGTGTCTGCGGTATAGAGTATGCTCAGTGTTAACCGCCTTTGCCCTCTCTTGTCCTCGTCATCATATTTGACAGGAGAGTGCCTCGGGTCTTTAAACTCCTGCTTCATGGCAAGGATCCAAGGAGAACCCCCAGTGTTTAGCACTTGGGCACTTTCCGATTTAGAACCTTGGACATTCTTAAAGGGACAGAACTCCCAAGTACAGACGTACCAATCCTGAAGGACTGAGCATTGAACATAAATCATAATAACAAGAGGCAGGTAAAACTGACTGTAGAAGTTATCTGATGTTCTGCTGTGGTGGAGAGAGGTTTTGATAAAATTCTGTGAGACTGTGGGTGTCTCTTCCCTCACCAGGGCACTGCTGACAGCAGGGGCTTCTGATCTATCATCTATTGGGCAACTGACAGCTCTAGGACCATGTGATCCTCAGTCTTGGGCATCCTAGGCTGGGACAGATGGACAGTTTTGCAACACAGCAAGCTAGAAGAACCAGGCATGGAGGAAACAGAGAAAGAACAGGAAGCCGTTCAGCCAGAAAGCAAGAGAGAGGGGCCAGGCACACTGACTCATGTCTCTAATCCCAGCACTTTGGAAGGACGAGGTAGGCAGATCACAAGGTCAGGAGTTTGAGACCAGCCTGGCCAACATGGTGAAACCCCATCTCTACTAAAAATCAAAAATCAGTTGGGTGTGGTAGCACACACACCTGTAGTCCTAGCTACTTGGGAAGCTGAGGCAGAAGAATCACTTGAACCTGGGAGGCGAAAGTTGCAGTGAACCGAGATGGTACCACTGCACTCCAGCCTGAGTGACAGAGTGAGACTTCATCTCAATAAATAAATAAATAAATAAATAAATAAATAAATAAATAAAGCAAGAGAGAGAGAAGTTATGGGGTATCTTGAGGCCCACTTTCCTGTAGGTCTTTTGCTCTGAACCAAAAGAGTGATCTTGAAGAGAAGCTAGTAATTGAAATACTAGATGAAAAACAGTGCAATGCATGGTCAGTGTGTTTATCAGAGCTGTGAAGACACATCTGAGCCACCTCAGAACCTTGGTGTTACCTGAGATTTGAATGTGTTGTTTGTAGGTGGTGAAGACGTCCCAAGACTCTGCTAGCAGATCTTCTATAAAAAGTTCCCACCACGATTATGTCTGTTCTGTAAAATCATCTTTTGACACTACTAATGTATTTTAGGCTATAAAATTTGCCAAGTTCTCTTGGGCTTTCACATGAAAGGAGTTAATTCACATTAAATGATGGTTTTAGGGAATGACTAGAGTCAAGATATGAAGCCTCGCTCTTTCATTCAAGCCTCTTAATTATGTTATACTTGTCTTTCCATCCGGCAAAATGCAGGTGATTGCTTTCCTTTCTCTCTCTTCAGGAAACATATAAACAGAAATGCCGCTTTGGATGAGTGAACATTCTGTGCTGTTTGGGGAAGAGCCCAGTGGAAGTCCAAGGGTGAGTGTGTGCCCAGGGCAGGGCAACTAAACTCTGGGCTGATGCCTGGGATGCAGGGTTACATCAGTCTGTGCTCAGCTTCTCTACCAATAAAAAGGGCCAGTGATATCTGCCCACCCTTATCTCGGAGCTCTCCTGACACTACCTGGGGATTCCAAATCATGTATTAGACCAAAACTGCCCTATACTATGCCCTGCAAACTGGATGTCTCCTTTAATTTGGCTTAAGAACTTTCTGATTTCACTCTAAATGCTGACCATATAGTCTTTTGTTTCAAAAGCTCCCTAAGATAGAAAAGAGCTACTTCAAAATCTGAACAAACTTTTTAATAATAATTGCAAAGCCCTAGAGTGTCTATAACCAGCATATCTGATTGAGAATCCTCTCAGAATGGAATGACAAACTCTGTGACCCCAGCAAGGAGGGATGCTTGCTCACCCAGTCCTGGAGGAAGGCAGGAGCAGGAAGAAGGGAATATTGCAGTGTCTGACATTTCACACATATAGTCAACTATCCCTGTACTTCTTCCTCTTTCCTGTACTGCCCACTTCCCTATTTCCTCCACAGTCTGTGTTCCAGGATGGCTCCTTTCTATTTCCTTCAGGGCACTGAAGGTAAAGATCAAGGGTATTACTTTTAGCAGAAATATATGCATTTTTTTCCACTCTAAGAGATGCCAAAAGTTAGACCTCTAATGTGGAAGCTAGACAGGGTGAGAAAATAATTTAGGATCTGTCCTTCTACACAGTATGTTACCTACTCAAAAGTCCAGCCCTGGAAGGCCGTCCTTCCACTTCAGGAGGAAATATGGCTGCTTGCTGATCTTTTCACTTCAGCTTCTTACATAAGATGAGCTGTGTATCAAAGAATTCCGAAAAGTTTGAAGAGAGAGAAGAGTATATCGAATAGCAGGAGTGAGCACAGACATGTGAGAAATGACTAGACATGACTAGAGAGTCTGTGAAGTTCAGCCCAAGAAAGAGATCAGCCTTTTGCTTTGCAATTTTCCCCTGACACTAGTAAAGGTAAAAGGCCTACCTATCCCAATAAGTAAAAGGCCAAATTAGAGCTAGCTTTTTGGCTTATGACTTAATTATTGTTGGTTTTAGCTGTAGTTTACAAAGAATTTTTTGTGGACCTTCTTTTCTCTTAATGCTACCAGTAGGCCTTATCAGTCATTTACTGTTCCCAACTTTTTGGCACCAGGGATTGGTTTCATGTAAGATAATTTTTCCCCAGACTAGGGATGGGGATAATTTCAGGATGAAACTCTTCTACCTTAGATCATCAGGCTTTAGATTCTGATAATGAGTGTGCAGCCTAGATCCCTTGCCTGCGCAGTCCACAACAGGGTTCTCACTCCTCTGAGAATCTCATGTTGCCACTCATCTGACAGGAGGCGGAGCTCAGGTGGTAATGCTTGATCATCAGCTGTGTACCGCCTACTGTGCGGCCCAGTTCCTTACAGGCCACAGACCTGTACCAGTTCATGGCCTGTGGGTTGGGGACACCTAATTTATACCATGGTGTGGATTAGTTTGAGATGCTTCCCGTAAGAGCAGTTTTTCAAAGGAAGGGAAAACAATAGCACCAGACTCCCAAGGTCGGGGGAAAAACCAATCTCACATATTTGAAGGACTAAGTCCTTCATATTCTCTGCCATCTTTTTAATGTTCCCCGTCCCTTCGCCTTATCAATATACAAAGCTTTTTACTAGAAAATACAAGGCAAAATGCACATTTTCTAGTAAAGCAGAAATAATTACTTTAGATAAACTTTGAGCAAAACCATGTAGATTTCTTGGTTTAAAAAAATTGTGTTTGTGCAAGAACTTTTGGGTTATACATCGCCACAAGCACCAACAAAACTGAAGATGATAAGGTTGCAGATTTTATCAGGGTTCACTTTAGAAAATAGATGTGTGGTATAAATGGAAATTAAATATTTCAGGAAATGTTTGGCTTTATCCAGAAGAGACAAGGCTTAATTTTTCAACAGACAATATCAAGATGTTATTTATTGAGCCCCCACCTTGCATGGTGGGGAAGACACAAGGCCAGCTGCATGAGTTGAGCAGTGAACTGCTGAAAGCAACTTTCACTTTCAACTCAGAAAGCGTGGGATTATGAAACAGGTTCTTGTTAAGAAATAAACAGGGTTTAAAATTTTTCGGTTACAAAAAAAGGATGTGTAATTCACTTCCTCCTCTGTTTTCTGCAGATCACTAAGAACTGTAACTGAACTGGCTTCACTTTTCTGTCCTGCTGCTCATCACTGTGGGGTTGAAATCAGTCTGTATTGACAACTGCTCTCCTGTTTGGGGCCAGATTGTCAAGTCACATGACACAGGTATCTCAGTCTCACTAAGAAAGATTTTCCAGTAAGCAGTGACTGGGAATCTTAAGAATCACTGGCTTTCATCTTCTCTCTTTTCCTTCTAACTCCCTTCACTACATTATTAGAGTGAGTGTGGACAGAGCAGCTAGTAATAAATGCCAAGGGAAGATGAGGAGTGCAAGAAATTGTCCATAACTCCCTGAAAATACTTTAACTAACCTGTTCTAATGCATTTCTCAGAGACTAGAAAACTTATGACTCTCTCTTCACGTTACAATAGTTCAATTTTTTGAGTTCACATTTGTTTCTCAATCTTGGCTTAGGGGATGCATTCCAAGCGTATTCTTCTAAAGTATTATGTATTTTCCCAAAGCAAAGAATTTTAATGCACAGAGTTTATGAGCTATTCTCTATAACTTTAAGCAAAATGAAATTATTTATACCTGGAGTAGGAAACCCTTAAGCAGGATTAAAAGAACCAGTTGAAATCAATAGTTTCCATGATAATACATTTCTATTCACTAACGGCCCGGCTCCAGCTAAAATTTCAGGATTCAGAGAATGCTAGAATGTGCAGCAAAATGAAAGCCCAGACCACTTAAGTAAACTTTCCAGTTTCTTTTTATAGCTGAGTAAATCTCTGGACAAATCCTCAAGAGGTTCTTAGAAGTAGTCCCTTGTTTGTACCTAGAAGGTCCTTGTAATTGTCTTGTAAATCTCCAAAGATCTTTAGAGATTACTTTTCTTTAAATAGAGGGAAAAATGATACAAAACTAAAGCTGGACTATTGCCTGGTATACTATTTTTACCTAATGCAATCTTTAATTTCTTAAAAATCAAGTGATCTGACAGGACAATACTTGTCAAGCACTTGCCATACTGAGCTGTTTCTTGCCATCCATATATATATATATATATTTGCCAATCATACTTATTAACTACTGTTGCTCATTCCAGGTGACAGAGTCACCCCAATGCTTAGGGAAAGCAAGCAGGGTACAAATCAATTAATCAATAAAAAAATGTCTAATGACTGACTTTTAAATCACAAAGCCATTTTAGAGTATAAGTAAATACCTGAAATAAAGAAGGCACTTCCCTTACTCCCCCTTTTCTATTCCCATCAACTTTTGTGGATAAATGCAATGAGTAATAGAAAACTTAGTATCATGGCCACTAAATAGTTGAACAGCTTCTTGTAACTTGCTACTTCCTGGAAAAAATTAATTTGATAACTAACTTAAAGAAAACAAGCCAAACAAAACTCTCTACTGCCAGCCTGGCAGCTATTATTGGGTCCGAATTTAGGAAATCGGGAGATACTTACAATCATGATGAATGTGCCCAAGAACTCAGAGAGGGTTTCTTTCACTAAGCTGCTCTTCAAGACCAGTCTCTGCTTGAAGCTTTTCCCCTTTTCTGACTTCTCAGGCTGCATCTTGGGGCTTCTCAGAGGACTCCCGTTTCCACAAATGCCTACGTGTTGTGGTCCTCACTTAACGCAGCCACATGAAAATGGACGTTTTGACAATGGCTCACAGATTCCTGGAGATGTCTGGTGAGAGTCTCTGACTGTACAAATGCCGTTCCAATTAGAGGCTGTGGCTTAATCGTCTGCTGGTAGAACTGTCATTCCCTGTTCGCTGCTATTTGAATCGGTGACTTACAACCTGAAATCCCGAAAATGATCCTTTTGGTGTCTGATAGATTAATCATTACCTTTATTCTCAAGGTACCTTTTTCTCTGTTGGTTTTTTTTCAAGAGACGAGAAAAGAGATGTGCTGGTTGTGTTGCCAAACCACAGTGATGGGCCCTGGTCCAGAAAAGATTTACGTGTTACACAATTGCAGGCTTCTGATTTTTTTTTTCCTGATTCAGAAGTGGGTGGTTGGGGTGTACTTTGGAATTACCAAATCAGGTGTAGATATATCCAATGTAAACATTCTTTTCTGAAAAAGATTTTTAGGCAAAATGAAGAATTTGAAGAAAATCTAGATTTATCATCCTATAAGATTAATCACTCTTGTATTCTTCCAGTATCATTTCAGTGACTTCATGATACTACTCTGAGGTTAGTAAGAACCACAGAGGCCATCCTAGAGATGAAGAAATTAACACACAGATAGACCATTGCACACTTCACACTGCAAGTCTGTAGGACAGGATGGAGTCACCTCTTCAGTTATGAAACTGGGTTTCATTTACTGAAGATACTTTAGGAACCATGATTCAGAAAGACAAGGGAGTCACCTTTTTGGGTTTCTTCTGAAGAAGCATTCCAGTTTGAAAACAGTCACTCTTCTTAATTTACCATGAACTATTTAGACATAATACATAGGAAATAAACAATAGCAGCTTGAAATTCTTTACTGTATGGAGATGACTGAGCTGGAAAGAGATCAATCTGAGTGTATTTCATCCTAATCAAACAAGAAAGGGAGCCAGTACACTCAACCAAGGCTCCTAGGTTAGACCCTTTAAATTTGATGAATTGACATCCTTGCTAGCAACAAACTGTGTTCAGAACTAGCTCCTTGTCCTCCCACATATTCAAGCTTTGTTTTTCAAAACTGGTTTGTCTGCAAAAATGGAATACAGCATTAGTTTCTGAATACCAAGGCGGTCCTAGTTTCTGGCTACCGAGGTGGGCCTATGGAATTAGTACCCACACTATGTGCTTCCTTCCAGCCCTTCCACAGGGGAGCCAGCTCTGCATCAGGCCCTCCCCTAGCTTTGCAGGAAGGGAGGGAGGAGAGGATGGGGAGAAAACAGCTGGTAAAAGGCCAAAGGCAGAAGGAGACTACTGATTGTAGGTGACATTTAGCATTTAGACCTAAAAAAGTTATAACTTGCCCAAGGCCACACTACTGCAGAACCAGGACAAAACCTCAGCATTTTGGCTTTAATTCCTGATGAAGTTTTTATGAATACCATTGTCTAGAAGAATCGTCTATGACCTAACCATTACCAAGTCCCAGTGGATGGACCAGAGAAACAGGACTTTCTTACTGTGACTACAGCTAATAATATGTAAGAGTGTTTTCTTGTCTGCTCATTCACTCATCTAACAACTATTTATTGCATACTCATTATGTGCCAAGCATGGCACTTAGCAAAGGCACATAGTGTTCTTGCCCTTCACAGAGCTTAGAGTCTAATGAAGCAGACAGACCTAAGTGAACTAATCCCACACACATAAATATAAAATCACAACTGAGATGTATGCTACAAAGATGGGGGCCATATTTCTATAAGCAAATACAGCAAAAAGATTTGACTTTGTCAGAGAGATCTCTTATGGCTTCTCCAAAGAAATCACGTGTGGACCAAGATCAGAAAGAAGCATGGGGCTAACTACTTGAAGTGGGGAAGAAAGTGCATGTACAAAGGCCTTAGTGGGTTTGAGGGTAGCGGGTAGGGAACAGCATGATGCCTAGCAAAGAAGGAGGGAAATTGACTGTGGTTGGTCCCCAGAGAGAGTGAAGGAGTATAGTGTGCAAAATGAGCCCCAAGGTGTGGGCAAGGGTCAGACCATAGTTAGGGCTAAAAGCTTAAGTCACTGAAGTGGTTTAAGAAGAAATATGACATGATCAGATTAGAGTTTTGAGAAGATCTTCCAGGCTGTGAGGTGGAGAGAGGATTGGAGGGAGCTTGGAATGGTCCTAGGTAGATACATTTAGGGGTATTGCAGAATTCCAGAACTGGGTGGTAGCTTTGACAATGGAGAAATGGAAGGATCCAAGAGTTCTTTATATCTTAAAATTGGAAGAATTTGGTGGATTAGATGTGGGAGGTGAGGAAAAGAGACTGTGAACGGTTGGTTCCTGGGTTCCTAATTTGCTGGGAAGGTGCTGCTAAGCCCTGGGAGAGGAAATCCTGGAAGAGGAGCAGAAGTGCAGTGGAAGATTGTTCATTCTGCTTGTGTAAAGCTGAGCCTCTGGGGCTTCTGAGCGATGTAAAGTAGGAAGTGGTGCGGGTGCAGATGAAGAAGGAATGTCTGTGTGCCACAGTGGTGATAACTGGAGCCTGATGTAAAGAGGCTCCTTATGGAGTGAGTTTGAAGAAAGCTGAGAGTTTGATATGGAACATTTCATGCCGAGGTAGAGGAGGATAGAATCTTTTTCCTTTTTTTCTAACTTCAGGTGACAGTCACACTTCTCACCTCCATCACCACAAACAGCTCATCGTCAAACATAGCTAACTCATACAAAATGTTTACTGAACAAAATGTTCCAACCACCTAACATGTTCAAAAGCAGCCTAAGAAGGTAAGCAATGAATAACATTCCTTCCTTCTTCCATCTGGGGTGGGGCCTGTGTCAAAATACCCTGATTCCTAACTGGAAGCATGATGAAGCTTTTAAATTTCATTCACTCAGAAAAAGTTTTCATTGAATATATACCATGTGTCAGGCACAGCATTAAGCAGTGGGGATTTAAAAATGAGAAAAACAGATCTTCACTATTAAAGAATTAATGATCTAAGTGACAAAGACTGCCCAATGAATGTACCATAGAGTAGTACAGAGTTGTAAGCAAGATACTGAACCAATATTTCGGCTGCCACCATAGGGACATCTGAGAGCTAACTCTGCATTTGCCAGCATGCAGAGGAAAGATGGTTTTAAAGCTGATGAGCTTTCCTGGATGTACCCCCATACTGATTCTCCAGGACTGGCATATGCTGTTCTTTTATTAATATTTCTCTTGGCTCTGCCCCTTCCTACCTTCTCTTCTCCCCAACATTTTATTCTGTTTTTATCTAGTTTTGCCTTGTATAACCATCTTTGCCTACACTCACGCAATCCCAGGATAGAAGCCTGATGTTAATAAGCATAACAACCTCACACCCTGACTTCACTTACCCAATACCTCCTACTTCTAAATTCCAGTCCCTCAAAGCCTTCCTCTCAACCTAGTTATTACCTTGTGATTACCCAGATTAATGATGCATTTCCCAGCATCTCAGGTTCCATTGACCCAGTGACTTTCTTCTACACCCATGTTGCCAAAGCCTGACGCAGGGCATGCCCAACCATCTATTTTTTTCTCAGACATTCTCTTCCCAGGCTGCTAAATGTTGCTGAAGAAAATCATAAATGTATTGATTGACTGACTCGATTGCACATGATTGTGATATAGCATCAGCAGTGGCCCCATATTTTTAGTTAACGTTTCATTTCAAGAGTTACAGATTTTAGCATGTGTTAAAATCAGCTTCTCCCAGAGACTGTTTCTGGAGATTTGGGATGGAGCCTAGGAATCTCACAAGCATACCTGATAATTCAGAGCCCATTCTTTGGCCAGCAGCAACCACACACCTCTTCCATGTGCTCACAGTCCTGCAGCTCACAGTCCCAACCCTCCCACTCAGCTGATTACTTTTTTCTCCAAATCCATTGGGAAAACATAGATTTCATTGGCTGTAAGTCCTTTTATGCCCTTCTAAAAAACTCGCCTTAGTTTTCTTTATGTTATCCTCCTTTCCTTTCCTTCTTCTTTCTAATGTTTAGCCCCATGCTGGTGTTCTGTTCCAGCCCCTCCGGGGACCTTATCCAATCAACATTTCCTTCACTCTCAGTCTTTTTCCAGTATTGACTTTCTTCCACCATCTCAGGACCAAAAGAAATACAGATCTCTCTAATACTGAAAAACATTCCTCAAAGTTGTTTCACTCCAAATTATCTATTAATATCTCCTCCACTTTCTTTCTTTTCTACTTGAGGAAGAAATAACCTTTTCCCATGAGTGTAAAATCACATTAAACTGTGAAAAAAATTAGAAGTATTTAAGTTAAAATTTTAAAATTTATCATAATCCCTATCATCAGAGATAACATTACATTGTTAACAAGTTGGAATATATTTCTGCAGAATTTGTTTTAGTAGACCTAATAATATGTAAGTATTTATTCTTTTCTTCACCCTAAAAGTAGTGTTATACCACATTTACTAGATTAATTTTTTCCCCCACTTTAAAGTTTCTGTTTAGCCTTGTATGCCAGTGTAAAACTCATCTTTTTAATGACTGTGTAATATTCCCTTGTACAAATGTACAATGATGTAAACAAACTCCTTTTGATAGGCAACTGGTTGTCTCCAATTATTGTTCATTAAAACAACTTTGCAATGAACATCCTTGAGCATCTATATCTCTTAGTATAACTTTCTAGAAGTTGAATAATTAGAGTATGCATAAAGTGTGTTAAAATATCTGTTTTCTCATTTTCTTTAATATTGGGTAAATTAAATCTATTAAATTTTTTCACAATCTAACAGTTAAAAATATTGTTTCAGTATGTATTTCTTTGGTTAATAGTGAAGTTGAGCATCTTTAATTCATTAACTATATTTTTATATTTTATTTTTATGTGCTCTGTCCACTTTTCATATATTTTTGAGGTTAGGTTGAGATGTCTTTTTTTATTCTGTTTTCTAACTGATCATCACAAGCAAAACTGTATTTCTGTGTGTGTATCTTCTATCTGCCTACTCTAATGAACTTTCTCTATAGTTTAAAATGCATTTCTAGTTGATATTGTAGTGAACGTTGTTAGTTTTCTACTTGGCATCTATTAAAACTTCCTTCTAATCGACCAGGTTTTCATTTAAATGTCTGTCTTATTTCTATGTAACTGTGGCTTTTTGGTGAAAAACTGACTGTTCTCAGATATAAGGGTAAACACTGATTAGTCTAAGCCTACCAAAATAATTTTCCTCCCTTGAAACCATGACTGGTTCAGGAATAATGTGATTTAATTTGGGCCAATGAAATCTGAGAAGAGATTAGCTGGGGTTTTGGAAATGAGGTCCTCCTTTCTGTGAAAGCTACAAGAACCCAGTTCTCTGTCATCCACTGGATATGAGCAGAAAAGCTTTTGGCTATTAAAGACAGCCATCCTGGCCCGGCGCGGTGGCTCAAGCCTGTGATCCCAGCACTTTGGGAGGTCAAGGCGGGTGGATCACAAGGTCAAGAGATCAAGACCATCCTGGTCAACATGGTGAAACCCCGTCTCTACTAAAAATACAAAAAATTGGCTGGGCGTGGTGGCGCGTGCCTGTAATTCCAGCTACTCAGGAGGCCAAAGCAGGAGAATTGCCTGAACCCAGGAGGCAGAGGTTGCAGTGAGCCGAGATCGCACCATTGCACTCCAGCCTGGGTAACGAGAGTGAAACTCCATCTCAAAAAAAAAAAAAAAAAAAAAAAAAAAAGACAGCCATCCTAAAACCATGGATAGGCAGTGGGGAGGAGGACTTGATATAGAGTCTAGCAGGGCACAAAGAGAGGACATGGTTGCATTACTGATGATATTACTCCTGGGTCTACCAAACTTGAAGTCTACTCTACCCCAGGGCTTGTGACTGTTATCTGAGCCAATAATATTTAATATTTTCAAAGCCAATTTGAATCTGATTTCTGTTAATTTCAACATTAAAAGCCCTAACTGGTTTATCTTATATTTTTGAAGGTAGAATATAATATGAACTATAAAAAATCATTTTACGTCATTTCTTTTAATACTTCTATTTTTCATTTTTTTGTCTTATCATATTGGCTGAAGCCATTACAAAAATATTTAATCATAATAATGAAAGTGAGCATTTTTCTATGTTCCTAAATTTAAAGGCAATGCCTCCAGTGTGTCATTCACTAAGTTTAATATTTCCTATTATCATGCTTAATTTTTCAACAAACACATGAGAAGTTGTGAAGCAAACCCTCACTGTACAGTTGAGAAAACTGAAGCTCAAGAAAAAGGAGTTACCTGTCGAAAGTCATGCAGTTAGTGGAGAGTGAGGATTCAAATCTATACTCTGGTATCCTGTTCTATTGTACCTTCTGCCATTGTGCAAGAACCATGGGAAATCCCATTTGCCAAAACTGAAAGGACATTTTGGCTTATGTTTTTGATCATAAATTTTTGTTTGTTACGATTTTTAAAAAATTTTTTGTTCAACTTTTTCTAATTTCTTTATGATTATATTATTATGTAGAACGAATACACTAAAACTGGGAAAGTTACCTTAGGTAGAATTGCAGCTCTCTGTGAGGGTAAAGCTGAGGCCAAGAGCTTGGTCTTTGTCACTTGGCCTGAATGGACTTCACAGGCCCAGCCACGTGCATCTCCCAATCACACATAGCTGATCGCTCAGGTTGGGAGTGAACCAGTCCAAACTCAGCATCAGAACTGCAAAACACAAAAGCCTGTGCCTTGATGCTAGGGTATTAGCAACAACTGTGTATAAGGTGCCTAGTATTACAACTGCAATGTTAGCATTTCAGGAGCCTAAATTATTTACCAGGTTACCTGGGGGTTGTGGTGAGGAATCACATGTTCCATGCATTAACAGTGGACTAAAACATCTAGGGCTCCCATTCTTTTTAAGTCCCTGCACTTTCTCACTTCCATTTCTCCACTAGCAAGTGTGCTGAACACAATATCCTGAGAAAGGCATTGAAGTTCCCTAAATGTCTTGCTTTTCAAGCTTTGCCAGTGGAAGACCTCAAAGCCTACTGTGGATACTAGTCCCGTGTACTCTCCATATAGTTCTGAGAATCTGAGGATTCCTTCTGGTCTCAGCAACTATCACCCTTTTAATTGGTTACATTGACATTCATACCTATGAAGGTGCTGGATCATAAATCTCTCCTTCCAGAAGTGACTCCACAAATTTCCATTCCAACTGTTCCACTGAGCAAAGAGGACGCAAAAATCAACTGTTACCTCCTTTCAAGATAACCCTCTTCTCCTGCCATCATATTTGTAACACACTGGAGAGAAACAGCAGCGGTCACTGATCTACTTCTCGGTTAGGTGACCTCTACCTCATCCTTGGGAAAGACATGGCAGCTTTCCCCAAAGAATATCCTGTGGCTCTCCACAGATTTCCGGGACATACTGAAACATATAGGCAAGGAAAGCTTCCCTTGTCTCCTGAAGCCAGAAAATTATAATTACAATTTAAAAATTAACTTGGAAGCTGTTGAAAATATATTACAATGACCTCTAGAAAATTAAAAACAAAATTATGTCATTTCAAATAGACCATTATCTAGGAAGTCATTGTGGAATATGCAATTGGTACCAAAACCTTTGTTCTTGGCAGTGAATGAAAGGCATGTTTTTAAATGCCATATTTCTTTATGGAAATACACTCTCAAAAACACCTTGAAATACCTCTGGCTTAATGCAAAGACTTTGGACACTTTGACCATACCTACTCAGGTAGATCTTTTGTAGATGAATCTCAGAGTAAATTGATCAAATTCCCATAAACCTGAGTGGCTGTAACAGTTAAAATGTAAAAAAGTAGCTAATCAATTAATGATTGTTTAAATAGCAGGGAAAAAATTTAAGTCAGCTCCATTTTGACTGAGTGATCTGAATTGAACATAGTCATGACTTATGTTTGCTCGCCAAGGGGTTCCTTGACTCTGTGACTTTTATGATCTATGATCCGAGTTCATTGATCTTTTAGGTACAAAGATGAATACCATTTGTTTACCCAAACATTTGTGCTGAGAAAATTTGTTTAAGGGAAAGTGAGTTGACTAAATGAAGCAAGTCTCTTTTGTTTTTGTTTGATCCATGATATCAAAGAGATTGTTGAAATTTGGTATGCTACTAAAGGACATGAAGAAAAACTTTGCAATCTATTTGAAACTAAATGGAAGTTAATAACACTTTTCAAATGAGCATTTTATCTATAATTTTAAGTATTTATTGTGTTTGATACAAGAAAGATGTAAAGTGGCATTTTGAAGGTGGTTTAATCCACTCTTAAAACATATTGACTGAATAGACTTTCTATATTGTCTATATTATATTTTTAAAAATTCATATTGACTCAGTTCAGGTTAGCAAACATTTTTTGAATGTATGGATGCTTAGCACTATGCTAGACCCTGAGTACAGGAAGGTAAATTAAAAGCAGCTCTGGCTCTGAAGATGATTTCAACCCAATTAATAAATCACTTACAGTGTCGGTAAATTTGGTAAATGTATAGAACTTTTATTTTATCAAATAGCCCAGGGTGAAATTAGAACAGAGATGAGGACTAGCTGGTTAATAAGCACTAATCCCTTTGTTTAACAAATGCATTTGCAAAGAAATTAATACATTATCTACTTTCTTACACAGAGATTCACAAAATCAGAATTTTAGGATTGAAAAAAGTGGTAAGATACACATAACCCAACTGCTTTATCATAAATAAGGCAGAAGAGGCTCAATGACTTCCCTGGAGTCAGCTCATAGGGGACAAAGTCCAGAATGCTAGAATCAACGATCCTAATTTCTCTTTTTTCTTTTTTTTTTTTTTGAGACAGTGTCTCACTTTGTCGCCCAGGCTGGAGTGCAGTAGTGCAATCTCAGCTCACTGTAACCTCCACCTACCTGGTTCAAGTGATTCTCTTGCCTCAGCCTCCTAAGTAGGTAGAATTACAAGTGTGCACCACCATTCCCAACTAATTTTTATATTTTTAATAGAGATGGGGTTTCACCATGTTGACCATGCTGATCTTAAACTCTTGACCTCATGATCCGCCCACCTTGGCCTCCCCAAGTGCTGGGATTACAGGTGTGAGCCACCGTGTCTGGCCCCTAATTTCTAGTTCTGTCTTCTTTCCTCTAGAATGTGCTGTCTGTCCTTGTTCTGCCATTGATTTCACACATTAACAGTGGGGCCTCAGGGTCAAAGTCTGGTTGGAAGAAGCGATGGAGTTGTGTTGCATGGAGTTGCCTTGGAGTTGTGTTGCATGCGTGATGCAGACCCATAGAACTGTTTTGTGAAGATACTTTACATAAGATTTGAGTTTTATGTAAATATCAATTACATACCTCAAAAATTGGTCCATTATAATTACATTTGGGGAGGCTTGAAGGAGGTGATGGAAATTGGGAGATTCCTAAAGCCCCACAAGCCACCTCTTGGTGCTACTACTCCTTGTGAAATACAATATTGTCATTTAATTTGCATGCAATTGAATTAAATGAACTCTTAGTACATAGAGTTATGTACTTCTTGCAGAAGTACATAAAGTTTTGGAACGTAGTACGCAGAAGTTATGGAACTTCTTGCCCCTACAAAGATGTTAAGATAAGACTGATTAACTTCTTTACAAAAGAAGATTGGATTGTCCTTTGTGTGGAATCAACTGAGATCCAGGATATCTTCAGCTTTCCAGATCTGGAAGCTTAATTTTATTGTGTTGCCCAAATATGACTGAGTCCTGCAGAACTGAGTCATGATACAATATTCACCAGATACTGAGTAACAAAGAAGATGACCATTTATTAATGTACATTGTACAGAACAACCACGATTACCCTGTTGGCTGATCAGCACATGCCTCTTTAGTAGTAAAGTCTATCAGAGAAGTCAAATCACTTGGAAGCTTGGAACACATGGATTAGAATAGAGGGACTGGCTGCCTTGATAACTCATTGTTATAACTGAACTGCTTCTTTCACCTACAGGCAGGTTCCCTTCAAAAAAGAACTTGCTTCCAATTATACTTTCAGGGATTCTCTTTCCAGGTTCCAGATCGTTCTGACCTTGATGACTCTGTTTGGTGGCTCCGTTTTATACTCCTTTTTCCTCGGTCAACTTTTCACCTTTCAGTCCATCTGCTTTGGGATTGATATTCCTTTAGATAGTTCCTGGTTCTCAACCTGACTTTCACTCCTGGCTTCTGTCCTTCAGATAACTCTTGGAACTTGTCCCCATCCATTTCTGTGGCAGAAACTCTAGCACCCTTACTCCTATCATTGTGTCCAAGATAAGATTCAAACAGTAACATGATTGATGTATCTATTTCTACTGTGGGGATATATTTATGGAAGGAACCAGAATATTGTGTTCATTAGTCATGACTCTATCACCCAGAGCAATGCTAGAGACATTTCCTTACTCTTGAAAGAGGAGTATAGGGTTGAGCTGGAAAGCCCCCAAGTTAGAGATCTTGGGTTTCTATTAATATTTCTCTTTATCTACTTAATAAGTATGGAACTTTGAGCAAGCTGTTAACTGCTTTGCACCTCGGTTTCCATATAGAACATATGAAAATTATAGTAGTTCATATCTCATGGGACTCTTCTGAGGAGTAAATGAATTGTTTCATATAACATAGTCTGTATGACAAACAGGAAGGACATAACACTTGCTACTCTTCTTTGTCTATACATTTTGTAGATTCCAAGCAGCCCCTCTTCTTCATGATAGCACCATGACCTCAGACATTTCACAATACTATGGAGTGGGTTATAATTTCAGGATAACACCCCCTTGATCTGATGTGGAAGTAGATTAGATTAGATAAGATGTTATTGGAAGAGCACAATCACATTGTATAATGTCTCCAGGAAATACCACCTAGCAGCTGTCTGTTAACAAATGACAACAGCCACGCCTTATTGTGCATTTTTTATGTGCCAAGTATCATGCACATTTGCTTTATGAATATTGTTTTGTAATCTTTTATGTGATGGTCAGTCAAGTGTGGCCACAAGAGGAGATACAGGAGAGGCTCAGGGAAAAAAACAAAGTTTATTATACTCACAGGTCCTAGAGACAACAGGCATGGCAAGTCATGCTACCCACAAAGTGCTACATACAAGGGAAAGACAGCAGGGTGGTCAGGAGGCAGATGACAGTAGCAAGGAGAGGATTTAGGTCTGTTTCTTTTCTTTTTTTTTGAGATGAGGTCTCACTCTGTCCCCTAGGCTGGAGTGCAGTGGTGTGATCAAAGCTCACTGCAGGTCTAACTCCTGGGCTCAAGCAATCCTCTTGCCTTAGCCTCCCTCATCGTTGGGATTATAGTCATGTGCCACCATACCCTGCCAATTTTTAATTTTTTTGTAGAGACCTTGTCTCTACAAAATGAGGCAAGGTCTCACTACCTTGCCCATGCTGCTCTTAAACTCCTTGGCTCAAGTGATCCTCCCCCCTTGGCCTTTCAAAGTGTTCGGATTACAAGGGTGAGCCACCATAGCCCTAAATAAAGATGTGGGACTTTACTGGGATTTCCAAAAGAAGGGAAAGTCAGGACAGGGTGAACAGTTAAGCACTGGTTATTTTGATGATTTCAGTGGGCTTTAGGCTATACGGGTGGTTGCAAGTTGCCTGGCGCCTGGTCCTGGGATGATTAAGGCAGAGAAATCTTGCCTCATGGAGTGCATAGACCAGATAGAAATGGTATGGCTCTGGATTGGTTGGTATATCAAAGACATCCTCCTACATGGGCCATCTGTTAATCTTTAAGAATTGGCTAGCCCTTGGAGAGGGGACAGTCTCTGCCCAGCTAGAAAGGTTTTCTTAAGATATCAAAAAAATCACAAATATGGAAAATTAAAAATAATTTGTAATACAAATATTACACACATAATCTTGGAAATATCTCTGTAAGGGAAGGTTTTGTTATTGCAGTTCTAAAGATGAGAAAACAGGACTTCCGGCATTAGGACATTTGCCTGAGTGGGCAGTAACTGGAGGAGTCCTGATTTGAGTTGAGGTCTTCCTGTTTCCAGAGCTCACACTTTTCTCCTTAATGTTCTGTTTTTTTCTGCATAAAATTTAGAGTGACTCTTTCCTTAAGCTCTCTACATATTGTAGGGGTACTTTTGTATAGACTCCTAAAATGATGACATAGACCTCATTGTCCGTAATAAAGTTAGACCAGATATCTGGAATTTCCTGGGACAGCTCTGGTTGTACCTTTTCACATGATGTTGTCCTACACTTTGTTTTTTTTTTTTAATTTTTCTTCTGTTGTTTGTTGCTATTTTGGCCCCAATTCTGAACCAATTAACTATATTTTTCCATCTTAGCATTCCTCTGGCTGCAGACCAACTTACCAATCTTCCTAGGAACCGAACTGGTCCTGGGGTTGAACCTCAGGTAGGAGTCAATTATTACATCAGTTGGAGGAATTGGTAGTTACAGTTTGGGGGCACCATCCTCATGCCCACCTCTGTGGCATCCAGGATGATCCATTTCCAGTCCCTTCCCTGGCTGTACTGAATTCCTTGCTCAGGAAACCGTACCCCAATCTCTGTTCCTGGCCTCTTTCTTGCTCATTCTCTCACATTTCTCTTTAAGCTTGAGCTCTAGCCTCTTGTTTGCCTCACATGAATGTTCTGCTTGGAGGTTCTAGGTCCTGAGGTGAACTGAAGACCTCAAATGGTAGCCTCTGTATCACAGACTGTACCATATATTTTTCCCTGCAAACTTTCTTGTCTTCTCACCTCTTCCATCTCTTGATAACATACCCAATTGTCTTGGTCTCCCAGGTTTGAAATATTGGAGTTACCTTTAATGTCACCCTGTCCTTAGACTGCATATTTGGCCCTTTACCATAATACCTTTTAGATTTACATTATCTTTTTCTGTCTTACTGACACAGCCTTAACCTTTTCATTGCATGCTTTAGGTATTAAAATAACCTGTCAACTCCAGGGTATAACCTGGGAACTAAACACCTTCTATAAGGTCCACAGATAAGCTTTAGTGGGACGATAAACCACTGAAATTATTTTTTAAATTCTTGTGTGTTTGTGTGCATACATGCGTTTCCTGTGTAAAATAATACTTTTCATCAGCTTCTTAAAGGGGCTTGTATCAGTTTCCTAGTACCACTGTAACAATCACTAAAAATTTAATGGCTTAAAACAACAAATTTATTCTCCTACAGTTCTGGAGGATGGAAGTCTAAAATCAAAGCTTTGTGAGGGCTTCGCTGCTTCTGGAGGCTTCCATTTCTTTGCCCTTTCCAGCTTCCAGAGACCACCAGCATTTGTCAGCCCATGGTCCCCTCCTTGCACCAGTCTAGCCCGCGTTTATGTCATCACATTGTTTGCTCGCTCTGACCTCCTGCCTCTCTCTGATAAGGACTCTTGTGATTGCATTGGCCCCACTCAGGTATTCCAGGATAGTCTCCCCATCTCAAGAGACCTAACACTTGCAAAGTTCCTTTTGCTATATACAGTAACATTCATGGGTTCCAGGAATTAGAATGTTAATATCTTTTGGAGGCCATTATTCAATCTGCCTCAGCAGTCAGTGCCTCAAATATTGTTGTGAGCCACTGGCTTAACCGGTTTCTTTAAGAATCCAGAACAGCATTTCTCTAATGTCACTCATATCCTGCCATTCTCCTGCTCCATTTACAATGTCTTCTGTTACCTATCAAATCAATCCACTCTCTGCACCCAGCATTAAAGGCCATCAGGCAGCAAGACCCAATTTATCTCTCCAATCTCATCCCCATCATTCCCCAGCTGGGATTCTAAGTCATTCCCCTGAGAATGCATTGTCACTCCTAACTCTACACCTGTTCACACTGTTGCCCTGCCAAGAATGCCCTCTTATCTCACCCCCTCCACCAGTGTAATTTCCTCTCTTTTATCAAAGACTTTCTTCTGTGTAATTTATCATTCATAATGTTTTCCTTTATGAAGTCTTAGAGTCATTACTGACCAATACCATAATCATTTATTATTTTGAATCATCCTTTTGCTAGTGATGAGCCAATATTCTGAGGGAAAAAGCTTCATATACATTTCTTGGAACACCTAAAGGAGCTTATGAATGGTTAATTCCTTTTTATCTGTTTCATCTTTTCTCAGAAAACAATTCTCTACCTCAAAACACACGGTGTTCTTCATTCTGGCCCTTTGTCCACTATCCGATAATAGCTGTTCTGAAATATTGTCCATCATGTGACCTACACAAAGAAAAAAAGTTCAATGGAAAAATTTTTTTAAAAGTATTCAACTAAAAATATTAACTTTATTTCAACCCTTATTATTTAAAAGCCTGAAATATATTTTGCAGATATTTTCCCTCACAAAAGACTGAGAAATGGCATAACTTAGAAGGGTTTAGAAAGTGAGGTTAGGGCTGGGTGTGGTGGCTCACCCGTGTAATCCTAGCACTTTGGGAAGCCAAGGCAGGTTGAGTTTGAGCTCATGAGTTCCAGACCAACCTGGGAAACATGGTGAAACCCCATTCTCTGCCAAAAATACAAAAATTAGCCAGGCATGGTGGCACGCACCTATGGTTCCAGCTACTTGGGAGGCTGAGGTGGGAGGATTGCTGGAGCCTGGGAAGTTGAGGCTGAAGTGAGCATGATTGAGCCACTGCACTCCAGTATCAGCCATAAAGTGAAATCCTGTCTCAAAATAAATAATAATAATGATAAAGTGAGATCATTTAGCCTATGGTACAGATGGAAAGTGTTGCTTATTTATAATGAGTTGGAAATACACTTCATCTATCTTTTCCTCTTCCCATCAATTGGGGATAGGCTTGGCAAATATGTCTACACAGCTTCTCATAAGTTTCTCTTTAGAATCCTGGGGAAAGTCTGTGATTAATAACAGGATTCTTCTACCCTTACCTTCTCCATTTGCTTCTCCTTTTGGGCCCAACTGCAAGTTGTCTTACTGTCTCTCTCGTGAGAAGCAAATTTCTTTTGTGGCTCTATTTTCTTTTTTTTTTTTTTTTTTTTTTTTTTTTTTTTTTTTTTTTTTTTTTTATTGCATTTTAGGTTTTGGGGTACATGTGATGAACATGCAAGATTGTTGCATAGGTACACACATGGCAGTGTGCTTTGCTGCCTTCCATCCCCTCACCTGTATCTGTCATTTCTCCCCATGCTATCTCTTCCCACCTCCCCACCCCCCGCCCCTCCCCCATTTCCCCCCAACAGACCCCAGTGTGTAGTGCTCCCCTCCCTGTGTCCATGTGTTCTCATTGTTCAACACCCGCCTATGAGCGAGAATATACGGTGTTTGATTTTCTGCTCTTGTGTCAGTTTGCTGAGAATGATGGTTTCCAGGTTCATCCATGTCCCTATAAAGGACGTGAACTCATCGTTTTTGATGGCTGCATAATATTCCATGGTGTATATGTACCACATTTTCCCTATCCAGTCTATCATCGTTGGGCATTTGGGTTGGTTCCAGGTCTTTGCTATTGTAAACAGTGCTGCAATGAACATTCGTGTGCACGTGTCCTTGTAGTAGAATGATTTATAATCCTTTGGATATATACCCAGTAATGGGATTGCTGGGTCAAATGGGATTTCTATTTTTAGGTCCTTGAGGAATCGCCACACTGTCTTCCACAATGGTTGAATTAATTTACATTCCCACCAACAGTGTAAAAGTGTTCCTATTTCTCCACATCCTCTCCAGCATCTGTTGTTTCCAGATTTTTTAATGATCGCCATTCTAACTGGTGTGAGATGGTATCTCAATGTGGTTTTGATTTGCATTTCTCTGATGACCAGTGATGATGAGCATTTTTTCATATGTTTGTTGGCCTCCTGTATGTCTTCTTTTGTAAAGTATGTGTTCATATCCTTTGCCCATTTTTGAATGGGCTTGTTTGTTTTTTTCTTGTAGATCTGCTTTAGTTCTTTGTAAATTCTGGATATCAGCCCCTTGTCAGATGGGTAGACTGCAAAAATTTTTTCCCATTCTGTTGGTTGCCGATTCACTCTACTGACTGTTTCTTTTGCCGTGCAGAAGCTGTGGAGTTTGATTAGGTCCCATTTGTCTATTTTGGCTTTTGTTGCCATTGCTTTTGGCGTTTTGGTCATGAAGTCCTTGCCTACACCTATGTCCTGAATGGTTTTGCCTAGATTTTCTTCTAAGGTTTTTATGGTATTAGGTCTGATGTTTAAGTCTTTAATCCATCTGGAGTTAATTTTGGTGTAAGGTGTCAGGAAGGGGTCCTGTTTCTGCTTTCTGCACATGGCTAGCCAGTTTTCCCAACACCATTTATTAAACAGGGAGTCCTTTCCCCATTGCTTGTTTTTGTCAGGTTTGTCGAAGATCAGATGGTTGTGGGTATGTTGTATTTCCTGTGAGGCCTCTGTTCTGTTCCATTGGTCTATATCTCTGTTTTGGTACCAGTACCATGCTGTTTTGATTACTGTAGCCTTGTAGTATAGTTTGAAGTCCGGTAGTGTGATGCCTCCCGCTTTGTTCTTTTTGCTTAGAATTGACTTGGCTATGCGGGCTCTCTTTTGGTTCCATATGAAGTTTAAGGTGTTTTTTTCCAGTTCTGTGAAGAAGGTCATTGGTAGCTTGATGGGAATAGCGTTGAATCTGTAAATTACTTTGGGCAGTATGGCCATTTTCACGATGTTGATTCTTCCTAACCATGAACATGGAATGTTTCTCCATCTGTTTGTATCCTCTCTTATTTCGTTGAGCAATGGCTTGTAGTTCTCCTTGAAGAGGTCCTTTACGTTCCTTGTTAGTTGTATTCCTAGGTACTTTATTCTCTTTGTAGCAATTGTGAATGGCAGTTCGTTCTTGATTTGGCTCTCTTGAAGTCTATTACTGGTGTATAGGAATGCTTGTGATTTTTGCACGTTGATTTTGTATCCTGAGACTTTGCTGAAGTTGTTTATCAGTTTCAGGAGATTTTGGGCTGAGATGATGGGGTCTTCCAGATATACAATCATGTCATCTGCAAATAGAGACAATTTGATTTCCTCCTTTCCAATTTGGATACCCTTTATTTCTTTTTCTTGCCTGATTGCTCTGGCTAGAACTTCCAGTACTATATTGAATAGGAGTGGTGAGAGAGGGCATCCTTGTCTAGTGCCAGATTTCAAAGGGAATGCTTCCAGTTTTTGCCCATTCAGTATGATATTGGCTGTTGGTTTGTCGTAAATAGCTTTTATTGTTTTGAGATACGTTCCGTCAATACCTAGTTTATTGAGGGTTTTTAGCATAAAGGGTTGTTGAATTTTGTCAAAAGCCTTCTCTGCATCAATCGAGATAATCATGTGGTTTTTGTCTTTGGTTCTGTTTATGTGGTGAATTACGTTTATGGACTTGCGTATGTTGAACCAGCCTTGCATCCCCGGGATGAATCCTACTTGATCATGGTGGATGAGCTTTTTGATATGCTGTTGCAATCGGTTTGCCAGTATTTTATTGAAGATTTTTGCATCTATATTCATCATGGATATTGGCCTGAAATTTTCTTTTCTTGTTGAGTCTCTGCCGGGTTTTGGTATCAGGATGATGTTTGTCTCGTAAAATGATTTGGGAAGGATTCCCTCTTTTTGGATTGTCTGGAATAGTTTCAGAAGGAATGGTATCAGCTCCTCTTTGTATGTCTGGTAGAATTCAGCTGTGAACCCATCTGGACCTGGGCTTTTTTTGGGTGGTAGGCTCTTTATTGCTGCCTCGACTTCAGACCATGTTATTGGTCTATTCAGGGTTTCGGCTTCTTCCAGGTTTAGGCTTGGGAGGTTGCAGGTGTCCAGGAATTTATCCATTTCTTCCAGGTTTACTAGTTTATGTGCATAGAGTTGTTTGTAATAATCTCTGATGATGGTTTGGATTTCTGTGGAATCTGTGGTGATATCCCCTTTATTGTTTTTTATTGCATCAATTTGGTTATTCTCTCTTTTCTTTTTTATTAATCTGGCTAGTGGTCTGTCTATTTTGTTGATCTTTTCAAAAAACCAGCTCCTGGATTTATTGATTTTTTGAAGAGTTTTTTGTGTCTCTATTTCCTTCAGTTCTGCTCTGATCTTAGTTATTTCCTGTCTTCTGCTAGGTTTTGAGTTTTTTTGATCTTGCTCCTCTAGCTCTTTCAATTTTGATGATAGGGTGTCAATTTTCGATCTCTCCTTTCTTCTCATGTGGGCACTCATTGCTATATATTTTCCTCTAGAGACTGCTTTAAATGTGTCCCAGAGATTCTGGTATGTTGTGTCTTCGTTCTCATTGGTTTCGAAGAACATCTTTATTTCTGCCTTCATTTCATTGTTTATCCAGTCAACATTCAAGAGCAAGTTGTTCAGTTTCCATGAAGCTGTGCGGTTCTGAGTTAGTTTCTGCATTCTGAGTTCTAACTCGATTGCACTGTGGTCTGAGAGACTGTTTGTTATGATTTCTGTTCTTTTGCATTTGCTGAGGAGTGATTTATTGCCAATTATGTGGTCAATTTTAGAGTATGTGTGATGTGGTGCTGAGAAGAATGTATATTCTGTGGATTTGGGGTGGAGAGTTCTGTAAATGTCTATTAGGTTTGCTCGTTCCAGGTCTGTGTTCAGGTCCTGGATATCCTTGTTGATTTTCTGTCTGGTTGATCTGTCTAATATTGACAATGGGGTGTTAAAGTCTCCCACTATTATTGTGTGGGAGTCTAAGTCTCTTTGTAAGTCATTAAGAACTTGCCTTATGTATCTGGGTGCTCCTGTATTGGGTGCATATATATTTAGGATCGTTAGCTCTTCTTGTTGCAGTGATCCTTTTACCATTATGTAATGTCCTTCTTTGTCTCTTTTGATCTTTGTTGCTTTAAAGTCTATTTTATCAGAGATGAGAATTGCAACTCCTGCCTTTTTTTGCTCTCCATTTGCTTGGTAGATCTTCCTCCATCCCTTTATTTTGAGCCTTTGTGTATCCTTGCATGTAAGATGGGTTTCCTGGATACAGCACACTGATGGGTTTTGGCTTTTTATCCAATTTGCCAGTCTGTGTCTTTTGATTGGGGCATTTAGTCCATTGACATTTAGGGATAGTATTGTTATGTGTGAATTTGATGCTGTCATTTTGATGCTACCTGGCTGTTTTGTTGGTTAGTTGATGCAGATTCTTGATTGTGTTGCTGCTTTTTTACCATTTGGTGTGTTTTTGGAGTGGCTGGTACTGGTTGTTCCTTTATATGTGTAGAGCCTCTTTCAGGAGTTCTTGTAGAGCTGGTTTGGTGGTGATGAAATCTCTGAGTGCTTGCTTGTTCACAAAGGATTTTATTTTTCCTTCACTTATGAAGCTGAGTTTGGCTGGATAGGAGATTCTGGGTTGAAAGTTCTTTTCTTTAAGGATGTTGAATATTGGCCCCCAGTCTCTTCTGGCTTGTAGGGTTTCTGCTGAGAGATCTGCTGTGAGTCTAATGGGCTTCCCTTTGTGGGTAACCCGACCTTTCTCTCTGGCTGCCCTTAGAATTTTCTCTTTCATTTCAACCCTGGTGAATCTGACGATTATGTGCCTTGGGGTTGCTCTTCTTGAGGAATATCTCTGTGGTGTTCTCTGTATTTCCTGGATTTGAATATTGGTCTGCCTTGCTAGGTTGGGGAAGTTTTCCTGGATAATATCCTGAAGAGTATTTTCCAGCTTGGATTCATTCTCTTCATCACATTCAGGTACACCTATCAGACGTAGATTAGGTCTTTTCACATAGTCCCACATTTCTTGAAGATTTTGTTCATTCCTTTTTGCGCTTTTTTCTCTGTTCTTGCCTTCTCTTTTTATTTCATTGAGTTGGTCTTCGACCTCTGATATCCTTTCTTCTGCTTGGTCAATTCGGCTGTTGAAGCTTGTGCATGCTTCACGAAGTTCTCGTGTTGCGTTTTTCAGCTCCATCAATTCACTTATTCTCCTCTCTATGCTGTCCATTCTCGTCAGCAGTTCGTCCAATCTTTTTTCAAGGTTCCTATTTTCTTTGCGATGGGTTAGAACATGTTCTTTTAGCTCATTGTAGTTTCTTACTACCCATCTTCTGAAGTCTGATTCTGTCATTTCATCACCCTCCTTCTCCATCCGGTCTGGTTCCCTTGCTGGTGAGGAGTTGTGATCACTTTTAGGAGGAGAGGTGTTCTGGTTTCGGGAGTTTTCATCCTTTTTACGCTGGTTTCTACCCATTTTTGTGGGTTTATCCACCTGTTGTCTGTCTCTGTCCCAGGGAGTTGGAGCTTTATGAGTTTCCGTTGCACTACTGCCTTTTTTGATTTTTTTTTTTCAGGTCGGACCCGCCCAGCTAGCAGCACGCCTAGCCTCTGCCTGCCCGCAGGGGCTTTGCTGAGCTGCTGTGGGCTCCGCCCAGCTGCCCTGAGCTCTTCCCTGTAGTCCTTTTTATATGGGCGTAGTTAGAACTGTCTGGGCAATGGTGGCCCCGCCTCTGTTATGGCGGACTCTCTCTGTTGTGGCAGGTTGCCTCGGCAACGGCGGGTTGCCTCGGCAACGGCAGCCTGCCTCCCTAGCGGTGGAGAGTCTCAGTAATGGCGGAAGCCCCTCCCCCACGGAGCCGGACCGTCCCGGTTCAGCTGTGCTTGGTTTGAAGGGCTCAACCCAGAGGGTTTCCAATTACTGTTTTTGTTTTCGTTGTTGTTGGGGGTGGAGGGGTGGGACCAACCGAGCCTGATCACCTGGCTCCCTGACTCAGAGTCTTTTCTTTTAAGTTGAACGACCCCGCGTTCCGGTCGCTTGTTGAAAAGGCGCCGGGATCTCCCGTGCTGCGACTCACGGAGTCGGCTCGAACCGCGGCGCCGGCTCCTGGCGAATTTTTTGCCTAGGAATCTCCTGGCCTGACTCGCTATTTCAGATGAATGGGCTATTCTGCCGTCTCAAGGCTCTGCTCGCCAGCTAAGAGGGCTCCCAGACCAGTGGCTTTTTTACGGAGAACGGCAGCAACAGGGAGTGGTCACAGCAGCCGCGCGGGCGGAATCAGCCCCGCGGGGGCCAAAACAGCCGCACCGGCTGGGACTGCGACGCTGGCGACCCCTCTGCCTGGGTATCTCCTGGTCTGTGGGCAATAAGAGTTCGTCTGGAAATGCGGCGTCCACTCACCCTCTGCACTTTCACTGGGAGCTGAAGTCCTGAGCTGTTCTTAGGCGGCCATCTTGAAAGTCGGATCTCCTGTGGCTCTATTTTCAATGGCTCATTCTTTTATATCTCCTCTCCTACCTGCATCTCTGGGACAAAAGAAAGAGACCAACGTTTTTGAGTTCTCACTATTTCTTCAACCCTCATTCCTTTGAATTCCAAATTCTTTGGCCACATTGTCCTTCACCTTTTCTAATTTCTGTCAGGCTATGCTAACATTCCCTATATGAATGTCTCATGAGCACCTCAGCTTATTCATATAGAAGTTTGCCCTCCTTCCTGTAAAGCCTTTCTTCCTCCTTTATCCCCATCTCCCTAAATGGCATCACCATAACCCGGTCAGTTCATCCAGAAACACCTTTAAACTCTCCTCTCTCCTGCAACCCTTGTATGCAATCCATTATCATGTTCTCTCAATCTTGTCGCCTTTATTCTTCTAGAATGTGTTCTCTTCTCTCCAGCACCACTGCCACAAATATAATCCATGCTCTCAGACTGTCTTGCATGGCTTTCTATAAAGTGTCCTAATGAATCCTCTGGTCTTATTCTGCTCCAGCCTATCCTCCACACTGATGGAAGACCAACTCACCAAAGTACAGACTGGATCATAGAAGTGTTTTATTGTCATCCTCCCTGTCCACTCACCTCAACTGGTCAAATCTGTTTGTGTCTCAGTTGAGAGATCAGGCCAAGTAGGACAGAGTGGAGTCTATGGGTAACTTTTCTTGGGAACTTTTACCACTCCTTTCCAGGTAGAATACACCACTTCCTCCATTGTACCTCTTCCCACACATACTCTGTGTATTCTCCTACCATAGCACTCACAACACTACAACACTGTATTTGTTCACATGCTTGTCTCTGCCTTCTAGAAGAAAGCCTCTTGAAAGCAAGAACTACGTAGCAAACAGTGTGATACCCTGCCCTACATCCCCTCACTGACTTCTGAGATTTTCTGCAACTTCAGATGATAGTTACAGAGCACACTGACACCTTCTTAGCTCAAATGTTGATCCACCTGCTTTGCTGCCTGAGGGTTCTCCAGTGCCATGGGAACTTGCTCTGCACGGCTTCAGGACAACTCAGAAGTTCCAAGAATGTATTGCTTCTAGGACAAATCTCAACCAACGAGAAAGAGAAATCAGTGGGAAAATACCACAGCTTATTGGCCCTTGTTAAGACTATTTTTGAGGCATGATTTCTTAGAGGATAACCAGAGGAACTAAGCCCCAGTTGTCCACAATGACACACTCATTAATGCATCCTTTGCTAGCTTTTATCCCTTCCCTCTCATGCTTCCCCGCCCCCTGTCCTCCTCCTGTGCTTTCTAGGATCACTTCCCGAATAAACTAACTGTACCCTAACACTTGTCTCAATAGCTAAGTTAGGGGAGATTCCAAACTAAGACCGAAATTATGGTATTCATCTTTTTGGTACATTTTAAGTGCTTAATAGTAGTTGATCTATAAACAAAGGAATACCTTACTGAGGGGTGTAATGATTCCAAAATCCAGGTGGGAAATTGTTTTAGAGTTAGGGCTGATGGAGCTGGGATAGAACAGTGGGAAGTCAGCAGAACTGCCCACAGTATAACAAGTAGTCAGAAAGAGGCTGAGGACAGAGATTGTACAGAAGAGAGTTGGGGCAAAAATCTAAAAAATGAACCAATAGCCAAATTAGTTGGATAGTTGAAGATTAGTATGAACCACAGGGGTTTATTTAGACTGGAAGATGTGGGGATTGCAGTTGGAATGATTTCTTTGAGCAACAGGGAAGAGTGGGGCACACTGTAAGACAAGGTCTCTTCTTTATAACTGATGCTACATGCATTTCCACACCTTACAACCTCAACTTTCATGACTTACCCCACTCATCTTTCTAGGCTCATATCTTATCATTTCTCCTAAGAACCCTGCTCTTGGGTCCCTGTATATCTATAGTTCAACATATGGTATCCAACTATGTTCTGTTATCTCAAGCTTCCACTCCTTTGCCCATGTGATTTCCTTGGCTTAGAAGAGACTTCCTGACGCAGTCATCCTAGCTAACTTAAAATGATCCTTCAAAGCTCAGCTCTAGTATTACCTCTTCCAGCAAGTTTTTCCTGTTCTCCTCCTCATTATCTCACAAAACCAGGCAACCCTCCTGCACGCGTAGTACCTGTAGGCAGACCTTAGTGCACTCTAATTGTGGTCTGCTTCTCTGGCTTCTTTACTAAACTGTTCTCTTTCTTGGGAACTTCACACAAAATCTAGTACATTTGGAATGTTTAACACGGAGGGTTCTGGATAAATGGCAGTAGAAGTGGCAGGATAGATTTTGTCTTCCTAAATCACCACATAAAAACAGAGAGTGGACCAGGCTCATGCTTGTAATCCCAGAACTTGGGGAGGCCAAGGCGGGCAGATTGACTGAGGTCAGAAGTTCAAGAACAGTCTGACCAACATGGTGAAACCTCATCTCTTCTAAAAATACAGAAATTAGCTGGGTGGGATGATAAATGCCTGTAATCCCAGTTACTCAGGAAGCTGAGGCAAGAGAATGACTTGAACCTAGGAGGCAGAGGTTACTGTGAGCCAAGATCACACCACTGCACTTCAGCCTGGACAACAGAGCAAGACTCCATCTCAAAACAAACAAAAACAGAGAGTGCATAGCTAGCAAAACCAAAAATAAATGATCATGATCAATAGTTACAACAAAACTGAATGATAGGATCTCCCCATAACCCTCAAAATACAAACAGGTGGAATAAACCACCAACTGCTACAAAGCTTGAGTCCTGTGTGCTCTGTCAGAAAGGAAGCAGAAAGAAGCAAGAAGGCATCAACACTTGAAAAGAGAAAAAACCTGAACAGATATTCAACAGAAAACATGGGAAAAGCGGGATATGAAGCCAAGAGCTGACAATGGGAAAGTTCAGATCATCACTAATAATAGGAGAGTGCAAGGGGCCCATGGTGAGGGCCTAGGGGCCTGGGGAAGTCTAGCCCCTCATAAACTCTTCAAACTGACCCATCAGGGCTCCATTCCAGTTCAACGTCTGACTGGGAATGGAATCAAAACGAAATGAAGGTTCAGATAAAAGTAGAGTGGGAGGAAGAAAGCCAAAATGTCACAGAAGGCAAGCCTTTATATATTTTTTAACATTACCTGAAAACAACAAGAAGGACCTTGTGAAGTTTAAAGAACTATCTGAAGTTCTTTCTTCTAAACGTTCATGAAAACAAAGTTGGCCAATCAAATTCACATAAAAATTAATAACAGAAAACTACTGAGGTCAAATTCTATACAAAATGAGTATAAGAAAATGAGATACCCATTTATTAGAAAAAAGAAGATAGCAACTTGACAATGGAGGAAACTAATATAATTGTGGAGGTAAGAAGTAAGTAATTCATACTCGAGCCATTGCTATAGGGTCAGAATTGAAAAAATGAAAAAATGTAAGAGGCATTGGATAAATATAATTTCTAGGATCTAGGAGAAGGACTATATTTGGAAGACTACATGGATTGTAAATCTCTCTTGGGTAGGTAATGCGTGATAGGAAGGGGTATAGTGTTATTGTCTAGAGAATGCCCTCCCTCCCTTTCCCTTCTTTTTTTTTTTTTTTTTTTCTTTAGATCAGGTCTTGCTTTGCGACTCGTGCAACCTTAGCCTTCCAAGCAGCTGGAACTACAGGTATGTGCCACCATGCCTGCCTAATTAAAAAAAAAAATTGTAGAGCTGGGGTCTCTGTGTTTTGTTCAGGCCGTTCTTGAACTCCTGGGCTCATTTGATCCTACTGCTTTGACCTCCCAAAGGGCTGGGATTACAGATATGAACCATTGCTCCTGACCTAGAGAACTTTCTATGTGCCAGGCACTTTCCTGATACATGTAATTAACATTTTGAAATTCAAATTTTATAGTATATATAAATAATATGTGTATTTATTAATACATATACATTTTCTGTTCTAATAATAAAATTTTAGATTATTGTAACATTATTCCAAAAGTAATACATAAACAAATTAAATTATTTAATTCATTAATTCTGTTAATTTTCCCAACAGCCTTAGGAAGCAGATGCTACTATTATCTCCACTTTATAGATTATGAAACTAAGAACAAGAAGGTTAATTCATTTGCTCATAGTCACTCAGAAAACAAGTTGAAGAGCTGGATTTGAACACAGGTAGTTTTCCCACAGAGTCAGAATGATGTCTGAAACAATTACTTAACAGTTGTGTGATCTCTGGCAATTGCAGCTCCAAGTCTCACTTTTTCCATCATTTTTATAAAGTGGGAATAAGAATCTACAAATTTTGTGGAAATAATGAAATGAGAAATTGTAGGAAGAGCAGTGCTCACTATCTGTCTGTTTAGGTCTCCTTGCCAGACTCAGCAAAATGTTCTGCAGACCCATGGTGTTCCTTTGCCTGATATCTTTTCCCCTCTTTTTATCATCTATTTAAAGTCTACCTACCCTTCTGCATTATTTTCTTAAAGCTTCCTTGACTACACAAGCACTAAATTATCTATTTCTCAGAAAATATAGATCTTAGAGTTTGTGAAGCATAGTTTAGAACCAAATACTTTGATTCATCTCTATATTAATCCTATTTCATCTGCCTGATTGAAACTCATCAGAGCAGTGCCATATATTGAGCACCACATGACAAATAGAGCCAGGCTTGACACATGCTCTGTAATGAAGGCACAGTAGGTTGAAATGGGTGGATTGCTCAACATTTTGAGACCAACCTGGGTATGGTAAAATCCCATCTCTCCAAAAAAAAAAAAAAAAAAAAAAAAAAAAAAAAAATTAACCTGGCATAATGGCACATTATGGGACTACAGTCCCAGCTACTCAGGAGGCTGAGGTGAAAGGATTGGTTGGGCCCAGAAGGTCAGAGCTGCAGTGAGCCAGGATTGTGCCACTGAACTGCAGCCTGGGTAATCAAGAAAGATTCAGTCTCAAACAAAACAAAACAAAAAACTTAAAATGTTTGTTAGTGAAAAAAATGAAAAAAGGACCTCTGAAAATTACTTCTTCTATAAAAGCAAAAGTAACACTGGGAAAAATGGTCAGAATCAGCTTTTTTCAGAACTCTAAAAATTAATGAGATTTGCAGCAATTCAGGTAAGCATTTATTTAAGAAAAATGGACAAATCACAGTAAGAACAGCAGGCTTTGTGGCATTTTAATATGGACTATTTTCATCCCTCTTAACAGTTATGTGGTAGTCTTAAAAACCAAGAGCCCACAATCATGGTAAAAAGCAGACCTGGTGGCCACTAGCAATGGGAGAATGGGGTTCTTCAACATCCCATTCCCAGATATTGTTATTTGATTTTTTTCCCCATGGTTTTCTGGCTAACTTTGATGCTCTGTACAAACAAGAAGTGAAGATAAAAGTGGAATTGTAACTTTTAGGATTAATGGTAAAGGCATACTACCAACAAGCATATAGAGCCCCTAGGCAAAGACTGGGAGACTTACTGGTTCCAGGCATCTGAGGAAGTTTATATCCAAACAATGGCTGACCACTGAGGTAACTAAGCAGACTTCAGTGGCCATACACAACAAATAATATAGAGTTTACAGAATTAGTTAGAAAGGTTATCAAACAAACAACAATAAATATTGATGAAGGGAGATAATCTGGTTTCCAGAATTTTTGTATTATGTTTTTTGAAATGTCCAGTTTGCAACAAAAAATTACTGGATGTGCAAAAAAACTCCAAGAAAGTGTGGTATATAAATGGGAGATAATTAGAAACTTTCCCTTAAGGAAGGTCAAGCATTAGCCTTATCAGACAAAGATTTTGAATCAGCTATTTAAAATACATCCAAAGAACTAAAGGAAATCATGTCTAAAGAACTCAAAGAAAATGTGAAAGTGACATCTTACCAAATAGAGAATATTGATGAGTATTGAAATGATAAAAAAGAAACCAAATAGAAATTCTGAAGTTAAAAATTATAATAACTAAAATGAAAAATTTACTTGAAAGAATCAACAGCATATTTGAGCAGGTAGAAGAGTCAGCAAACTTGAAGATAAATCAATTGAGATTATTCAGTCTGAAGAACAGAAAGATAAAAAAAAAATAAAGAAAATGAACAAAGCCTCAGAAACCAGTGGACGCAATCAACCATGCTAACACATGCGTAATAGGAGGTCAAGGAGAGAAGAAAGAGAAAGGGGCAGAGAGTGTATTTAAATAATGTCTCAAAACTTTTCAAATTTGTTGAAAACCATTAATATATGCACCAAAGAAGTTCAACAAAGTCCAAGTAGGATAAACTCAAAGAGATCCACATCTAGACATGTAATTAAATTGTCAGAAGACAAAGCAGCAAGACAGAAGTGATTCATGGTGTCCAAGTGAGTCTCAAAGAGATTGATGGCTGCTGTCTCATAAGAAACCATGGAGGCCAAAAGGCAATGTAATGACATATTGAAAATTCTGAAAGAAAACAAAGATTCTCTATCAACTAAGAATCCTTTATCTGGCAAAAATATCCTTCAAAAGTGAAGAAAAAATTAAGATATCCCCAGATAAACGAAAACTGAGAATCTGCTGTTAGAAGATATGCCCTACAAAATATACTAAAGGGAATCATGCATACTAAAATGGACAGATACTAGTTATACCAACACATAAAGAAATAAAAAATCCCTTAAAAAGTCAACTAAATAGGAAAATATAAACGATGTAATTTTTGTTTGGATGTCATTTTTTTCCCATCTGGTTTTTAAAGGCAGCTGCCTAATGCAATAATTAAAAATCCATATTAATGGGCATACAACATACACATATGTAATTTCTGTGAAAATAACAGCATAAAAAAGAAGAGAATAATGCTATACATGAACAAAGTTTTTTGTTTGCTAATAAAATCATATTGGTATTAATCTGAACATCATTGTTATAAATTAAGATGTTAATTCTAATCCCTAGGACAATCACTAAAAATAATTTTAAAATATAGTATAAAGGAATTAAAATGGTACAATAAAAAGTATCTACTTAACACAAAAGTATCAAGTAATGGAGGGATAAAGTAAGAAAAGAAGGCATAAGACATACGAAAAACAAATAGCAAAATGGCAGATGTGAATCCTATCTTATCAGTAATTACATTAAAGATTAATAGATTAAGCACTCCAATCAGAAGGCAGAGAATTGGCAGAATAAATTAAAACAAAACATGAACCAACTGTGTGCTGTCTACAGGAGATATACTTTAAAGTCATAGGTTGAAAGTAAAAGGATGAAAAAAGATACATAATGTAAATAGCAATAAAAACAGAGCTGAAGCAACTATAGTAATATGAGATGCAATGGACTAAATGCTTATGTTCCCTCCAAATTTATATTTTGAAATCCTAACCCTCAAGGTTATGATATCAAGAGGTAGGGCCTTTGAGAGGTATTAGAGCATGAGGGTAACATCTTCATGAATGGAATCAGTGCCCTTAAAAAAGAGACCACAGAGAGAACCCCCTCACTTTTCCACTACGTGAAAACACAGCAGGAAGACAGTTTTCTATTTTCAAACCAAGAAGTAGACTCTCAGCAGACACTCAGTCTGATGGTGCCTTGATCTTGGACTTTCTACCCTCTAGAACTGTGATAAATAAGTTTCTCTTGATTATAAGCTACCTAGTTGTGAACATTGCAGATAGTAGGATGAAATCACTTTTTTGTCAGACCCTAAAAAATTAAAGCCAGAGAGAATAAAGGAGGAGAGTTAATGCTTGCATTTCTATGATAAAGTCTGTTTCAACAACTTTCTGAAATGACCTCACAAGGGTAATTTCTTTAGGGTTGTGGAAATTTAGGTAAGACACTCTCAAAAGAACACCTGCCCAGTAATAGCATCTCCACCACTGAACAGTGAACTATGCATTTGAGTATTCAAAACCAATAAACTCTGTTTCCAAGTAGTTTATGTGAACTTCTCTTTTTGCCAATCAAAGTTTTTCTTTACTCTCCCCCTCTTCAGGCATATATGTGGCTTGGCATAGATGTGCATCTTATAATCCTCATTCTAATTCTCAAATAAATTTAACATCTTTGGAAACATTTTTCTCTGGTGTTTTATTTTCTTTCTTTCTTTCTTTCTTTCTCTTTCTTTCTTTCTTTCTCTTTTCTCTTTCTTTCTTTCTCTTTCTTTCTCTTTCTTTCTTTCTTTCTTTCTTTCTTTCTTTCTTTCTTTCTTTCTTTCTTTCTTTCTTTCTTTCTTTCTTTCTTTCTTTCTTCTGGTTTACACAGTCTAGAACCCACGTCTAAAAGGACTAAGACACTATAGAAATTAGACTTTAAGGAAAAATTTTTGCTGGAGACAAAGAAGAATATTTTATAATGATGAAATTATCAATCCATCAAGAAGGCATAACAAGTGTAAGCAAATATGTATTTAACAATAGTCCCAAAATACGTTAAGAAAAACTGACAGAATCCAAGAGAGAGATACACATTTCAACAATAATATTTGAAGATGGCCAGGTGCAGTGGCTCATGCCTGTAATCCCAGTGCTTTGGGAGGCCAAGGTGGGCAGATCACAAGGTCAGGAGTTCAAGACCAACCTTGCCAACATACTGAAACCCCGTCTCTACTAAAAATACAAAACTTACCCAGGCATGATGGCGGGTACCTGTAGTCCTAGCTACTTGGAAGGCTGAGGCAGAAGAATCACTTGAAGCTAGGAGTCAGAGGTTGTAGTGAGCTGAGATTGTATCCCTGCACTCCAGCCTGGGTAACACAGCAAGACTCTCTCAAATAATGATAATAATTAATAATAATAATAATTTAAGATATCAGTACCTCACCTTCAATAATCAATACAACAACTAGAAAGAAATCAACAAGGAAAAAGAAGACTTGAACAACACTATGAACAACTAGAACTAAGAAACATCTATAGAACACTGAACCCGACAACAGACTACACATTATTCTCAACTGTACATGGAATGTTGTCCAGGATAGACACTATGCTAGGTCACAAAACAAGTCACAATAAATTTAAAATGAATGAAAGCATGCAACAAAATATTCTCATCCAACACACTGGAATGAAATTAGACATCAGTAATATAAGAAAATTTGAGGAATTAGCATCAGTAATATAAGAAAATCTGGGGAATTCACAAAAATTGTAGATCAAATATATATCTTTTTAAAAATTTTCAATTTTTATTTTAGATTTGGGGGTGTAAGTGCAGATTTGTTAGTGGAATATATTGCATGTTGCTGAGGTTTGGGGCATAGATGATACTGAGCTCAGGTAGTGAGCATAGCACCTGCTAGGTAGTTTTTAGCCCATAAAAACTCCCTTCCCCCCAATAGTCTCCCATGTCTATGCTCCTATCTTTACGTCTTTTACCAATTCTCACAGAATGGGAGAAAATACTTGAAAATCTTATATCTAATAAGGATTTAATATCCAGAATATATGAATAACTCTTAAAAATCATCAATAAAAAGGTGCCCCAATTTAAGAATGGACAAAAGATTTGAATAGATATTTCTGTAAAGAAAATATACAAATGGCTAATCAATAAAAAGATGCTCAACATCATTAATTGTTAGAGAAATGCAAATCAAGACCACAATGAGATGGCATTTTACTAGCACTAGGATGATGATATGGTTTGTTTGTGTCCCCACCCAAATCTCACCTTAAATTGTAGTTCCCATAATCCTCACGTGTCATGGGTGGGGGGGTACCCAGTGGGAGGTAATTGAATCATGAAGGCAGTTACCCCCATGCTGCTGTTTTCGGGATAGTGAGTTCTCATGAGATCTGATGGTTTTATAAGGGGCTTTTCCCCTTTTGCTGGGCACTTCTCCTTGCTGCTGCCATGTGAAGAACAATGCATTTGCTTCCCCTTCCATTGTGATTATAAGTTTCCTGAGGCCTCCCCAGCCCTGCAGTACTGTGGGTCAATTAAACCTCTTTCCTTTCTAAATCACCTAGTCTCAGGTATGTTTTTATCAGCAACATGAGAATGAACTTATATAGATGGCTGTAATCATGAAAATGGATAATAATGTTAACAAAGATATGGGGAAATTGGAGCCTCAAACATTGCTGGTGGAAGACAAATGATGCAGCCCTCTTGGAAAACAGTCTGGAAGTTCCTCAATAACTTAAACATAGAGTTACCATATGACCTGGCCATTCCACATCTAGGTCTCTACCCAAGAGAACTGAAAAATACATGTCCACACACATATCTGTACACAAATATTTAAAGGAATATTATTCATAATAGCTTAAAAGTGGAAATGACCCAAATGCCCGTCAATTGATAATAGATAAACAAAATGTGGTATTGTCATACAAAGAATTATTCAGCAATAAAGGAGGGATGAAGCTCAAAATATTATGCTAAGTGAAAGAAACCAGTCACAAAAAGCCAGGTATTGTATGATTCCATTGGTATGAAATATCCAGAATAGGTAAATCCATAGAGACAGGAAGCAGATCAGGGGACAGGAAAGGGCAAATGTGAGGTGATTCTAATATGCACAGATTTCTTTTGAAACTGATAAAAATGTTTGGAAATTAAGGAGTGATGACAGTTGTATGATTTGGGGAGTATACTAAAAATAACTAAATTCTATACTTTATAAGAGTGAACTTTATGGTATGTGAATTATACCTCAGTTTTTAAAAATACTTCTTGATGGATGGCTTAGACCACCTATTACTAATTAATCCACTTCCAAATATGTGCCTTTGAATGTCCAAAGTCACCTTGAATGTCTCTGTCTCAATGGAAAAAGTGCCTGATGTATAGTGCCTTTAGAATATCTCTGAGATCAAAGCCTCCCTCCACTCTCTCTGTGAGTTTCAAGTCAGTGTCTGCTCAGATGTGCAACCAAGGTAAGCCCAAACTGAATACAGAGTAATTGGACTGGCTGTGATAGGAACACTGATTGCTCAGGGTCAGATAAAGGTGGGGAGAAACACATTAAGCATTTGGTTTGGGAGTGTGCTGCCAGTCCAGCACACACCTGTGGCTCCAGTAGTCAGGAAACCTTGTCCGAGAGGCACCTTCCTGTCAGAGCAGGGCAGGAGCAGTGGAGCCAAAACAAAGTCCAAAACATCACTTTATTAAGGAAGGCTAGAAGCCAGAATAAAATCAAAGAGAAAACACACGTAGGTAAATATAGAGCACAGGAGAAGAACTTGAAATGAGGGATATGGACAGATGTACTAAAAACCAAATGTTATTTACCATGGGAAAAGTACAAAGAACACTAAGTTTGGAGTGGATACCTTTTTTTACTATTAACTCAGGGTCATCTTAGGCAGTACACACTGAGCCTCAGTTTTTTCATTCTGAATTGGAGAGATTGGACTAAATGATCCCTGAGAATTCTTTTACCTTTTGTTAATAAATTAGAAGCCACAGCCTTGAGAGCCAGACAGCTTGGGTTGAGGATGTGACTCTTCCATTTACCTATGTGGGTGACCTTGGGAAAGTCACTTAAGTCCTCTGTGCCTTAGTTTCTTACCTACAAAATGGTAATGGTTATAACACCTGTAGTTGTTGTGAAGAATAATTAAATAAATATAGGTAAAGCACTTAAAATAATGCCTGGCACACTGGGTACACCTTAGCTATTGTTACTTACCTTCTGCAGGTCCAAACAATTCCTCTGCCAGAATTAAAGTAGCACTGAGGACAACTCGCCTTCTATTGTGCTCCTTTCTGAGACTTACTGCAAAGAAGGTATATGAAAGATAAGGAGGAAATCTCTGTTCTCAAAGCACCATGCTGAGAGACTACCCTATATGGAGGCAGAGAAGTCAGGGATTCATTATTATTGACTTGGAGAAATATCTTAAATTGGTGTCATTTGCTAATAGTTCTATGATGTTGCCTAATTATTTTAAGAAGCCAATTACCAATAGATGCCAAATTTGGTTATAGTAGGAAACATGCTAAGCGAAATAAGGTATGACAAAGTGGTCTCATTTCGGGGCCTAAGAGTTAAAAGAGAGAAGGATGTCTTTGTGCATGGAAAATGAGGGACTCATATCCAGACTTTTTGAAAAAAATATTTGTCTAGACTTACAGGGGTCATCCTTTCAGCATGATGAGGTTTGAGTTTGTCAACTAAAATTTTAATGAACTTTTGAAGTAGCAGACTTAAAAAAGCAGTTTATTTCTAAAATATTGCTGCATGTTGCCATTTTGAACAATGCCCGATGTTACTAAAAGAACTTGCCAGCATGTGCTCGAGTCTTTTTCTCTATCATACTTTTGAACTATCTTAAAGAATGTAAGCCACCCATATTTCCAGCCCTCACTTTTATTTTTTGATGTCTTTATTTCATGAGACTGAATGAATATGCCAGGACATGAGAGTTAAGAGGATTAGGAGAAATATTATAGTTCTGGTCAAAAACAAGAGCAGTAACAACAACAACAAAATGTATTTAAAAATTCCAAACCAACAATAAAGAGTCCATACCGGTTTCACATATGCATTTTTAAATTATTATCTTTGACTAAGGCACGTTCATATACTTTCCTGGAAATTCCACCTCTGACCCAAGATACTAAGCTTCTCAACTGTTTACGTGGGTCTTCCTTAAGTAACCTTGCCAATATTACTAACATTCAGGGAGACAGTTAGCTAAACTGAATAGAACTAATGTCACAGTCCCAAAACATTTATGGCACAAATAAATTTTAAAAAAACAAATAGAAAAACCGTTAAAATGGAACCAGGTTTGGACACTACACCAAAGGCTTGCGATATTTCTCCAGCATGAACTCAAACAGAAGAAGAGAATGGAAATAGGCATTGACAAAATTAAAATACTTGCCTGGGGAGATGACCTGGAAATGAGAAGAAGTACAAGAAACGTCCCAGGTTTATTCTGGAGGAAAAAGAATAGAGTGTCATTGTCTTGAACTGTTTAAAAGGCTTTGATGTGAATGACAAAGCAGATGCATTTCCTATTCGTCCAGAGACAGGACTAGAACCAGTGGGTGGAATTTACAAGGAAGCATGTTTCAGCTCATTTTTAGGAATGTAACATTTTTTGGCCCATGCCATGCTTGCCTTCGATTTAGATGACAAAGATCTGTGACCCATCCATTTAGAAGGACTAGGAGCTCCTGTCTTCCCAGTGGGTTTGGAGGTGGCTCGAGGCTGTCATCCATATCCCCACTTCTCTCACCAGCTCTGTGTGTGCTCCAAAGTCTGCCCTTGCTGCTGCTGCTGCTGCTGTCAAAGCAGGCACTTCTTTGCCATCACTTCCTTGAGAACTCTGCTTTTCCCAAGCTACAGTAGAATCATCTCCCCAGAGGAGTACAACTCTTTTGAGCAATCTTAGACTGCTAAGTCTAAACAACCTGGATGGTTTACTGCTGTTTTCTACATGAGAAAAGCCAAGCGTTTGTCCTTGCGTTAATCCAATCCTATATAAACTACGAGGGGCAGAAACTCCTCAAAAATATCTAGCATTTGAATGTCACTGTCTTAATCTACAAGGGCTGCCATATCAAAATATCATAGACTAGATGGCTTTACCTGTGGGAAACTCATTTTTCCACAGTTCTGGACACTAGAAGCCCAAGATCAAGGCTCCAGCCAATTTTGTCTCTGTTTCTGCTGAGGCCTCTCTTCATGGCTTGCAGGCTTCTTGCTATGTTCCTCCTTTCCTCCATGAGTATAAGGAGACAGAGAGAGCTCTCTGGTGACCCTTCTTTTAAAGACACAAATCTGATGGAATCAAGATCTCACTCTTATGATGTCATTTAGCCTAATTACTTCCTTGGAGGCCCCATCTCTAAATACAGGCACTCTAGGAGATAAGGCTTTAGCAAGAGGAGGGACACCAGGAACACAAACATTCAGTCCCTAACACTCACCCTTTCCAAGTTTCTAGTGCTGATTCGGATTCCCGTTTACATCCCATTGTCATCAAGAATCTAATTACCATCTTACCTATAGCTCATTTACTTATTTTTGTAATTTTTTTGTTTTTGTTTTTGTTTTTTGAGACGGAGTTTCTCTCTTGTTACCCAGGCTGGTGTGCGATGGCACGATCTCGGCCCACTGCAACCTCCGCCTCCTGGGTTCAGGCAATTCTCCTGCCTCAGCCACCTGAGTAGCTGGGATTACAGGCCCGCGCCACCATGCCCAGCTAATTTTTTGTATTTTTAGTAGAGACGGGGTTTCACCATGTTGACCAGGATGGTCTGGATCTCTTGACCTCATGATCCACCCGCCTTGGCCTCCCATAGTGCTGGGATTACAGGCATGAGGCACCGCGCCTGACCCCTTATCTTTGTAATTTTTTTGCCCAGTATGAAACCAGAAGTTCTATGATGACCTTTCCTTCTCAAGATCTTTAACTTAATCACATCAGCAAAGCCCATGTATGTTACATTTTTCCCATGTAAGGTAAACTATTCACAGGTTTGGAGGTTAAAGTATAGATGTCTTTGGTGGTGGTGGGGAGTTGACTATATTTCATCTACCTTAACATGCCTAACATGTAATGACATTTCAGTGGAGAGAGCAGAGATAGGCCCCTGCAAGGCCTACATTCCACCTCAGCCAAACTCTTTTTCATCCCCTCATCTAGACTCTGGCAAAAAAAAAGAAGAAGAAAAGTGGACTAAAAGCAAGAGCTCACTCTAAAACCATGAGGCTGGATAAAATGCACATAAAAAAGAAAATAAGTCCATAGCTTAACCTTGGCCATTTTAATATTTTAGGGGTCAAGAACATAGGCACAAATCTTTTTAGAAGAAAATATAGGCAAATGCAGAGAAGCTGACTCTCTGTGAGTGTGTGGGGCTATCAAAGAACTTAGTAAAATTAGGAATTCCATAAGACAAGCATTCAGAGAAGAAATTATTTTTTAAAAAAGAAAAAGGAGATGCAAAGAGATATTAAAGAATTAAAGAACAAATTGAGAACAAACGAACATCTTTACAAATCTTATAAGAAAATTAGAAACAGCAAGGAATAAATAGGCATGATGAAAATTCTAATTGGTTGTATGGATGAAAGTCTTGAGATGCTCATAGTGGGCCAAAACAAAGCAACCAATAAACAAACCACAAAAACAAAAGAGAGGGAAAAAGAGAGATTAAAGCAATTAGGAAGAAGGAACTGGAAAAGATAATCCAGCATTAGGGTAATTGCTATTTCTATTATGAAAAGCCTAAAAAATGAAATAGAAAAATTATTTTTCAGCGATAACATTTTTAAAAGGCCCTAAAGTAAATGAAAAGTGGTATCTTCAAATTGAAAAGACAAACAATATGCCAATAAAAATAAAGCAGAATGATAAATAAGATTATTTCTAATTAGGGAATTCTTCAAGCAAACATGCAGATAAACAAACCTATATTTATATCTGTAATATAAACATATAGGTAATTATATGAAAAACATGTTTGTTATAAATTATATAAATATGTGTATAAATGAATATTTAAATTACCGTAAGTCTATAACTATTAATTTATGCATATATTTATATAAACGATCGTAACAGATTTATACATGAATATAGATCTATATATACATGATTATGTAAACGTAAATAATTAAGCTATAATTGTATACCTATAAATTAAAGATTATACATAAACACGTTGTGGTTACATGCCACAGAGAAATACAACTGGCTGGATGCATTGGCTCATGCCTGTAATCCCAGCACTTTGGGAGACTGAGGTGGGAAAATTACTTGAGGCCAGGAGTTCGAGATCAGCCTGGGCAACATAATGAAACCCCATCTCTACTAAAAACATACAAAAATTAGCTGGGCGTGTGGTGCACACCTGTAATCCCAAGTACTTGGGTGGCTGAGGCACAAGGATCACTGAACCTGGGAGAAGGAGGTTGCAAGGAGTGTAGATTGTGCCATTGCAATCCAGCCTAGGTGACAGGGTGAGACCCTATCACAAAGGAAAAGAAAAGAAAGGAAAGGGGAAGGGGGAAATGGGAAAGGAAAGGGGAAAGGAAAGGACAGGAAAGGAAGGAAAGGAAAGGAAAGGAAAGGAAAAGAAAGGACAGGAAAGGAAAGGACAGGAAGGAAAAGAAAGGAAAGGAGAGGAAAGGAAAGGAAGGAAAGGAAAGGAAAGGAAAGGAGGGGAAAGGAAAGGAAGGAAAGGACAGGAAAGGAAGGAAAGGAAAGGAAGGAAAGGAAAGGAAGGAAAGGAAAATAAACGAAAGGAAAGGACAGGAAAGGAAGGAAAGGAAAGGACAGGAAAGGAAAGGAAAAGAAAGGAAAGAAAAGGACAGGGAAGGAAGGAAAGGAAAGGAAAGGAGGGGAAAGGAAAGGAAGGAAAGAAAAGGAAAAGAAAGGAAAGGGCAGGAAAGGAAGGAAAGGAAAGGAGGGGAAAGGGGAAGGAAAAGGAAAGGAGAGAAAGAAAGAAAGAAAAAGAAAAGAAAAAGAGAGGGACAGAAAGGAAGGAAAGAAAAAAAAGACAGACAACCACATCATATGATACAGACTAATAGGGCAGGGTCGCAGGGATAACTGACTTAGAGCTCTCAAGGAAGCTTACATTCGAATTGAGGACTGAAAAATAGGAGGAAATCAGGATAGGGGAAGAGTGTTTCAGGAAGAAGGAACAGCATGTATGAAGGCCCTGGGGTAGGAACAAGGTCAGTGTATTCCCAGAATTTAAAGGCCGAGGCACAGACTTAAACAGAGCTTATTGAGCACCAGCAAAATTAATGAAAATACTTCCACAATCATATGGGTTTCTTTTTAAATCAGAGATTTTTTAAAAATCCAAAACATCAAAACAAAAAATAGGTTTCCCACAAAGAAAGATCAAAATGAGTTCGGATTTACTCCCTGTAATGCTAAGCACAAGTGTATACAGTAATACAGGGTCTACATGTTTTTTTTTTTTGAGAAGCTGGTTTCCAAAGAATTTTATATCCAACCAGATGTTGACAGAGGCGAATCCCCCACTGACCTTTGCGCCTTCCATACAGGAGCACCTGCTGGAGGACCATCCTGACACCTCCCAGTCTCCTGTCTCACTTCTCCCTGAGCCAGGAGAGGCATCTTACAGGTGAATGTGGGAGAAGGAGCTGGGCCCATATGGATAATCCCCTTTTGGAGTCTCTTTCAGAGCTGACTGAATGTGGAATAGAGTTTTTGGTCTGCTTTTATGTGAGAAGCCCAGGGATCTAGGCTGGGACCTACCATGGAGGAGGGCTACAGTTTGGGGCCATTCAATTCAGAGGGTTCTATTAGGGCACCTACTGGCTGTAGAGTCAAACTACATTCTTCTGTTTGTCAAAAGCTAAATTGTAAAAATTTCGGTGTGACTGATTTCTCCATTGGTTCTTAAGTTGGCCTCCCCAGATCTGTGTTTCCAGCTTGGCTGAAAACATTAAACAGACAAGGACTGACACCATGGAGACTAAAATACTATGTAGTGGTTGAGGCTTCTGGGACATTCCTCTGAAGCACTTTAGGACTTCAGTTTTCAGGTCACTAATTAAACCTGGCTACAAATCAGGTTTTTATATTTGAAAATATGAGTGGATTTGTATATTGACAAAGTTTTACAGCTGTGTGGTTGCTAAGAACTGGGGAGGGCCGGCACAAGCTGAAGTAGATGGTTTTGAGGTTCTCTCTAGTGGACTGACCTGTCCAGATGCCACTTTGGTCTATACTGATTCATTCAGCCTAGATGAAGCAGAGATTAAATTACTGGGAAATATGTCTTATAACCCCAGGAAAATTTCAGCTCAAAACTGGCGGAACTTCAAGATATAGGCATTTTAGGCATTGGTTTGTGGAACAATTTTAACTGCTTTTATTTGGTTTACCAGCAAGGTTAACAGTCGTGACTTTAAACTGTACTGATGGCTAGGTCAGTATCACCTGGGCTCCAGAGCACTCCTGCGTGAGTTTTTTGTCAGGCTTAGACAGGAAAAGCCAGATAAGCCTCTTTGTGTTTGGACTGTCACGAGGGCCAAGAGATGCAGCAGTGCATGGGCTAGCCTCTTAGAATCACATAGTTTGTCCTAGCCTCAGTGGTCTTGAGTTGGCCCTGGTTTTGTTAGTTATGTCATTTTTGACCATGGTTTGAGATCTGAGACCTATGTTCCAGCTTCTTCCACAAAATGGTAAACTGTTCTATTCAAGAAAAAAATCAAAAGGAACAAAAGTCCTTATTATAAAGAGACTAGAATATCCTTCTCAGACTGAGCAACAGAAAGATCTCAGTGACATTACTACAAACCTGAAAGTTAGGAAGAAAATAGCAGAGGCTTAAGAAAGAAACAGAAATAAATTCTATGTCTAGAATACTGTCTTTAGGAATAAACTTTGCTTTGGAAGAAAAGAATGTATTATTTGAAAGGACTAGACTCGGATCCAGGCTTTGTGGGGACTGAAGTGATACAATTTGGGTACCTTCTCTAAGAAAAAGAATACAAAATTAATGCCCCATAGTGTTTAACTTTGATGGGGTCCAGTTGATCAATTGGTATTTTATATCGTGTTTAAGAAATCCGTCTCAAACTCTGAGGTCATTCCTCTATACAATCTTCTTAGAGATTTATAATTTTGCTCTTTGGGTTTTTAATCATCTAGTATTGATTTTTATGTCTGGTGTGGGATAGGAGTTGAATTTCATTTTTCTCCATTTAGACAGCAATTGTTTCAGCTTCATTTGTTTTCCCGTTGTTCCTACTGCTCTGCAGTGCACCTCTGTCATTCTTCAAGTGGAGCTGTTTCTGGGCTCTGTAGTCAGTTCCAATGGTCTGTTTTTCATCTCTGAACGAATACCACACTGACTCAATTACTATGGCTTTATAATAAATCCTGACTTGTTGTCAAGCAAGTCCTCCCATCTTGTTCATCTTTAAGAGTATCTTTGACTTCCTGGGTGCTTTGCATTTCCAGGTACCTTTTTAGAATCGGCCTCTCAAGGTCCACGAAAAGACTTTTGGGATTTTTATTGGAATTTGATAAATATGTTAACCATGTGGGGCAAATGAGCATCTTTACAATATTGTCTTTGAAAACATGAACATAAAACATCTCTCATTTAAATGTCTCCTTTAAAATCCTTCAATAAAGTCTCATAAATCTTTCTGAAATGGTCCTACAGATTTTTTGCTTAAATTATTCCTAGGCATTTGATATTTTTAGATTACTAATGTTATCATTGTAAGCATTTTAATTTTCTATTTGTTGCTAATCTATGGAAATATAATTGATTTTTGTGTTATTGATTTTCTATCAATCAACCTTATTAAGTCTAATATTTTAACCATAGGTTTTTTTGGATTTTATGTGCCCAAACATAGCACTTATGAATAAGCAACTTTCAAACCCTTGTACTTTTTGTTTCTTTTTTTTTTTTTTATTGGTATACTGCTAGACCCACGAAAGCCATCTTCTTCTTGTTAATGGTCTTAAAGAGAACGCTTTAACTATTTCACCATTAAGTATACTGTTGGCTCTAGGTATTTTTTAGAAAATAGATACACTTTTAAGATTAAGAAAATTTCCTTTTATTCCCCATTTGATAAATTTTTATGATAAATGGATGTTCACATTTATCAAACACTTTTAGTGCAATGACTTAGATGGTCATATGATTTTTCTTCTTTAATCTGTTAAGATGATAACTTTCATTATGACATTTACTGATTTTAAGTTAGCCTTACATTCCTGGGAAGGCTCAACTCAGAATCCTTTGAACATATTGCTATTTTAGGATTGTTAATATTGAATCTAAAATTTTTGGAACTATATTAATTAGGGAAGTTGGCCTATAATTTTGCACTTTTGTAATGTGGTTTCGGCATTAAAGTTACAAGCTCAGAAAATGAGAAAAACTTTCTTTCTCATTTCCTGGAACAGTTTTTTTCCTTGAGTGTTATGTAGAATTAGACTTGGGTCCAGAGTTTTTTCTGAGATAAGTTTTTTAAACTACTGGTTTAATTTCTTTTTTTTCTCTCTCTCTCTCTTTTTTTTTTTTTTTTTTTTTTTTGAGACGGAGTTTCGCTCTTGTTACCCAGGCTGGAGTGCAATGGCGCGATCTCGGCTCACCGCAACCTCCACCTCCTGGGTTCAGGCAATTCTCCTGCCTCAGCCTCCTGAGTAGCTGGGATTACAGGCACGTGCCACCATGCCCAGCTAATTTTTTGTATTTTTAGTAGAGACGGGGTTTCACTATGTTGACCGGGATGGTCTCGATCTCTTGACCTCGTGATCCACCCGCCTCGGCCTCCCAAAGTGCTGGGATTACAGGCTTGAGCCACCGTGCCCGACCAATTTCTTTAGTAGTATAGCAACATTCAGATTTCTATTTCTTCTTAAGTCAGTTTCGGCAATTTGTGTGTGGTTTTTAAAAAGGTATTTATCCACTTTACGTTTTCAAATGTACTGCAGTAAAGTCAGGTATAACATATTGTAACTCTTTGAAGTCTGCAGCAACAGGAGAGAGAATCTTTTTATTATTCCTGGAATTAGTTATTTGTATCTTCTCTCTTTTTTTCTTAATGAATCTCATTAGTGGTTTGCCAATTTTATTAATCTTTTCAAAGATTGATCTTTTGTTTTTGTTGACTCTATTGTATGTTTATTTTCTATTTCATTAATTTCTGCTCCAATCTTTATTATTTATTTCATTCTATTTAGTTTGGGTTTAATTTGTATACATTTTAAATATTTCTTAAGAAAGATGCTCTCTATATAATTCCAGAGCCTCTCTGTTTCCTTGTAGCTTCACTATGTGGGTTCCTCACGTGGTCTTTCTAGCAGGAGAACCGAATATTTGAAATCAAGTCTCAGAGCTTCACAAGATGAAAAAGCAGTTTTCAGGCCTCATTAAAACTTGCTCCCAGAACTGGCATAGCATCACTTCCACTGCATTTTCTTGAATATAGAATCACAAAGACAGGGCAGATGCAAGAGGAGGAAAATAGCTCTACCTGTCAATAAATTAGTGGTAACTCATTTGTGATGACGTTTAGTTCATCATATGTCTCATACATGTATTTTGCTGCACATGTGCATGCTATTCTCTTGTATATATACCCATACTCAATATATTCAGTCATAAGGTATTTATTTCTTTAACTCTATTAAATTAGGGGATTTTCCAAAGTGTTGTATTAATTTACACCATTAAAAGTGTTTCAGAGTTCCTATTAATCACCATCCTCACCAACACTTGATAGAATCAGTCCTTTTTCATTTAAGCCATTTGGGCCAATATGTAATAGTTCGATGGTGGCTTATGTTTACATTTCCATGATTACTAATGAGGCTGATTGTCTTCCCATATGTTAATTTGCTGTTAGGTTTTCTTTTTTTGTGAAATGTCGAATTTTCAAGTCCATGATTCAATTTTTGTTAGATGGTCTGTCTTTACATTTATTTGTATAAGTTCTTGAATATATCTGGATATGAGCTTTTGCCAGTTATATATGTGTAAATATCCTCCCTTTATTTTGCGGCTTACCAAGGCATTTTCTTCATTGTGTCTCTCCTGATAAAAAGTTCCTGATGCTAGTATATTTCCATTTATTCATCTTTGTTTTATAATTAAGCTTTTTGCCCACATTTAAATAGTCTTTCCCAACTGTAATATCATGAAAATATGATTTTTTATATGATCTTCTCAAACCTTATGATTTAATTTACACATTTAAATCTGCAAACCACCTGCAGTTAATTTTGTGTGTAATGTGAGATAGTTTTCATCCCATGTGGGTATCTATTTGACTTAGCAATCTATTGAAAAAGGTGTTGTTTCCCTCACTGCTTTGTTATAAATCAAAAATGTCCCTACATGTATTGATCTGTTATGCATAGACCATTCTCTTCCATTGATGTTTTTGCACATCCTTGTATCAAGACCACAATGTCTTCATCCTGTACTTTTAAATAAGTCTTGATAACTGGTAGAATAAGCATTTAATGTCATAAATTTATTCGTAGGTACAGTTTTACTTCATCCAAAATTTTTTATAACATGTATTTTCTGGTTATAGGTTAGTTCTATTAGTTTCTATTTTCCATTATGATTTTATTTGATCCATTAGTTGTCTATAGGGACATTTTAAATATAAAAATGTAGGAAATTTTAAAAGTTATTTTTGTGTTAATTACAGAAATTCTTTACTCTCTGGTCAAAAAGCATAATCATAATATATCTCATTTAAATTTGTTAGAACATCAGTATGTATTCTCCACATAACCTACTGATTTTTTTTTCCTGGATCTATCAATCTGAGAAATTGAGAGTTGTAAGAGAGTTGTGTCAAAACCTCTCACCATGATAGTGGCTCTCTTCATGGTTTTGTTATTCTTACTGCATATGCATTGAAGCCTTATTTGTACATATAATTTTGGAAATGTTATTTTCCTGATGAAATGAACTGTTTGTTGGTTAAGCTATTCTACTCTGGCATTTTTTTTTTTTGAAAAGTCCATTCGGCATGACATTCTTCTCAGCTAAAAACCCAGCTTCCCTTTGGTATTTCCCTGACTTTTTCTGACAATTTTAAAAATAATTATTGATTGTCTTTCTACAATTCTTGGAAAATTCTGAGCCATTATCTCTTCAAATATTGTCTCTTCCCAGTTCTCTCTATTATCCTCTTTTGAAATTCCAATCAAACATTTGTTAGTCTTTCACTCTCTAAGCTCCATCTTTTTTCCTCTTCCACGTACTTCATCTTTTTGACTCTGTAAACTACAGTCAAAACATTTTCTTTGACTTTATCTTCAAGTTTACTAATTCTCTCTTGACCTATGTCTAATCTATTATTTAAATGTCAAATATTGAATTTTTGTTTTCAATTATCATAATTTTCTTTTCTAAAATTTTATTTGATTTTTTTCCTTGGTTTAATATATATAATAGTAGTATTTTTAATAGGTAGTATGTTTTAATTAGTATTTTATATATATATATATCATACTAAATATATAAATAAAACCAAGGTATGTATGTGTGTGTGTGTGTGTGTGTGTGTGTGCATGTACATACCTATAGGTAGGTATGTGTGTATACACACACACACACACACACACACACACACACCCCTATTCCCCTATTTCATTCAACTGGAATGTGTGTGCATATATATATATATATGTGTGTGTGTGTGTGTGTGTGTGTGTGTGCATATATATATGTGCATATATATATGCACACACACAAAATCTTGTAGATACAATATTATATATATGTCATTCACTACATAGCAATGTTTTTGTCAACAATGAACCACCTATACAATGATAATCCCTTAAATTTTGGTATGTTTTCTTTCCATTTTCATTTGTTTAATTTCCATTGTGTTTGTGTAGTTTTTGAGGTTCCTCTTGTTATTGATTCTAGTTTTATTCCAATGTGGTCAGAAAAGATACTTGATATAATTTGTACCGTTATGGTAATTTGTTGATCTTGTCTTGTGGCCTAAGATATGGTCTATTCTGGAGAACGTTCCATGTGCTGATGAGAAGAATACGTATTCTGCAGCAGTTGAGTGAAATGTTCTGTAAACATTTGTTAGAACTATTAGGTCTAGTGTGTAGTTTATCTCCAATATTTCTTTGTTGATTTTCTGTCTGGATGCTCTGTCCATTACTAAGAGTGGGGTGTTAAAGTCACCAATTACTATTGTATAATAGTCTATCTCTCTTTCTAGATCTATTAGCATTTGCTTTATACATTTGGGGCCTCCTGTATTGAGGGCATGTGCATTTATACTTACTATATCCTCTTGCTGAATTGACACTTTTTCATTATGTATTGATCTTCTTTTCTTTTCGTAGCCTTTGATTTGTAGCCTATTTGAACTGATATAAGTATAGCTACTTCTGCTCATTTTTTGATTCCCAATTACATGGAATATCTTTTTCTGCCCTGTCACTTTCAGTCTTTGCATACCTTTCTAGATGAAATGAGTTTCCTGTGGACAGCATATAGTTGGGTTTCGTTTCCACATTCACTCTGTGTCTTTTAATTGGAAATTGATAAGAAGACTCACTATTGCCATTTTGTTGCTTGTTTTCTGGTGGTTTTGCAGCTCCTCTCTTTCTTCCCTTCTTACTGTCTTCCTCTGTGGTTAAGCAATTTTCTCTGGTAGTATGTTTTAATTTGTTGCTTTAATATTTTCAGTGAATCTGTTATACGTTTTTGCATTGTGGTTACCATGATAGTTACAAACCCATTTACTTTAGTATTGCCTACACACAAGGACATCCTCCCACATGTACACATTATAACCATCAAAATTGGGACATTAACACCAATATACTACTACTGTCTAATCCTCAGACTCCTTTAAAATTTCACCAGTTGTCTCAATAATGGTGTTTGTTTGTTTGTTTGTTTGTTTGTTTGTTTGTTTTGAGACTGAGTCTCACTCTTTCGCCCAGGCTGGAGTGCAGTGGTGCGATCCTGGCTCATTGCAACCTCTGCCTCCCAGGTTCAAGGGATTCTCCTGCCTCAGCCCCCAGAGTAGCTGGGATTACAGGCATGCAGCACCATGCCCAGCTAATTTTGTATATTTAGTAGAGACAGGATTTCACCATGTTAGCCAGGCTGATCTCAAACTCCCAACCTCTGGTGATCCACCTGCATCAGCCTCCCAAAGTGCTGCGAATGACAGGCATGAGCCATTGCACCTAGCCAATAATGTCTTTTATAACAAAAGAAGCCATTCTAGAATCACACGATACATCTAACTGTCACGCTTTCTTAGTCTTCAGATGGGAACCATTTCTTGGTCCTTTCTGGCATTTCTTGATCTTGACACTTACAAACATTACAAGTCAGTTATTTTCTAGAGTGTCTCTCAATTTGTGTTTGTCTGATGTCTTTTCATAATTCAGTTCAGTAAGGACACAATAATTGAGGCAAGATTCTGAGGCTAAGGGTGAAAAGTGAGCTCAAGAACTTAGGTGAAAAGGCAAGCCCCAGTCCCAAAGAATAGTTTTCTTAGGAAATGAAAGCTATAAATAAAAATTTAAAAACAAATGTTGAGACTGATTACAGGGAAGTTAGAGGAGCTTGTGTCCTATGGCCTCATTTTACATGACCAAACTTCTTGAAAGACAACTCTGCCTCCACTTCCTCTTCACCCTTGCACTTCTGTCCCCACAATTTAGAGAAGCAATTCCTTCTTTAAAGGTCACCAAGGAATTTATAAGTGTAAAATTCTATAGCCTTTTCTCAGTATTCATCCTTTTTGACCTTCCTGCAATAACCACATTATTTTTTTCTTTAAACAGCTACAATGAGATAAGAGTCACATATCATACAATTTATCAAGTAAAGTATACAATTTAATACCTTTTAGTATACCTATAGAATTGTGCATTCATCACCACAATCAACTTTAGTACACTGCTTTCTTTAGCTTCCAAACCCCATTTCCTCCACCTTCTCCCCAGCCCTAGCCAACCACTAATCTACTTTCTGTTTCTGTGGATTTTTCTACTTGGAACATTTTATATAAAGGAATCATAGAGTATGTGGTCTTAAAACATAGAATATGTTTCAAAAGAATATCTAGATAATTGGGGGAAAGCTATTTGGGGATTCTGACTTATCCAGAATCTAAAACTTCAGTCACCTTTAAGTTAAGGCATGACCACAGAAAAGATGATTATTGTCTTCTGAATAATTCCTATTATATACATTTGAGGTAATGACTCATTGTTTTAAATATACTGTGACTCAACACTAATTCTAAGTCAGTATCTACATATATGAAGCAAATGGTGAGTGACTTAAAAAATAACTGATTCACTACCCTTAGGGGCACATAATTTCCAAAACAGTACCTTTTCTGAAAATAAACAAACAAGATCAACAACAAACCAATACAGCTACATACAGCAGGCAATATAAAGTAAAAGAGTTCTATAGTCAACAGAATGGAACTACCACCAAGGTCATGATATGTCTGGGTTTGTGGCAGAGAAAGATTTCTAAGACTGATTTAAAAATAGTTAAAAATACATCATTATTCATCCTCAGAAGACTGCCAACTATAACACCACTTATGAAATATTCTTGTCTATAAAATTTGAACATAAGTCTAATCAAGACTCTATATCAAACCCCCAGTTTACAGGAAATACGGAAGATAGAGGAACAATTGAAACAAAACTGTGAGTAAGTAATCAGCTAAATCCATAATGTAAACATCCCATAACACAAATAACATTTTTGGTTTTGAATAAATCAGTGTCATAAAGAAAATAACAAGAGATTGAGGACTATTTCAAAACAAAGAAACTTAAGAGATAAAACAATAAAAGCAATATGTGAACCTTGTTTGGATTCTAATTCCAAAAACAGGACTACAGAAAGACACCTTTAAGACAACAAAGAATATTTGCATATGGACTGGGTGATAGAGTATATTAAGGAATTCCTCTTAATTATATTAGATAAAATAATGTTATGGTGGTAAGTTAGAGGTCCATACTAAAGTTTTAACATGTGACATAGCTTAATTTTTAGGATTTGCTTTAAAATACTGCAGAAAAAGTGAAGAGAGGTAAAATGCATTTGGTAAATTGTAGACAAGTGTTAAAGATGGGTATTGGGTACACTGGGGCTTATTATAATTTCAATCTCCTTTTGGGTATATTTGAAATTTCCCATAAGAGAAAGTTTTCTTTAAAAAAGGTTAGTAATATGAAAGCTTTGGGTTTAAGTGAAATATGCCAAGAACTTACTATGGGTGAGATCCTGTGCTAGGTATAACATTTTTATACACACTACTTTTCATAATTCTCAGGATAATCCTGGGATATTCCTCTCCCCATTTTGTATATGAGGAAGCCAAAACTCAGAGAGATTATAAAATTTATGTGGGCTCACAGAGTTGGTCAACAGTGGAATTAGAATGCAATCAGCCCCAATGACTCTAAATTCAAAGCTCACAGCTACATCACAGCTATTTCATAATCTCATCAATAATTTGAACACGATTTTAGCCAGATAAATTAAATTCATTATTCTCTTATGTTATTACAGGGAGACAGATCAGAAAAGAGGAAATGAAAAAATTGAGGGATTCACTTCTTTAAGTGGATAAAAATCTTACAAAGAATAAAAAAGTGAAGAAGCAGCAAGTATTATTGATCAAAAAAGACATCGACTTTAGAAACAAAAATGTTTAAGTTAAATAACAGAACAAGAATGTATGAAGTCAGTGAGTTCTGGAAAAACAGAGAAAATCAGACAAGATCATTGTTGAATCTTGCTGATACTGAACTGCACCACCCCATTGCCCTAGTTACACAGCCTCTCCTTACATTAATAATATGTTAGAGTAAAGCCACTTTCAAATTAGGTAAAAGTTTACTAGAGACCAACCAACAAGTTATCTAGCTACCTCTACCTTGGAAAAGGTCTAGGTAGGAGTTTTGGAAGATTTATGCAGTAGACAAAAGATGAGGTCAAAGGAAGATGCACTTGGTTTGTAAATAAAACTAACAATACCATACCAGCGAGTTTGAGAACGACTTGGTTGCACAGTTCTGCCAGACCTCCCACTAATGCAGTCATAATCACTTTAAATAAACTTAGTGTTTGTGAATCCTCCTTATCCCACAGGCTAAAAATAGATCACTGCTGCATGGGAAGCAGTTCCAGCACTGCAACACTTCCTCCTGATATGGCATCCTTTGAATTAATTCAAGTTATCAGTAACTGATAAAACTTCCTTTGTGTAACCTTAGGCCATTAATAACTAATAACCAGTGGCAGTCTCCTGCCTCCATTGCTAACCTGCTCATGGCTGCCACCAAGGAGAGTCAGGCCTCCTCAAAGATACTATGACAGGTAGAAGACTGAGTAATAGAATCATTAGAGTCAGTTGATTAAGTCCAGTGCAGGAGTTTGTACCGTTATAGAAAAGTTCTTGCACGTCAGAGTTGACAGATAGAAAAGACATGAATCAGGGCTTTCCTTGCTCTGCCATCCCATTCTTAGCCATTCCTTTCAATCTTCTTCCTTTTCTTTCTTTTTAGGTACTCTAATGAATTCCTTAAAAGAGTCAACTTAGAGCAATTTTCAAGTTAAATGATCAGAACACTGTGAAGTAAAACTATAGGCTGGGTCTGGTGGCTCGTGCCTATAATCCCAGCACTTTAGGAAGCTAAGATGAGAGGATCACTTGAGGCCAGGAGTTTGAAACTAGCTTGGAGACATAGCAATATCCTGTCTCTACAACATTTTTTCTTAAATTAGCGAGGCACGGTGGTGCATTCCTGTAGTGCCAGTCACTCAGGAGGCTGAGATGGGAGGATCACTTGAGCCCAGGAGTTCAAGGTTACTAGGAGCTCTGATCGCACCACTCTACTCCAGCCTGAGCAACAGAGCAAGACCCTAAAAATAAAATAAATCCACAGAAAAAAATACCGATTACCCTTGGTATTTTCCCGCAGATCCACTTTCTGAGTACCGTCTGGTTATATGTTGCATATATGCAGATAGGACAATGACAAGTCACACAGGTGTCCCTCAGGGCTGGTTCTACTTATCTCTTACTTTCCCCTAGAAGAACTCAGCAATCTAGCCAGAAGGCCATGAGGATTTTACAAACCACCATATTTCAACCAGGTGTCTATGCAAGTCTTCTCCTGCCATGGACAATATCCCTGGGTGATCCTAGGAGATTACATAACAGTAGTGAAAGATCACAGCTTCCACCCAGTAGATACATCAAGATAAAATAGGCTAAATAGACATGTATGGACTGAATTGTGCCCTTCCCTTCACCTTAGTTCATATGTTGAAGTCCTAACCCCTCTATCTCAGAATGTAACCATGTTTGGAGACAAGACTTTTAAAGAGTGATTGAGTTAAAACGAGGTCCTTAGGGTCGCCTTAATCCAATCTGACTGGTCTCCTTATAAGAAGAAGAAATCTGGGCTGGGCGTGGTGGCTCATGCCTATAATCCCAGCACTTTGGGAGGCTGAGGTGGGTGGATCATGAAGTCAAGAGATAGAGACCATACTGGTCAACATGGTGAAACCCCGTCACTACCAAAAAAAAAAATACAAAAATTAGCTGGGCATGGTGTTGCATGCCTGTAGTCCCAGCTACTCGGGAGGCTGATGCAGGAGAATTGCTTGAACCCAGGAGGCAGAGGTTGCAGTGAGCTGAGATCATGCCATTGCACTCCAGCCTGGGTAACAAGAGTGAAACTCCATCTCAAAAAAAAAAAAAAAAAAAAGAAAAAGAAAAAGAGGAAATCTGGGCACACAGAGAAATACCAGGTAGGTACATGTCCAGAGCAAGACCACATGAAGACACACAAGATGGCAGCCCAGCCATCTGCAAGCCAATGACATAAGCCTCAAAAGAAGCCAACCTTGGCAACACCTTGATCCTGGACTTTCAGCATGCAGAATTATGAGAAAATAAATTTCTGTTTTTTAAGCTGTCCCACCTATTGTATTTTGTTATGGAAGCCCTAGCAAATTAGTACAAGTCATCACTTATTTTGTCTAGCGACCATGATGATCAAAGAGAGAGATTCTTCAAGTATTAAAGTATCAGACAATGGAAACCCTTAAATCTTGATTGGAAAATTTGGCTATAAAAAAAGTTATATATACATATATCCACACATACATACATATATAAATGTGTGGTATTAAATTGCCATACTGATTCCATAATTATTTATTTTATTTTGTTTATTTTTTTTTTGAGACAGAGTCTTGCTCTGTTGCCCAGGCTAGAGTGCAGTGGCACAATCTCCACTCACTGCAACCTCCACCTCCTGGGTTCAAGTGATTCTCATGTCTTGGCTTCCTGAGTAGCTGAGATTACAGGCATGCATCACCATTCCCAGTGAATTTTTGTATTTTTAGTAGAGACGGGGTTTCACCATGTTGGCCGGGCTGGTTTCAAACTCCTGACCACAGGTGATCTGCCTGCTTTGGCCTCCCAAGGTGCTGGGATTACAGGTGTGAGCCACTGTGCCCAGTCCATAATTATTTATTTATTGCTGTTAGCTCCTTGGAATTATGGTAATGACAACAACAATAATCATAATATCTAATGCTTAACTAGCATTTACTGTGTTCCAGGCAATGTTCCAAGTACTATATCCATATTAACTCATTTAACCAAAAAAAGAAAAAAACAGAGAGAGGCACTACTGTTATCCGCATTTTAAAAGCAAAGGAACTAAAGCATAGGGAGGTTAAATGATTGCTCCAGGTCGCAGAAATAACAAGTGGCCGAGTTAGGATCTGAGCCCAGATAATTGGTTCCAGAATCTGGGTTGTTAAGCATCATGACACCCTGCCAAGTTTTCATGACCTAATAGAGAATGATTGAGATCTGGGGTAAATCCTTGCACAGGACTAGCGAAAGGCTGCCCATATTAAAAGACTTAGCAATGGAGATCCGAACAGTCATCCAGCTGTTTGAATATGATCAGTCAGTGTGTCACTTTGTGGATTAAAAAAAATTAAATGATTGTAACTGTGCAGTTTGCCTTCAATTACTGTCATTGTAAAGCTATGGCCTAAATCCACCACATTTTCTGGCATGTAGCGAAAAGCATTCTGAATTGGAAAGTCAAAATATCTGGCCTCAAGGCTCTGCTTTATCATTATGAGCTACTTAACCTTGAAAACGTCACTTAGCTTGGGAAAGGTTGTCTTAACTGTAAAATGAAAATTAAAAATAAGACTGTGGATTGATGTGAGGATTGAATAAGATAATGAGTAAGATTCTGGTAGAAAGAAATTGCTCAATAAATTCTAGAAAAGTGGAATAAAATATCCTAGTAAGATGAAAGAGAATGTATGACAATGTAAGATTTTATTGCCAATGATTCTTAAATTTAGAGATGAGTCTATTATTTAGCAGGGAGAATAAAGCATAAACGAAATAGAGAAAAAATTTTAATTCATTTTCTTTTTGGCTTGCTTCACTTTCCTAAGTATCCCTTAGACGTTTGCACTCTACCATGTATACTAGACAGTGGTAGCAATTAAAGAGTCCTGCTGTAGGTGGTGAAGGCTGTTATACAATTAACGCTACTTTATGCAACTAAATCACTGTATTAATAAATACATGATTATTCCTTCAGTATTTACAATCATCTTTGGTGTCAAATAGTATGCAGTAATGTGAAAGGCATGTGAACCAAAACAACTCCATCTTGAATAGAGCTGGGTAAAATAAGGCTGAAACCTACTGGGCTGCATTCCCAGATGGTTAAGGCATTCTAAGTCACAGGATAAGATAGGAAGTTAGTGCAAAACACAAGTCATAAAGACCTTGCTGATAAAACAGTTTGCAGTAAAGGAGCCAGCCAAAACCCACCAAACACAAGATGGCCACAAGAGTGATCTCTGGTCATCCTCACTACTGCACTCCCACCAGTGCCATGAGTTTACAAATGCCATCATGAAGTCAGGAAGTTATTTTATATGGTCTAAAAAGGGGAGGCATAAATAATCCACCCCTTGTTTAGCATATCAACAAAAAATAACCATTAAAATGGGAAACCAGCAGTCCTCAGAGATGCTCTGTCTATAGAGTAGCCAGTCTTTTATTCCTTTACTTTCTTAATAAACTTGCTTTCACTTTGCACAGCAGACGCACCCTCAATTCTTTCTTGCGTGGGATTTAAGAACCTTCTCTTGGGGTCTGAATCGGGACTCCTGTCCTGTAACAGTATTAATCATGTAAGTCTCATAAATTTCGTTGTTATACTCTTCTATGTTAAAAAGGCTGGATGTACTTCCCCAACACTTGAGATTCTCTTTCACTCAAATGTGTCCTGCCACACCCCCTATAGAACCCAGGAACTAATGTTCCTTCTGAATCTGGATGACCTAGAGGCAGCAGAAAGTCTAGGTGATGAGACTGACATCATGACCTTCAAATGTGGAGAGAAGAAAAGGAGAAAGAAACCAATTCAGAGGAGCAAGTTTTTGTTGTTTTGTTTTTTGTGTTTTTTTGCCACTAGACAGCATTAGGGAAGAATGAGGTCACCGCGACAATAGACTCTAAAAGTCTAGGGTCTGGATCTAAGGGAGCAGAGGAAAAAGCTGATTCTTCACAGTGGGAAGCGGTAGAGAATCAGCTCAAGCATTTTGTTTCTCACTTTTTGGTTACATGAAAGTAAAAGAGTTAAAAACAAAACTAAAATTAAGAAAGTATTCCTTAAAAATGGCATTCGCTTTCCGGCCCTGCCATCCCTTCTGCCTGGCCTGGATAACTCTGACAGCCTCCTCACATTTTCCCAGCCTCGAAGCAGCCCTTCTCCCACCACCTATTTCCATATTGCCACCAGGCCTGTCTTTCTCATTTCTAATTCTTAGGCCATTCCCTGATGAAAACACCTTCACTGGTTCCCCAGTGCTTGTTTGTTTTAATTTATAAAGAAAGAAAAAGTGATTTCTCCCGACAAGCAACTCCTTGACATGACTTGTATCTGTTATTTGATTGCTGTATAAAAACTTATTTAGTGGCTTTAAACAATAGTGATTTATTATCTCTCATGGTTACCGTGGGTAGAAATTTGGGCAGAATAAAGCAGGGATGACTTGTTACTGCTCTGTGATGTCTGGAGCCCTTCAAGAAGACCTCACCTCTGGATGAAGGAATGCAAGCTCCATACTGTGGGATGGAGAATATATCGATGAGGCTATCTTTGGAAAAGAACGTCTGTTACATTACTTACTGACCAACCTACTTTATAAGCATCATTTCCATCTATTCCTTACCATTCATTCTTTTCTCTTTCCATACCAATCTTCTGTTTTGTGTTTTTTCTTTGAAGATGACAAACTTTTCCAAGTATCTGTTACTTGTATATGCAGCTTCCTTCATCCTATTAACACCCAAGTGAAAACCATCTTATGCTTCAAGTTCAAATTCAACTGTAGCCTCTCTGTAAAGCCTTGTCCTGAACCAGAGGTTAACTACCCCTCCCCTAGGCTCCTATCTATGTTATGGATGTCTCCATAATACCGTGTTATCTCTTGGAATTTTTATCCTCATCAGACTGTGGGCAACTCAAAGGGAAGGACCAAGACGGGTTCATTTTTCTACGAATTCCCCTTATTCTCTCCTGAATGCCAATTTTTTTTTTCTTTTTTTTCTTTTTTTTTTTTTTTTTTTTTTTTGAGACGGAGTTTCGCTCTTGTTACCCAGGCTGGAGTGCAATGGCGCGATCTCGGCTCACCGCAACCTCTGCCTCCTGGGTTCAGGCAATTCTCCTGCCTCAGCCTCCCGAGTAGCTGGGATTACAGGCACGCACCACCATGCCCAGCTAATTTTTTTGGATTTTTAGTAGAGACGGGGTTTCACCATGTTGACCAGGATGGTCTCAATCTCTTGACCTCGTGATCCACCCGCCTCGGCCTCCCAAAGTGTTGGGATTATAGGCTTGAGTCACAGCGCCCGGCCCGAATGCCAAATATTTAACACAGTGCTTCATACAGGTACTGCTCGGTAAATGTGTGTTGAATGGCTGAACAACATTTTAAGGCAATCTTAAAATTATAATTTCAAGGGCAAGTTGGGATTCTTGGTCTCCTATTACAAATATTTTTTCACTGCTACTGTTATCTGAAATACTTTATTCTTTTAGGCCTTATATTGATACTTAAGACAGAGCAGGTGGAAAGGCTGGAGAGAACAAATACCAAGCCAAGTAAAACAGCTTTCAAAGTATGGGTGAACGATCACAAGACGTTTCTATGGGTGTATGGAGGAAAGGGCTGAGCACAGGAGATGCTGGGGAAAGAAGAGGCAAGGGCACTCATGAAGGGAGATAGGAAGCAAAAAAGGAAGGCTGGAAGCTCCAGGGATAAGCACTGCTGGGCTCACAGTTTTGCCCTTAGGCAGATCTTGCTCATCTCCAGCTGTCTCTGGACAAATAGAAGCTGGATGCAAAAGTACCCCATGCTCTGCCTGATTCTGGTTCCTCAGTAGCAACACAGGCCAGGATTTTCTTCTCTTCCTTCCTTTCCACTGCTCAAGAGTCACAGCTGTTGTGGCCCCATAGGCCTGAAGGAGTGAGAGGGAGGCTGCCCATTGACAGGAGCCCACAATCCCAGGAGCCCAAGGTGAATCTCAGATGGTTCTCTGGCACAGACTCTAGTGAGATGATGATGAGGTCTACAGTTTCATCCACAGCTATTCTGCCTTCCGTTCTCTCCATTCTGCTCCTGGCCCTCGTTTTCTGGACTTCTGCAACTGATGTGTCTCCCAGGATCTGAGTTTCTTCGTTTGTGGTAAAGGTGGTGGGATCTATCAGTGCTACCCCAAATTACATGAACATAGGGATCTGCTGGGGGATTTCAGGTCATTAAACACATGGAATCCTGGGCCCTTCCTTGGAGACTAATCCAGCAGGCCCAGGAGGGACCTGGGGATCTGTTTTATTTGCAAGTAATGAGGTAAGTTTGGGAAAGCCAGGAAAAGATGACCTCTAAGTGTCTGGTTGGACTTGATTGAATCACCTGCTTCCAGTTTTTCTCTTTTGGCAGGTTAAAGGGTGGACTGAAGTCGGTCAAGTCCAGAAGTAGTAAGAACAAAATATTCCAATAGTCCAGACATCCTCTTCTTCCATCGGTGGCTCAGAGCACTCTTGTTTCTCATATCCCATAGGAACCATTTAACTTTAACTGAAATTCATTCTTATCAGTGCAAAACTTTGCAGAGCTGTGTATGCTATTCAAGAGATCCAGAGGACCACGACCAAGGCAGTAGCACTAGATGTGAGAGAGAAGGGACCCCATAGGGGGAATAACAGTGAAATAGAAGATGCAGGACTTGATAAGGAAAGGGTTAACAGAGACCACTTTGTATCTTGCAGGGTGTTGTAGCCACTGCAGTGTGAGTGAGCACCTTCGGGCATCTCACAACCCTTTGTTTTTCATCAACTTCTAAATCTTCCTACAGTTCTAGGAATTCCTCCCTTGCCTACAGATCCTTTGATTCCATGCACAGATCTTTTGGACCTTTTTCTGCTTTTGCCTAGCTGTTTACAATGTTGAATGGCAGTGACTTACACATCACACTTCTCTAGGACTTGCTACCTTCTCACCCCTGTAATATTACAGTGTAAACAGAAGACCCAGAATGCATGTGAGCTGATTTGCTCTAGCTCCCAATTCTGCCCAAACCAATTTCTTAGCTTGTCATCTAGGCTGGCTTATGTCCTAGGTTTTCCTCCACAGGTGTGCTATGCTGTACTCAAGCTTTTCTCTTCCAAAATTTGCCCCAGTCTTTTGACGTAGGTAATAGTCTTACCTATGTTCCTTCCTCTCTATCATGCCGGTCCAGGTAAATTTCATCCTTCTGATCCCCATGTGGACATACCACTTTCTCTTTCGGCTCTCCACAGCACTGCACACCTATTCAGGGACAAGACCATCAATCACTATGCACAGAAAGCTCCTTGATGTGAAACAATGATCTATGCATCTTTATGCTTTGTAGTCCCTAATGGTGCTGTGGATTGTTTTTGTTGGATTATGAAGCTGTAATAATCATTTCTCACTTATACTACAACTTGTTTAGCTCAACTGTGCCCTAATTCTTTATTCCACAGTTCTGTGAATAGCTTTGTAATATAGTTATTTTCCTTTTGCAGTTAAAAAAAAAGGCAGATTCTCTAATATAAGCTTTTGCATGTTCTTATGGAAATATGCTGACATTACCATTGATATTTTCTATTGGGAAATGACAATTTCTATTGAGAAGTTGGGGACATTTACAGTGGTTCAACATACTGAGTAAGAGAATAATCAGGAGACGAGTTTGGGTTTCCTGGGTCCTGGTCCAGTGTCCTTTCAATTATTTAACAAGGCAAACAAACACACAATTATTGAGATACAGAAAACATCAACAATGTTGACACAGCCTGTTAACAATACATAAAAATCACTTAAAAACAAAGAGCCAATTAATGTACTGAGTTCAAATTCAAACAAGTTTCTGGAACTACTTTGCATATCTTTTCAGAGAGAGCTTAAAAAATATTGTTGGTCCTCCCTATATGGATTCTGCATCCATGGAATCAACCAACCTTGAATGGAAAATACTCTGTAAAACAAAAATGATAGTTGTGTCTGTTTCTTCCCCTCCCCTCCCCTCCCTCCTTCCCCTCCCCTCCCTCCTTCCCCTCCCCTCCCCCCCTTCCCCTCCCCTTTTTCCCTTTCCTTTTCCCTTTCCTTTCCTTTTCTTTTCTTTTCTGACAGGGTCTCACTTGGTTGCCCAGGCTGGAGTGCAGTGGCACACTCACAGGTCATTGCAGCCTCAACCTCCTGGACTCAAGCAATCCTCCCACCTCAGGCTCTCAGGTAGCTGGGCTACAGGCATATATACCACTACACCTAGCTAATTTGTGTATTTTTGGTAGAGACAGGGTTTTCCCATGTTCCCCAGGCTGGTGTCTATTTTTTCTTGTCATTATTCCCTAAACAATATAGTAAAACAACTCTTTACATAACAGCTACATTGTGTTAGGTATTATAAGGAATCTAAAGATGATTTCAAGTATATAGGAGGATGTGCATATTTTTATGCAAATAGTATGCCAATTTTTATCAGGGACTTGAGCATCCATGAATTTTGGTATCACTGGTCCTGGAACCAATCCCCTATGGATATCTAGGGACAAATGTATGCAAAATGGTTATTATAGGACAGTCAACAAAGAAAACAGGGGAAACTGATTATCTCTGAAAAGGTACATGGAATCAGGATACAGAAAAACACCAATCTCTTGAGCCTACAGAGAAAAGCAGCTCCTTGCATCTGGGCCAACTGCTAATGTTTGAGGGAGAAAAAAACCAGATAGAGACCCAGACACCAACATTTAAGTATTTTACAATCTTAAACTAATAAACTGTTAAATATAATGTCCTCTTCTGCTTTGACAAATAGACCTTTATGATGGCAAAATGTTTAAATATGTAAGGCTATACTTTTTACTTGACTAAAAACAAACTATCAAGACTGCTTAATTTAATTATGACTGTGCATGTCCTATCATTCTGCTGGTGTGCCAGCAATGTTTGGGTAAGTAATAAAGATATACATAACTCATAAATTACATACTTATTCAATAAAATGCAATTGTTGCATTTATTTCATCAAATCACTATATTGTTATAATCAAGGTTTTTACATAATTTGGTAATACTGACAGTAATAATTTAAAGGAAAAATGAATTATATTTGAAATATACAAATATGAAAACATTTTCATCAGTGATGTGGATTAATTAAAAATAGCATCATCCTACTATTTCTCTCATAGTTTTAAAAGTTTTTCCTAAAATATTTTAATTTTTTAATCAAAATTAAGAGGCAAAATAGAAATTAAAATTCATGAGTGCCAAACTTAAATACAATTACTGAAATATGTTATTTATTAGTTTTTCTTTAACGTTAAGTACTTCTTCTAAAACATTTTTTAAAGAATAATACTATTAGCAATTCTAGAGTTTAATGTGTACCTAGTTGCCAATGTAAAATGTCAAATTCATACCTACATATATACAAATCTAAGAATATTTTATTGTTTAATATTGCAAAATATTCCTCAGTCACTACACAGAACTACTGAGACCATGTTAATTAGGGACTACCTCAGAAACCATCAACTAGAACACAAAGAGAAGCAAGGAAATCTAGACACTCAGCATGGCACCTCTGGGAAATAATTCTCACTTAGGAAGAATCGGGTGCATTCAGGCTATCTGAGAGGAAGGATATGATAAGTTCATTAACATGTTTTTCTCTCACCTCCGTACTCACACTGCTCACATGGTGATGCCCCACACTCTAATGATGACAGCTGCTCAACACACTGATCTTTCCAGTATTCCCTGCGAAGGATGCTGTCTTTCTTTTTCTGAACACAAGACCAGAGATGAGGAAGAGCACTTCCTTGGGGCCTGAACAGTGTTAGTTCTGACAGTGATTGTTTAGGGTTAGAGATGATACACATGTCTGAACAGCCTGTATCAGATCACAAGTGACAGAGGGTCCCATGTATTCCATATTAAATTTGCTTTTTGTGTATTTATAACTGCAGAGCCCTCTCTAGCATAAGTATTAGGGCGGACACACTTCCTACTCAGGTACTACTTATACCTTCCCGGTCCAGTCCCTCTGATCACACAAGGTGCCATTTTTTTTGTTTTTGTTTTGATTTCCTGTTCTCTTTACTTCTAGTGAGAGCAGCATGGGGCAGATTTACTCACCTGTGTACTGTTGTTCGATATCACATGCTTTGAAAATGATTTCTGATTATATTCCTGATAGTCTTGCCATCTTTAAAAATAATTTTTCAAGTGAATTCTAGCTCTCAGCCACCTTTCCCTAAAAATGACTTTCTTTATAATCAGATAAATAAGCCAGAATTTTAATAACTGATTATATTACATAAATTCATTTTAGATCTCTGAGTTATCTAGATTCCAAATATCACTGACCATAGAATATTAAATTATTGACATTATGTCTGGAAATATGTTGAAATCTATGAAATCAAGTGAGTTTTAGAGTGATCCTAAAGTATACTAAAGATTTTGTTTAATTTATGATAATTTTCTCATTGAGTTTATTTTCTTAAGCATCTGTTCCAAGAAATGCAAGTTAGAAAAACTCCATAATCTGGCATGACCATCTAGATTTGTACAGTTTTATACTGAAAAATGTCTTCAGATGTGTATTTTTTTTTCAATTTTGGATTTCAGATTCCTCTACAAGGGCATGTTTCTCTGGACAACAAATTGTCTTTCCTATGTTGGCAGGTCCATAAAAGTCCTTAAGAACAGTATAGTACTTAGAAATGTTAAAATGGAAAAATCAAGCTATTTAAGTTATAGAACAGAATCTCTCCTTTCAGAGCAGAGAAGTTTCAGTCATTTCAACTGGCAGGCAGATGTTGCCCTAGTGCAGCCTCCATATTCATTAGCCCATAATGAATCTATTAATTGAATATGTAAGTTTGGCTAATTAGATGTAAGACATTACTTCAGATTTAAAGGGTAATAATAAAAAATTTAAACTGCAACACCAGATCAAGCATTTAAGAGTTGATAAATGTGAACTGGAAAGTGCACAATTCCAATATAAATTAGCTAATTGCCTCTGTTAATTTAGGTGAAATACATTAGCAGAAAGGTCAATCCATTTGAGGCTGGATGTGTTTTTCAAATACTGAATTAAAAATAGCAAATCAAAGAGCACTACAGATTGGGAAGACACAGAATCCATTTGCCCAATCCAGAGCTTTCCAGTGGATTCGAGTAACCCCAGATGGTTAACCTTCTGGGGTTTAAACAGTGGTTCTCAAATCAGGCTGTGCCTTAAAGACACCAGAAAGTTTTGTTTAAAATATCAATGCCTTGGGCCCCATCTTAAACTAATGGAAGTCTCTGGAGGTAGGAATCGATAACCATATTTTGTAAAGCTCCGTAAATTACAACTGGAACCTGGTTTGAAAACCACTGTCTATTCCAGGAATGTCAGACCCCCTGGCTAAACAGGAGTAGGTGGCAACATCTCTCTACAGTAGGTGTGTACGCACTAGAAACATGACAGAATGTCACATGTAATGCTTTTTTCTTAAGTGGAAGAAATCAGCTGCCCTTGTTTTCACCTCTATTATCTCTTCAGGCCTAGCCAGAAGAAAAAAAAAATCTGTTCAGAACTAGCTCTTCTGGCTAGGTTTGTACCAAAGGGTGTTATACTTGAGATCATATAACTTGAATTTGGAAAGTGGGAGGTAATCTCAACTCCAAGTATTTTGGAAATTCCAATTTTACAAATTGCTAATTTGCTAGACAACATCAGTTACCTTTACACTAAAAACATCAAAGAAGTTCTTTGTTGGGCTATGCTCTGGAAAATGTTTTCTTTATCTTTTGTGTCATGTGTTTCCCATAGCACCTAGAAGATTATAAATGCCGATGCGAGGCCCCTCCAAAAATATTTGTGCGTGGGTTGTGCGTGTGTTGTGAATGAGCTGTCCCCACTTAGACATCCTCTTTCACTCTCATTTTGCACTGGATATTCTGACTTCTTTCCTGTCTCACAGGACCCGTGAATATTTTCACAGATTTGCTTACTGTCATTCCAGCCTCACTGTGAATTTGAGGGTAGGGATGTGCCACAAATTTCCTTTGTGTTTTTCATAGACTCTTTGTCAATGCTTGGCACATAGCATATGCTCAACGAATATTTGTTCAATTGAACTTAGTTGATTATGATAGAGAAGCAAAAAAAATCCAGGTTTAGGAACTGCAGTCTGAAAGACACAGATGCTCTGAAAGTGGGATTATACATGCCCGAAGCAAGACATCTCCTTGCCTTTGGGTGCTAGATGTTCAAGTTGGTTACCTGCCCCAGCCCTAAATGCCTCCCAGTTTTGCCCTTTGCTTTTCACACAGCAAACTGTTTGAGACAAAAGAGGCTGGCACACCTCCTCTGTTGTCAGGACATCTAAAATGTTCCTCATTATCTTTTCAGCGGCCCATTTCAGCATGTAAAAAGAGAGGGACAGTTTACTTGGACTTATTTTTTAGTGAATATAAACACAGATCCCTGCCCCGAATAGTGCCAGAGTTCATGTGAGAATTCCTTATGCCCAAAGATCCTGTGAGTTGAGTGTCTGTAAAAGCACAGATGGACTTGGGGAGGAAGCTTAGGAATGGGAGGGTCCAGTGATAAGTATTAGGCTGGTGCAAAAGTCATTGTGGCTTTTGCCATTACTTTTAAACGGCAAAAACCGCAATGACTTTTGCATCAACCTAATGGTAACAGGAGTTGTTTGTAGAAGTGAGGGATTTCAGAAGGAAAAAGGAAAAGGAAAGCTAAGAAATGTGAAAGAAAGAAAAAAGCAGAGAACTTACTTGCATGCCAAGTACTTATCTGGGCGAGAAGAGAAATAAATTCTGGAATCTGCCTATTAATAATTCTTCTTCACCCACATGATAAAAACAGTAGCTTCCAATCTGAGACGCACTAATGCGACTTCCTCGGTGACAGAGTGCTCGGAACACGATGTGAGTGGGACCACAGTGTTGCACTTTCTGTGGTAAATTTGGCTAAGAAACACTTTTGTTCTTTTCCTGTAAGTCAAAAGAAAGTCCTTCTCCTAAAAGAACTGAAATCTAAAATTTGTCTGACTGTAGGAGATTTTTTAAAATCCTGACACATTAAAATTTAAATGATAACCTCTCTTAAAGATTTCTCACCAATATCAGATAAAATCATATTGAATCCAAGCTATTTCGTTTGAATGGGCAATACTCACTTGCACATACACACCATCAGCTGCAGGGGGAGCCAATGCTTTTTCCCTCAGGCCCTTCAGAAAAGGTTGTGTAGCTGCAGTTTTAATTTCTTCCTGTGTCTGTTAAGTGTGCTTATTGATGAAGTACTAAACTCATCGCAGTACCCAAATTGAAGCTTCTAGAACACATATGAAATGCAACTGAGCTTTACAACAAAGGCAAATCTAGTTCCCATTTTTAAAATTGTCTCCTGGGGTCCCCAAAAAGTGGAAGATACGTTTTAAAAGCATTGTGTTTTGTATCAAAACATAGTTTTTGAGTCATAACCAATAAGGACTCTACTCTGGGCAACTCCAAACACCTCTTCTCATGGAATATAGTGACCAGAGGCCACATCAAGAAATGAGGAACTTAATATCTAGAGAATTTTTATGGTTAATAAATGCCACAGTCTGCCTCTTTTCTTCTGGATGTTAGATGGAAAAGGATAATTAAATGAGAGTTTAGATCTCACATAAAAAGTTAATATTCAAGTTAAATGAAAATATAAGTGGCTTTATTTTATAGAAGTTTTCATAATGGGTCCCAAATACTTCATTAAGCATTTCTGGATAAAAATATGTATAGCTCTTTATAAGCTTTTGTTAATAAATTAAATACCATTTTTCTATAAATATACCTTGCATTAAGCTTTCCTGTTAGAGTTTTCAGGAAACAATTCAAATAAAGTGGCCAGGCATATCCCATTTGAGATGAATGAGATCATTAGGAAACACTTATATCTGAAATAAGCACTGAGATCATTCTGCACACAACCTAAGGGCCCTAATTTTTTAAATATTTCAAACAATGTGCCTCTTTCAAATCATTAGACATAGAGACATTTAAGGAACTGATTCAATTAGCCCAGAAGAGGGAAATGCTATAATGTGTGATTTATTTTTGAAGATAAATTGAAATGCAAGTGTATCAGTTAGGAAAGGTAGGCTGTCATCATGGTTAGTAATGGGAACAGGAAAGCAATTAAGCAGGACCACCTGAGGCTGAAATAGCCCCTAAACAGAAGCTTGGCGTTCAAGCAGGACATTCGGTTGTTGTCAAAATCAAAAGTGTATCTTCTTTAATTGGGATCTTTGAGCTGCATTTTGTTCCCTTCATTGATTTCTAAAGCATGGTTCTCAACTTAACAAATGCTTTCCTCCTCTTAACTGCAACTAACAAGAAGGCCGAATCCTTACGGCTTCATACCTTAAAACCAAACTTCACATAAAGCTGATGCCTTAAAATTACAACTTTGCATTCTATTATTTAGGTGAGGAAATATGAGGCAAGAATTTATTTTCCTCCTCTGCAACTCCAGGATATTGGCTCCACCAGGCCTAATAAAGTGTTTTCATAAGGAAATAAACAGAGCACGCTGCAGCTTAGGTTCCATTATGCAAGGGGTTTCACACAAGATGTATCCTAAACAATAAATAATTACAAATGGGGGAAAGTGGAAGGAGAAACACTGTAAAGGTGGGAAAAATCAGTTTCTTAACCAAATTGGGAAAAAAGACTGAAATTCAAATTGTCAGAAATCTAAAGGTAGTTGAATATCTTTTCATTTTTAGAGACCCATTCTCACTCGGTCACCCAGGCTGGAGTGCAGTGGTTTGATCACAGCTTACTATAACCTTAAACTCTTGCTTCAAGCCGTCCTTTTCCATCAGCCTCCTGAGCTGCTAGGTCTATGGGAATGCACCACCATGCCTGGCTTTTTTTTTTTTTTTTTTTTTTTTTTGGTAGAGACAGGGTCTTGCTATGTTGTCCAGACTGGTCTTGAACTTTTAGCCTCAAGCAATCTTCCCACCTTGGCCTGATTACAGGTGTAAGCCATGGCATCTGGACAAAGACTGTGTTCTTAACTGTTGTGAAATCTATGGAGGAAATGAGAAAATACTAAAACAAGATGACGAAAGAGAAGAGGAAATAATTTGAGATGTTAAGGCAGCCTTGAAAGAAAGAAATACCCATGTAAATCTTACAAACTGAAACCAAGAAGATGAACACTGAAGAAGCACTTATAAGTCATAGTTCTTTTCCACTAAATCTTGTTCCCACCTTGATTTAAAAAGCTTGAACTATGGCCGGGCGTGGTGGCTCATGCCTGTAATCCCAGCACTTTGGGAGGCCAAGGCAGGTGGATCACTTGAGGTCAGGAGTTGGAGACCAGCCTGGCCAACATGGTGAAACCCTGCCTCTACTAAAAATGCAAAAACGGGGTGAGTGTGGTGGCAGGTGCCTGTAATCCCAGCTACTCAGGAGGCTGAGGAAGGAGAATTGCTTGAACCTGGGAATCATGCCATTGCACTCCAGCCTGGGGAACAGAGTGAGAGTCTGTTTAAAAAAAAAAAAAAAAAAAAAAAAAGCTTGAACAAAGTATGGCTGAGCTGAATATAGAGCAAATTTATTTTTTTCCCCCAAGGATGATCTATATGAAGGAAAAGACCTTAGAAATCAAAAAACAGAAAAGTTCAGAGTAAAAGACAGGGAAAAGCAAAACAAAGCTTAAGATCAAGAAGAGAAAATGTTCCTTAATCAGAGAGTGAAAGAAGTTAATTTCACTTATGGTAGAAGTTGTCAGAAGTGCTGTGTCTTTTGCTCAAATTAAACAAAAATTATTATTAAATAGTTATGTGTTCCACACTGTTTTAGGAACTGAGGAAGGCACAAGAGAAACAAGACAGTCCCTATGCTGATCATTTGGCTATTTGGAAAATAAATATCATATAAAAGGAACCATAAAGGGACAATTTAAACCAGCCTGTCACCTGTTACTGCACTAGACCTTTTGGAGATGTTTATGAGAAGAAACAAAGACATACTTCCTTTCCTGCCTGAAGGAGATGAAAATCTATTTGCTCTACCTCACTGTATAACAATGCTAGTAATTCCATCATTCTTGGATACTGACTGTTCCCTCCTCCAAGAGAGATTTCTGAGCTATGGTGATGGAACTGGAGTTAGCAAGCAAGAGGTGGGTCAAGGGTAAACAACTCCATCTTACACTTTGAGAATATAAACCTATGGTTTCCAGTTTGTGATAGTCTTTCCTGACAATAGTCATTTATCTGGTCAATCTATGCAGGTTTCCTTTTTCTTTTCCTTGGAATCTTTTGATGGCTTCTCTGTATCTCAAGCATTAAGGTCCTTATGACCTGCACTTAACTGCCTTGACAGCTGCTCCTCCAAAAGACACATTTGGTGTCTCCAAAAGCATATTCTCACGTCTCTATACTTTTTATTTTCATTTTCTGAGGTTGAGTTTCACTTTTCTCATCCAGTCTGGAGTGCGATGGTGCAATCTCAGCTCACTGCAACCTCCACCTCCTGGGTTCAAGTGATTCTCCTGCTTCAGCCTCCTGAGTAGCTGGGGTTACAGGCACCCTTCATCACACTCAACTAGCTTTTATATTTAGTAGAGATGGGGTTTCACCACGTTGGTTGGGCTGGTCTCGAACTCCTGACCTCAAGTGATCCACCCACCCTGGCCTCCCAAAGTGCTGGGATTACAGGAGTGAGGCACCATGCCCAGCCTCTATACCTTTGCTATACTGTTCTTTTTGCTCTTGTTGAAGGCTCCCTTCTTCCTTAAGATTCAGCCAAAGGTCAGCTTTCCCAGGCAGTAGGCCTTCTCCTTGGTGGAGCACCCAGGTCATGTTGTTAAGGCTGTTTTTCATGTTTTCCCCACAACCCCTCATAAGTAGTGATGCATTTTCCAGAGGTATCATTGTTCCCCCTTTCTGGAAAGTCCTCCTTCTCCCCAACGAACTCTAAGATTTTACTTTTTTATTTCTCAATTGTATCTCTAACCTTCTAAGGCTTTGATAAAAGTATATCTTATGAGCATATACTGTCATTAAGTCATCATTTTTGGCCATAGAAATTCCCTGTGAGTAGAGATCTCTCAACTCTCCAAACTAAGATCTGTAGTTTCTCCATGAAAACAATTCACTTAAGTCACTTTGGGTTCTGAGAGGCTGGAGCTTATTTCTATAAACCTAATACTGAAATGAAATATTTTTGTCTGTTTCCACTACTGCTTAGCATCTGAGCGCGGAGCGTTAGACGGTTTTAGTTACTCACAGTATCTAAGGAAAGATGTTTTCTGGCTGATGTTTAATGTTTTCTTAACACCCGAAGAAATGGGATTCCAGCGGCTCTGAAAATGGCATTTAAGATGACAATCAGGCGGGGCGCGGTGGCTCACGCCTATAATCCCAGCACTTTGGAAGGCTGAGGTGGTAGGATCACCTGAGTCCAGTAGTTCAAGATTACAGTGAGCTATGATGACGTCACTGCACCCTAGCCTGAGTGATGGAGTCAGACCCGGTCTCTTAGAAGGATGAGAATCAAAGTCTGACGTCACTGCACCCTAGCCTGAGTGATGGAGTCAGACCCGGTCTCTTAAAACAGAGGGATGAGAATCAAAGTCTGTTAAAACAAAACACAACAACGTCAACAAAATGTGAATCAGTGTTGCTTGGTAGCGTAGCAAAAGCATTTCTCAATAGACCCCTGTCAAGCTTACAGTTGGAACGAGGAGTAAGGAAGGGAAGGGACTTATGCATACAGGTCTTTTCAATGCGGCCCTGATTAATCCACAGGGTCCAGAGCCCATGCCGAGGCGGGGGCTCTAGGTTATTGGTTTACACCTGCAGGCTGACCCACCGATTAGAGGGCAGCTTGTTGGACTTCGGAAACATTTAAATTAGGGGGTAGGGAGATGGAAGCTCAACCCCAAAGGGACAGTCAAGTGAGGAGCCTAAGATCTGGCGGGACGATAGCTGTTAGTGTGTGATGAACAAGAGAGAAACAAAACAGTGTTTCTTTGAGGGTGCTGAGGTGAGGAGGGAAAGGAGCCGGAAGCGGGGATCCGAGAAGGACGAAAGGAGCCCACGAAGCACACAGCTCCTCCGAGGGGCCGGAACCAAGGCCCACATCCTGCCGCCGCAGCGCAGGCCGCCCGGGCGGTCCCGGCCGGCAGAGGGCAGCAGCTGGGCGGGAGACGCCTGGCGAGGGCCGCCCCGCGCGGACCCGCTCGCGGGGATCCTTATTCTGCGCGCAGGGCCAGGGACTCGCACCCCGCCGCCGCATCTCCTCTGCCTTCTGGTCACCACGCACCCCGGCCCGGCTGAGGGCCGTCGGGTAGTCGGGGGAGAGGGCGTCGCTGGCGAAAGCCCCGTGCCGCTGCCCAGAGGAGGAGAACGGAGCGCGCCCCCCAAGTCCTCGGAAGAGAAGAGGGACGGGGTTCGGTGGGCCCCGGGGCGGGTATGGGAGGGGACGTGGGCGACCTGGGAGCAGTTCTCCGCAGCCTGGATTTTCCCGGCCGCTTTCCGCCCTGAGGCAGCCCGGGGCCGCTCCGGTCCCACCAGCCCCCGCCAGCTCCGCTTCCGGGGGCCACGACCCCCGCCCGACTTCAGCCGCGGTGCGCCTCCCGCCGACTCCGACTCGGGGACCAGGAGACTGGAGTCTGGTTGGCCGAGGCCCGCAGGCCGCGGCGCAAGTTCACGCTCCCGCCGTCGAGGGCCGTGGAAGCGGCGTGGGCGTAGGCTGGTCCCCGCGGCTGGGGGCGGGGACGCCGGGCGGACTTGACCGTGGGCGCCAAGCGTTCGGGCCGCGTGGCGCGGGCTTTATGTAAATGGGGGCTGCGCCGGGCGTCCTAGGTAGGATGGACCAGCCCCCCGCGCCCGGGCCCTCACGTCCAATAAGAAGAGCCCCAGCTTGACACCTGCCTATATACAGGCGAGCGCGCCCCCGGGCCGCGGACCGCGCGCACACCCCGCACCGCCCCACGCCGCGGGCGAGCGACACCCGGCCCGCCACCATGACTTCCAGCAAGATAGAGATGCCCGGGGAGGTGAAGGCCGATCCCGCCGCTCTCATGGCGTCCCTGCATCTCCTGCCGTCGCCCACACCCAACCTCGAAATCAAGTACACCAAGGTAAGCGGCTGCCGAGCGCCCGTCGTCTACGGAGACTTTCTAGAACCTTCTATGCTCTCCCCTATCTCTTTGGCGAGTGAGGGTGGCGTGACGGGGCCGGGGGGCCGGCGTCGCCGGGGCCAGCCTGTCATCCTTGCACGGCAGAGGGACGCCCTGCCTGTTTTTCGGACTGGGGCGTTTGAAGCCCGGCCGCAGTCTTGGGACGCCGTGGGGACTTGCGCTAACCTGAAGCGCCGCGCTGCGGGGCCGTCGTCCACGGCTCCTGCCCCGGACCCTGGGTGAGGCCGGTTTCTGTGCGATTTTCCCGGTTCCCGACTTCCGCAGGGAAGGCGTCGGAACTGCTTCGTGTTCTCAGAGGGAGGCCGGGGTTCCCCGCCAGGTTGGCCGCGCAGCCGGGCCGTCGCTGCTTCGTCCTCGGGCTTCGGGGCCGCTCGGCTGCTGGTCCCAATCAGGTCCTCCGCAGCCTGGAGGGTTCCGAGGGGGCTTTCCCATAGGAATTGTCAAGACATCAGCGCTCTGGCCGGTTTGACAAATTTCACGGAAACCTGACTGATAAGTACGGTAGATGCAACATCAGCGTTTCATGTGAATTTTGTAGGCAATGGCAGTTTCCCTGGGAAACTTTATAAGTTTTGAAATTTGTTAGCGTGTTCGATTTTGGACCGAAGAATTTACTTTTTTTAGAACGAATTTTGACATCTTGGGTTTGCTAAGCAGGGTTTGTTGTTGTTGTTGCATCGCATAAAGGAAGAATATGCGTCTGCTACCTAAAGATAAATTGCATTTATTTTCCACAATTCTGCATGGAAAAAAATGATCGCTTACAAACACCGGGGAATTGTAATAACATTTTGAGGGAGGTGGGGAGAGAGAGATGGGATTCAAAACCACATTTCTTGGAGTTCATTTTGTAGTTGTCTGGGTTGATTTTCTGTTCCTTTCGGTACGTTTCTACAGCAGACTTCTCTCAACTCAAACATAGACGCACATGCAATACGGTTAAAGGTTGATAAAGATATATCCCATCATGCTTTTTACAAGATAAATTTTGTAGAGAAGTAAATTGTTTACTTCTGGCTTAATGGTTGAAAGAAATATGCAAGAAACAACATCAGAATATTGAGATTTTACTTGCATTGAGCTTTAGATTACAAATCAGGGCCATTTGTGTTTTGAATGTCGATTTAGATAGATTTAATGTACCTGCTAGCTTTTTTAGATAGTGTGACAAATTTTTCAAAGCCGTTTTAATGAGAGGTCGTTAATGGTTATAGCCTTTTAGGCATTGTTTGCATAACAATAGTGCCAATGTGTGGCACTTCTCTGGGATTAGGAACGAGCCGAGAAAGCATGCAGCTTAAAAGTTTTGTTTTATGAGGGTCTCTAACCTCTTCAGGCTCTTTTTAGAGGTCTTAAAATGGAAGGTCTACACATGAGAAAAGACCTAACCCTCATATTTGGGAAGGTTTTGATGTTAGTCTTATTTTCGATGGGATTTACCTAACAGCCTCTGAAAGAACTTTTAGGTGTGCAAAAGGTACGTTTTTCAGAATTTAATAATTTGGAAGCTCTTCCAGTTCTCTTCTTCCCTAAATACCCCCTCTCTTTTTTCTCTCTTGTTCTCCCTCAGTAGGAAAGACAACTGATTTATAGCTAATTGGAGCCTTTAATGTGGAGTCTTTTTAGCTCAGGGAAGACTTTTATCCAGTATCCACTTTCCCACTTAATACAAAGAAAAACAATCAGAAATGAAATAATGGATTGTAACTTGATTCTTTAATTTGTGGGGAGGAGGTACCTTATTTTTGTCTTGACAAACAACCCTCATAAACACTGAGTAACACTAATCTAAAGGTGAGCTCTTGCCACAAAAACTTGTAAAATCAGATATCTGTGAACATTCCCAGCAGTTTTCCTCCTCAGCTCTTTAGTGAGACTTCTAAATTTTGTAAGACAAGCATGGTGGACAAGCAGTTTTTTTTTGTTTTGTTTTGTTTTGTTTTTTTTTTAAACATAAAGAACAGAAGCTGCTTTTTTGGTAGCCCAGGGTAATGATTTTTACTTAAAGGAAAATAAGATTAATAGAGAGTTTTTTTAAAAAATTAACATGACCAGAAGTGAGGGAAATTATAATAGCAATTTCGAATAGAAGAATGAACAAGATAGAATGGACAGTTAGTCCTTTAGAATGTTGATACCATATTCATTAGGAATGATTAAAAGGGTAATGGCTACAAAAGTGTTATTCTTTAGGGCCTGTTAAGTATCACTTTTGAAACAACACAATATTTGCATCAGAAGACAATAATATATTATTATTCGTCTTGCTAAACATGTTTAGTGAAAGATACGACTTTTTGTAGACTTTTCAGTGTTATATTGGGACCCACATAAAGTCACTACTTCCAAATAAATGACTAGACTATGAGAATTTCAAGTAATGTGTGCTTAGAGAACTTTGTACTTGTGATCTGGTATTTTTCTGTATTTTTGCTCCAACTTCCTCCTCCTTCAAAAAGTATTTTACATTTTTTAATAAAGGGAATTGTGGAGATGACCAGAATTAAAAGTTACTGGCTTTGCCTGCCAGAGGTCCAGTGGAAATGCTCCAGAATTAAAGTTCGGCTCCTAAGGATTTTGAAAGGGCTAAACTCATGGTTTTGTATGGACTTTTAGGCAGTTACATTAAAAAAATAAATAAGCTTACCGCTTTGAAATTCCAGTATCCATATTAGACCAATGATCAGTGGCAATACCATTTTCGGAACGTGTCTATTTCTATTTCCCGAATATACCAAGCTGGACCCCAAGTTTAAAAGCGATCCCTTTTTAGGGAATGTGTTTTCAGTGTTAGTCAAGAAGGGGTGAAAACTGACATGAAGTATTGAGGACACCAATTTGGAACCATGAGAATGTGCTCTCCTTTGCTTGTTTGCTAAGAAGAGCGCATTCTGATTGCCTTGAGCAATGTGTTTATGAATTAAGAATTTTCTGAGTTACCTATTTATTAGTCTGGGTTTTATAATTTTGTATAGCTGATATTATAGGAATACGCACATGATGAAATCAAGGCTCAGCACTTTACTGATGGCCCCTTACTGCAGGGGATATTGCTTAACAGATTCCCAAGTCTCTGGAAACTTGCCCTGTGTATTCTACTTCTACCTTCTTTATTGGCTCTATCTTCTCTTCTGGCTCTACCAGTCTGTCCTTTCCTCCCCACCCCTGCCCCCACCCCTGTTCCCCCAGATCATTCTGTTGTCTTTCTGTGTGTCATTTTTCAGTGAGAGTTTATGCCCTACCAACAGTAACACCAGAGTTTTCGTTCTGCATCTGATATTAAGGGGAGATAAAATAGGGAAGAAGGGGGTATTTATCAGATGCTGACCTACTGAAATAGAAAAGGCAAAAAGACAAAACTCAGAGCTAATGTACATTATGAGTCTATTGTTCATCCTTGTATTTATTCATTTAAACTGCTGTTTTCTCGAGTCGATTTCAGTTCAATTCAAAAGGCGCTTGAGTGGCCATGTTCCTAATAAGGGTGCTTTTCACTGCGTTAGACTGGAAATATCTACCTTCAAGGAGATTAGGGTCTTATTAGAAAGATTGTGTGCCAAAAATTGGTTGTTAGTACAGCAGTAGTTCAGTGGTCAGTGTAATAATGATGATGATAATAATACTTAAAATGCTTCTTACATTTTTATAAGGCCTAACGGTTTGCCTGTCACTTTTATATATATCTTGTTTGATCTTTGCAAAACCTTCTGAAGGAGAGAGAGTAGAAAGAAATAGAAATAATTCATAAGAAAGACATTGGCCTTGACTTCTAAAAAGTTGACAGTTTTCCTCACCATACACTTTTCCTAATGGTCTGTGGCACATACTTTGTTTTTTTCTCGTGTGTGTGTGTGTGTGTGTGTGTGTGTGTGTGTTGCTTCTCTTGAAACAATGGAGGGAATACGAACTACTCTACCCCTCTTAAGGAGCTACTTTTTTTTACTTTTGGTTCCAGTACTTTAAATGACTATTTTTGATTTTTCTGTGAGAGTTTTTTGATGTGGGGCAAGATTCTTGCCTATGCCAGGAATAATTTCTTAAAAGATAGGTGTGTAGATCTAGATCCTTCCAAATCTTTACTCAAGATTGTTTGATCATAAATCGTCAAACTACATGTTAATAGACTTCAGGTTTTTAAAAAATATTTTTTCCCAACTATACAGCTTTTTGACGTTTGTGTCATCTCCATTTAACACAGGGAAGCTGAACAACTTCATTGCAGGACTTGAATTAGATAATTCTCCTGAGGTCCTGCCCTGATTCCTTCCACTACATGGGCTTATATTACCATGTGGAATTATCATTTGCTGAGGCACTCCTCGTTCTTTATTTATATAAAATGATGAATGATAGTTTTTCTATTTCAGAATAGGGGATTCTCTGAAGAGCCTGTTTTGTGAGGTCTGACTTTCTCATAGCCAGGCTTAAGAAAGGCAAGTCATACATAGTTAGTTCTCTGTTGCATCAGTGAAGCAAGATGATCAAACCATGACCAAATCAGTAAATACCCCAAGTCCCAACACAGAGTTTTCAGTTCTGAGCCTTTCTTAATTGGATAATAAAATACAAATACTGATTGGTATTTTTGTCTTTTTAATTATCTTAGTGACAGTTTCAAGGGTCGGCAAACTGTGGACTGTCGGCCTGGTTTTATAAATAAAGTTTTATAATGATACACTATCCTCATATAGTTACATACTGTGTATGGCTGCTTTCTGACTATAAGGGCAGAGTAGAGCAGTAGAGAACATACAACCCATGTTTTAGAAAAAAACTTGTATGCCCTTCCTTGATTTGGAGAAAGAGAAGACTCTGAGTTAAAATAGGCCTTTGATCAAATCCTGGTCAGAAAGGCACTTATTACCTATGTGAACAGTTAACATTTATTTGACACATAGTGCTGTGTATGGTGCCAGGTCCTAGGGATGCAACAGCAAAAAAAAAAAAAAAAAAAAAAAAAAGCCATCTTTTTCTCAACGAGTTTCTTCACTGAGTTTCAATTTCTGTATCTGTCACCATTGAGATAATAGTATCTACTTTATGGGGTTAAAAGGGCTAAATGAAAAATGTGTTAAAGTTAATGGCAGGTAATGACAGTTAACCAATACTAATTGTATTGTACTTTTGCAAAGTGATGAATATATATATTTAAAATACTTAGAGATCCAAATTAATCGAAGGCCATTTTTAAGGAAGATCAGAATTATATAATCAGCTGGCCAGGTGCAGTGGCTCACACCTGTAATCCTAGCACTTTGGGAGTCTGAGGTCGGTGGATCACCTGAGGTCAGGAGTTTGATACCAACCTGGCCAATCATGGTGAAACTCTGTCTCTACAAAAAATGTGTGATTAGCAGGGTGTCATGGTGCATCTGTGTAATCCCATTTACTTGGGAGGCTGAAGCAAGAGAATTATTTGAACCCGGGAGGAGGAGGTTGCAGTGAGCCCAGATCACCCCATTGCAGTCCAGCCTGGGCAACAGTGAAACTCCATCTCAAAAAAAGAATTATCTTATCAACAAAGTTTTATTAGACAGGCCATGTGTTATTCTTGTAATTATTTTTATTACATTTGTTATTTTGATTATGGGTAAGAGTTTAATGTTCTAGGTAGCTATGGAATCCTTCTCATGTATTTATACTGCATTTTTACCAAATGGGATTCCTGGGAGGTTTTTTCCACCAAGGTCTTGTCTTGTCTTTGCTAAAAAGCTACTGAAGCAAAATTTCAGACAGTATTTTAATGATAAAATTAGATATCTTAGAAAAAAAATTAGATATCTTGACATTTGTGCCAAAACTTAGCATTAATATGCCTTAGTATATCTGATTAGCTGAGTCTAAACTCCAGGTTGCAAGTAGACATTTCTGGTATTTTAAGTAGCTTGGATAAAGATACAAGATATTGGTACATAAATGGGGGAAGTATGCAGCATACAAGGACATTCTCAGAAGGTAGTGAGAACCGTTTGGCAGTGAGAATGTATCTTGGTTTATGTGATTTAAAAGCGAAGAAACTTTTAGTAGTCTTGACTGTCCAAGATAACCGTGGAATTTTGAGAGCATTTCCCAGGAGCAGTCACCTTCCAGCAAGTAAAAGCACCAGGCAGTGGCTATTTTGAAAGCCCTCCTAGCATTTCCTTAATTTCTTTATTGGCTGTGACAGGTTGTTTAAGAGCCATTCATTTCCCCCCAAACACCAAATCTAATTCACATAGAGGTGATTGCTGTAATGTCACTGGGGTTAATTTTTAATTGCCTTTTCAGAGGTATCTTTGAGATCTATTTCATTTAACCTTTTAAATATATGAGATTATCCACATTGGAAATTACTTATCTCAGGTATTTCTCTATTGTCTCCCTTTAAGATTGAGCTGTGTTTAAATTGTTCTCCTTCAGAATTTTAGATCGTGTTTACAGCAGGTTTATTTACAACAAGTCTCTGTTGGATCTCATGATTGAAAACACTTCCAGGCTTTGAAAATTCCAGTTAGAATAATAATGGGGTGATTTCACTACCTAGACTTCTGCTGGGTTCTCAACAACACTTCCCTGGGGCTAAACACGGGGATTAATTGACCTCCGTAGAATGTGGTTAAAAATTAGTATGTCTGTGTGTGAACATTCTAATTTTTCTTATAGAAGGAAACCTTTCTTTTACTACAGTTCAGCTCTGTTACCTCCAGAAGTAGTTATCTGCTCTATTTCCTTTCCTCATCACTATCTGACCTTTGGAGAGCCAAAGTAGTGTTTCTTTATCACTACAGCTCTGGAAAGAGAAAAACTTTTGTTTAAGTGAAACTGGAAACACCTGTCTCTTATCTAGAAGAATGTAGGATATCATGAATCTGAAAACCTTTTCCAATCTTGATTACAAGGATAGAAAAACATTTTCAAAATAATTAAAAAGTTGTATTTTAATATATTTTATCTTACGTTATTTTCATCCACCTATTCACTGGACTTCCAATTTCAAGTCCAATGACTCATAGGTTTTTTGGTGAACATCACTTCCAGGGATTTTTTAAAGATTAAACAATCAGAAAGTGGTATGGGTTGTGTGACTCTTCCCACAAGAAGAATGGAATTACATCCAAGTCAATGAACCTGGCAAAATATTGTGGGTTTAGGAAACTCACTAATTATTTAGCAACCCCACAAAATGTGCAAAAATAACCTATTTCCCCTTTCCCTCACCTCTCACTCTTAACACTCATGTACCAGATCTCCAGGCTGAGCTATGTGTGATAGTGGCACATTTTCACGTGGGAAGGAGGAGGGGAGGGCTTTGCCTAGGAAGATGAAGTTATGAAATGCCTGTATGAATTTATGAAGAACAACTTAGTCTTATTTTCCTAGGTATGAAAATTGGACTTTTCACAGAATCCTTTTTGAGAGGAGATGAAAAACCAGTGTGAGACTATTTGGTTAAATTCCCCAACAAAACAAACTGGTGAATTCTGCCTCTTCTATGTTTCAGTGTTTGATAATATAGTTGTCTTAATTTTATTATTAAAATTTAATTTTTTATTATCTGAGGGTCATTTTTATTTTTGGCTATAGCCGGAGCTACTATTTTGCTTCCCTGAATTTATTTATTTGTTTATTTAACATTTATTAAGGCCTTTTTTGTACAAAGCATAGTTACTGTCTGGCCGAGAAAGATGTATAGGTGTGGTCCCTGCTCTGAAGAGGTGGTGGAGGGTTCCCATTTGGGTGTGGAGTGGGCCATGCACACAGTAACTATCATTCATGAAAGAAGATGCTAAATGCTTGAGATGAATGAGGATTCAAAACATAAAGAGATGCTTCCAGCTCAGCAGGGGAACATCACACTGTTGTTAGACATATTTGACAGAAAATGAATTGCTTTAATCATATAGAAAAGTAAAGCAGCAGTATAATCAATGTGTGTACCTCTACCTAGATTTGTTAGTTCTTAATGTTTTGCAATATTTGTTTCTAATTTTTAAAATATCTATCTACCATATATATTTTTGTGTGTGTGTGTGTGTGTGTATGTATGTATATGTATATATCCTTCTGCAATTTGGTTACCTTGACTTGCTGAGCATATTTTCAATATTCATCCATGCTGTTGGATGTACTTGTAATTAATTCGTTGTAATTGTTGCAGAGTATTCCGTTATTTGAATATATCCTAATTTTTAATTCATTCTACTATTGACATTTAAGATAGGTTCAGCATTTCGTTATGTAAAAATGCTGCATTGAACATTCCTGAACATGTCTCCTCATACACCTGGTGAGAGATCATCTAGGATGTACACTTACAAGTGCTATTGCTGGCTCATGGGGTATATATATCTACAACTTATTTAGGGATTGCCAAATTTCTCTCCAATATCGTTATACTAGTTTCCACCACCAGTATATTCCTGGTATGTACACCTCCATTATATTCCACCAGCAGTGTATCAGAGTTCACATTAGTCTATATTGTCACCTATACATGGGATTCTTATTCTTTGTAAATTTTGCCAACCTGGTAAGTGTGAAATGGCATCTCATTGCTATTTTAATTTGCGTTTTCTTGATATCTTGTGAGATTGAGCCTTGTTTTATGTTGGCCATTTGGCTTTCCTCCTTTGGCTAATTTATCATTTGCTCATTTTTCTATGTTGTGTGTTTACTGATTTGTACCAGTTTTTATAAATGTATTTGGGATTATAATTTTTGTCAGTTACTTATTATGCAAACATTTTCTTCCCTCTTCTAACTTTTTCTTCCTCTTGTTTGTTTCTGGAGTAATTGTCATACAGTTTTAAATACAAGCCGGGCACGGTGGCTCAAGCCTGTATTCCCAGCACTTTGGGAGGCCGAGGCGGGTGGATCACGAGGTCGAGAGACCATCCTGGTCAACATGGTGAAACCCCGTCTCTACTAAAAATACAAAAAATTAGCTGGGCATGGTGGCGCGTGCCTGTAGTCCCAGCTACTCAGGAGGCTGAGGCAGGAGAATTGCCTGAACCCAGGAGGTGGAGGTTGCGGTGAGCCGAGATCGCGCCATTGCACTCCAGCCTGGGTAACAAGAGCGAAACTCATAGTCTCAAAAAATAAATAAATAAATGAATAAATAAATAAATACAAATGAGGAAGGATTTTTCCTTTAGAGTCTTGTTTCAGAAATCCATTGTTACTACAAAATTTTCAAGTTATTTTTGTAGTCTTCTGAAAGTTTATCATTTTTGCTTCTTGCATTTCTGTCTTTACCTCCTAGAACTGGCAATTGCTTATGCATGGGGTTAATAATAAATATTAAAGACAAATGATGTAGCATTGGAAAGTCAAACAATAATGATGTTTAAATAATTTTTAAAAATCGTATTCCCTGAAGTCTTCGAATCAGATTAGGAGATCTAGAATGTGCGGTCTTCTCTATAATGGCAAAATATGAGAAACTGGTTCTACTTTGATGGATGGTTTTAATATGTATTGGTTTCCCTAAACTAAGAACAGTAGTGTATTCCATAAACCTACCTCTAAGCGGCCGTTGTCTAAAACTCTGGGATAACGTGATTATTATAACTTATTCATGTCAGGATTTAATTTCCCTGTCTTTCTTATGTTATCTAAAGCAGAGTATGTGCTTAAATGTTAGCTGTGGTTGTCCTTTTGCTAATACGCGTGTGCTCTCTCTCTCTCTCTCTCTCTCTCTCACACACACACACACACACACACACACACAACTCATTTTTGAAGTGTCAAGGTGAATTGATGAATTCTTTGTGTTGCTTACAGATTTGTGAAAAACTTGGATAGGTGGCAAATAATTTGAAAAAGAATTTCTAAAAGAAAAGACCTTTTTCTTGAATAACCGCATTATTCTGTTTTTACAGGAAACCCCAAGCCTAGTTCTTCGACTACAGATTCCATTATTTCATTCAGATCCCAAGTCTAACTCCACTTAGTATTTTCTGTAGGTGTCATAAGCTGCAATTTTAACCAGACAAAAATAGGAGGTATGCATTAAAAAAAAAAAGGGAGGAGAGGATTGATAGAATTTGACACCGTGGGTATAGGTCCCCTGGGAACGTGTGATTATTTAGGCTGTGATTTAAAAAAAAAAAAAAAAAAAAAAAAACAACTGTGTTTTTTGATTCTCACTAGTTGGGCAGTCACACTCTGTCCTTAATAACACCTGTTTGTTTGTTCTGTTTTGTTTTCATTCAAAAAGTGTTTTCCTTTTTTTATGACTGTTAAGATTCACTTGAGTGAGGATATGTGAGGCTATTGAGGATAATATATTTTACCTTTCTAATGGTTTCTGCGCCCCAGTAGACCATCATTTTGTGTAACTGGGCTGCAATTTCTGTGAGGGAGATGCTTGCCAGAAGGAGTTGGGTGGATATGTTCCATCTTGTCTGTTATGAGCAATCATCTTACTAAGGCTTAATTACTATCAGATTTCTCTGTTACCTGTAATTTCACTGGAGGGGGGCAGAATAGAGGAATTCATGCAGTACACAAACTGAGTTTTAGCAACAGAAAGGGGTGGTGTTTGGGGTGCCCAATTAGTGTTTCACTGGAAATGATTCAGAAATCCTACGTAAAGAAACTGCTGAAAGGTTGTCTCCTTTAAGCCAGATCTTGCAGTCTCTAGATTTATCTGACTTCGCTTTTAGAGAGAACAGATCTCTTTTTACTTACCAAACTTAAGCCTTTTCTCTTCTTTTTTATTTCTCGCCTTTTGTGCTTCTCTTCTGCTTCCCTAGGTGTTTCTTTCAGGACAGCCCCTTGATGACTCTTGTTTCTCTGTTAGACTCATTTACCTGTTTTCATAAAATGGTTAGTTATGCCTGGAAATCTTTGTAGTTGGCTCTCCTAGCTGTTGGCCTAAATGGTCCTCTGGGAAACCAGAAGCAATGAACCTGGAATAACCACATTTGACTTCTGTGAGCCCTCTTGAGAATTCAGTAATTACTTAATGGATTGAATTGGCGACATAATACTATTCCAGATAACAGCCTGGGTTGCATTAAATTAACCTTCACAAATGGGTATTTATTGGTGTACTCTTAAAAGACTACACGTGTTGGCTGTAATTGCTCTTCCATGTTTCTCCACGCTGATAGGTATTTGTACTGAGTGAAAAATTTCTGAGATTAAAGCCTGGGTGGCAGTTGTATCCATTTAGTGATGTGTGTCATTGTGTTCAGCACATTGAGCATAAATCCTGTCTTGTAAACAGCAGGGAGACTAATGAGGTTTGCCCACATTCTGGTATCATTACCAGGAATTCCAACAGAGAAAAACAGAAGGCTTAGAAAAGTAGTACACAAAACGGTGATTTTTGGAACTCTAGATGATCTGAATTAAGGAGAAAGATAATTGCTCAACATTTAGTATAGGCATGTATGCGCAAATAGGAGTACATAAAGTATACTTAGCTGTAAAAACAAACCAAACATTTTGCTTTTATGAACACTTGGAAAGTCACTAACTTATTTCTACAGAGATGAGGGCCTTACTTATGAGTGTCCGTAATTCTGAGTGCTGTAAAGGGGACAACTATTGAAATAGTGCAGCTGTTAAAATGATAGCATGCTTTTTGCTTTCTTGGAACATCTCATAATTTCAGTAAACTAAAATTCTACACCAATTTTAGTTTTACAGTTTTTGGAGTATTTCTGCTGTCATTTTCAAACGACAGGCACAGATGACTTTAGAACACAAAAAATGTCTTACAAGAAGCATTTTAAATGTGATATTTAAGTTTATTTCAAACTTTATTTTTGTCATTACTGTTAATTAATGTGTGTTTTATAATGTTATGCCAAGGGATCCAATTTCTGTTTAATGCCTTAGACTAGTTTTTTTCTTGGACTTAAATTTTTATGAGAGCTGATATCATGGCTGACTTGACATAGAGTGTGGTCCATACATTGTTGTGTTTCAATGAATGGGTAAATGAATATATACTAGACAATAAAGTGATGTCATTTGCAGAGTTATTAATAGTTAAAATGCCAGGACTAGAAAGTGAATTCCAAGGTAAAGTGTTTTGAAGCTACTTTATTTCTTTTATATACTTCCTTTACAGACAGTATACACACACACAATTTAGAATGAAAAACTCTGTGCTTCATTCCCACACTTTTAACACTTCCTTTGAAATAGAAACCATTCAGAGTACCTTGCAGAGCAGTGTACAAGGCAGTGGACAGGGCATTAGAAGACCCGTGTTCTGGCCTCAGCTCTGCCACTTGTATGTTCATTTAACAGTTTCTTGTATATGTAGGCACTGAATAATTATTTATTGAATTAGTCAATGAATCAAATTACTTGATTGTATGTTATCTATTCTGGGACCCAGAGATAAGAAAATGCTTTGTGATACTGGGTATGCCACTTAAATTTTCTGGTAACAGGAGGCAGAGGTTGCAATGGACTAAGATCGGACCACTGCACTCCAGCCTGGGCAACAGAGCTAGACTTCCTATCAGAAAAGGCAAATTTCCTGGTAACAGTTTTAATACTTATAAAATGAGAGGCCAAAAAAGGATGCTTATTAATCCATTTACTTTTTGAAAGTGTTGGATTACAGGAGTTACGAGTTTCCTTTACTTCACCCTGACTAATTAGAACTCTTTACTTTCCTAGGCCCAGACCCTGGGATTACAAGCATCCTGAACTGCCTGCATATTTAATTGTAGTCATTTTAGGGCCTAAGATTTGTACCCAAAACAATTTTGTTGAAAATATTATCTCAGCAGTGTACTCATAGTTACCAAAGAGTGGTCCACAGAAATCGCATTATATAAATGAATGATTAGCAATGTCATAAAAATCCAGCAGAAATCAAAATGTTTCATGTTTGCTAAAGACTTAACCATACTAGAAATTAGAGCAATGGCTCCCAAGAGACTTCCTTGAGTCTTGGTGAAAATTGATTTTAATACTTTGTAATAGTAGTAGGCAGAAAAGATTTGTGGTCATTTCTCCTCCATACCATTTCAGCAGCTTTTCTGCCAAGCTAAGCTCGTGAAAACCATGGAGGGTGAGGAAGCATGGTGGCAAGGGAACTAACTTGTCAGAGCTTACGGCTTTTCACTTGAGTCTAATAGAGACTTAGCACTTTGCAGGTCAGTGCCACTGCTATTTGTCTCTGACCTAAGAGATCTGGAGTTCTTCACATCAAAACCACATCTTGCTGAGCAGAGATCAAACGTAGGAAGGTAAGGATTCTGCCAGTGATTTATCATGCCAGGGAGAGTGATCAGACCATATGGGGCCACTACAAATGAAGTTGACATTCCGGCAGTTTCTCATATAGGCTTCTCATGTAGTTATGCCTAGTTTTTGTTGTAGAGGAATTCCGGGTCAAGTGGCAGCTTTCAGTGGTATTTCTTAGCAGGACTGACCTCCAACATGAGGTTTATTTCAAAATGAATTCATAGCAAGAGTTTTCTAATATTATGTTTAAACGGCAAATAGGGGTTCCTTGACCAAGTATTTGATGGCTAATTTGAGCTTTTCATTTGTCTCCTTTCCTTCTTTTTTCTTTTCTGGGAAGTTGCCTATCTAAAAAATAAATAAAAAGAGAAAATTAAGTTTATTTAAGATCTACAAAAATTTCTCAAAATATTAGATGTGACTTTAAAATGAACTCTATAAATTATGCATAATTAGCTTATTAGTTTATCATAGTTTATTAAGTCAGGGGCCTTTAGGAGTGAATTACTGCAAATAATACTATAATCCAATTCCTGGGGTAAGAGGAAGCATTACATTTAAGGAATAATTTAATCCTTTAAATACAAAATAGGTATAATCATGTTGACATTATTTACTGAGATCTGAGCCAAGTGCGAACCCTTTTATTTGATAGAAAAAAATTCAATAATCTTTAACTATATCAACAGATGTGTAAAAATGATTGAGCTGCATAAAATTCAGCATACTTTTTGTTTACCCTCACAAGCAAATGTTTAGTCTCCTGTAGAGAAATCACTCATTTATTAGTTCAAAGGCCTCTTCAACCTTAGGATACTCACTGGGGTGTTTGAGCCCCTCATTGCGCAGATGTTTGCTTTGCAGCATAATTGAAAGATGATATTCATGTTTAAACATAGTGGTTCAAGACATTAACTTCAATTCAACTGAAGATGCTAGTTGCTTCTTTTGGTTTTACTTTTTTTGTGATGAGAAAAATACCCATAATCGAAATAGGCTTTAGTGACTAGAATAGGTCTTTATCTATGGTAATCAAAATTCACTTGATTTGTTGAATTATCACTTTATCTGTTTATAAACTGAAAATTAATATTCTGGCTGATGAAGTACTTCAGCTTTGCAGGGAGCAAGTTTAAGTGCAATAATGAAATGGAATTTGTCGTAGTTTTCACTTGCCATTCTTGGAACATGTGTGGTAGCAGTATCAGATAAAATATACCCTATGATTTCCCAGCGATTTGGGTCATAGTTTGACTGAAATTTTTTTGACTTTTTCTGCAATTCGTATTTAACTGTATTGTTATTTGCTAAAACTGGCAGCTTTAAACTATTAGAGAAAGAGTTTGTGATTTTTATCTGTGATCAGTTAATAAACATCATTTTAACGTAAAATTAATTAGCATTAAAAGTGAAAACCAAGGAAGTCTTTAAAATTGTTGCACAGGAATAATGAAGAGTGCAGTAGACTTTTTTTTTTTTTTTTTTAAACCTAGCAATACTATTGAATAAATAGGGCAACTAGGCCCATTGTAAAAACACCTTAATCTCCTAAATGAATTGCTCCAACCTTCTAATTCAAAATCATACAAACAAAAACACTGAGATAAGCTGGGTGCTTTTTCAAATGGGGACCCCCGTGGCTTTGAAAATAAACACTTCAGCCCCCTTCCCCCTCAGGACCCACACTCACACCCACTAGCCTTTCTGATGTCTTCTATTTGCAAATGAACGGGCTGAATTCTGAGAGAGACAGAAGACTAATTAAACCTAGGGAAGATAGGCAGAGAAACATTTGTTTCCAAGCAGAAGACAAAAAGAAATCATGTTACAGTCTCAGTTTTCAAGAATGACAGGAGGACATAAAAGCCATTTCTCTGACTTTTCTTCTCTCAAAGTACATTTACCATACCACTGATCAGAACCTTTCATGACCAGGCAGCCTTAGCATGTTTGAACCAGCCTGCATTAGCCTGTCTCCATGGCAGCATCAGAAGGGTGTAGGGATCAGGCATTTGGGAGACCCGTTAATGTGTTGGATGGCCTTCACTCTTTACCTTTATCTCCAGCCTGTGTGTCTCTGCTGGTGTGGCAAAGGGGTCTTAGTAGCAACAGAGAATAAGTAAATGAATACTCAAACAAAAAACAAGGAGTGCCTAGCTTTTTAAGAGTACTAATAAATTGCCTTGAATTCATTGCTTGTATTCAGAATCAGAATCAATAAAAAGTCTGAGTGCACAGTATGATAGGCTTTTCAGTAATCCTATGCCTTATTTAATCCTTAAAACCACTCAGTAAGGTGGTTTTTATTATCTTCTTGTACAGATGGGAAAATTAAGCCACAGAAAGTTTAAATGACACATCTAAGTCACACCACCTAGCAGTCTTTGTACCTGTAGGAATTTGACCCATTAAGAAGTTGTGTGAGAGGAATAGAGGCAGAACTGGACCTTAGGACAGCTTCATCAATTTTTGTGGTTAAAGAAGATCTGGTATATTCCTAATGTGGAATACTCTTCAGCAATAAAAAGGAATAAACCACAGATACATTCAACAACATGGATAAATTGTAAAATACGCTGAGTGACAAAAGCCAGACAGAAAAGGGTACATAGTATGTGAGTCCATTCATGTGAAACTCTAGAAAAAGCAAAATAATCTATAGTGACAGAAAGCAGAACAGTGGTTGTTTGGAATGTGAAAGTCAGGGTGGGTGTGAGGGAAGGATTACAAAGGGAAACAAGGAAATTTGTGGCGTGGGGAATGGATATATTCTTTATCTTGATTGTGGTGATGGGTGTACATATGCTAAAGCTCATCAGATACATACATACATCTTATTGTTTATTATACCTTAACAAAGTATTAAGATTGTAAACATTTAAAAAATAAAGTAAGACCAAGAAGACCTCCATGAGACTCAGCTCAGGTGTTAGTCACAGCTGTCATTTGATTAAGGGAGATTGGGAAAATTGGACATTTTAGATCTGTTGTGAGGACATCCTGCTGTAACTCATGGAATCTTGAATCTCTGTCTGCATGATAGGTCCTTGTAATTCCCCCAGGACCCTTTAATTTGAATGGTCCAAAATAGTACTGAGTATCTCAAGCAGCATCATTATGGGAAAGGGGCCAGATCCCCCTTTTATACTTCCCTTCTCAGTTCATTTGGATCCAGCCTTGTCCATCAAAGCCTGACTAAACTGACTGTCCTCTGGGAAACAGACCTTTTGTTTCTGTACTCTTAGCAGTGTCCTTTCACTTTCAGAAACAGACCCTGAGGTTAGACGGATATGTGACAAGTTAGGTGGATCTTTGCTACCTGTTAAAGTCCTAAGTTATTTCCATTTACAACATTAACAGTTTGTTTAATAATTGCACATTAGTGTAATGTGTTGGGTGTACAACACTGACTTTAAAATAGCCCTTTACTTTGGCACAGTCACTTTATATTAGTATTTTAAAGCTGTTTTAAAATGTTACTTCTAGTTTACATTTCTTTTGACCTTGTACTGTCTGAAAACTTACGCAGTCTAGTTAGCAGCCTTTTCTAGTGAGGAATTTCTTTTTCCTGACTTTCAACTTAGGACTCAGCATATGGGGGCTTCAGGGCCTACAATATTGGATCCATTATTTAAAACTGTTCACTAATTTAAAATTATAATTGATAAATTAGTCCTTGTCAAAGCAAGCTTTCTGAAACCATGCTTTTTGCCAGTAAAAGATCACACTTACTGAACAAAGCCCATGTCTCTATAATATCAAAACATTGACTTTAAAGTGAAAAATGCCATCAATCATCTAGGTGTTTTTTCTATACAATGCCATTTGGGTGTTTTTTCACTTTTTAACCAGATGTTTTGGCGTGAAGCAAAGCGAATGAATAATGGAAGTCAACAGAACCACCCTTGCTCTAACTATATAACCATTTCAGGAAGAAGTTTTTCCCCCCCTCTTTGTAAATGAGTAAATGATCTGAGCACTTGCCTTACCGTTTTACTGTATATAGGTAGACTCTTAATTAGAAGTAAAATAAGGTGGGGCTTTCTTTCCTCAAAGTTAAAAACACCTTTATTACTTTTGATTATAATGTTCAAAGGCCACTAGCCTTACAGAGTACCATACCGAGATGATCATCAGTATAGTTTTTTAAATGTTCTGTAGGTAAATGATAGTGCTGTCGTTTCTTGGTTGTTCATAAGTCTTTTTAAAGTAGAAATAGTGGGACAATCACGTAAAAGGAGGTAACTACCATAAGTCTTCAGACTACTTCTTTATAATGTTTAACTAAAACTAATTGAACTTTTTAATATAAATCAGTTTGAGTACTGATTTGCTATCTGGTACTCTCTTACAACGAATGAAAAGCAGTTTAATGGCAAGTTGAGAAAAATTTAAGTCTCCAAGGCACAATCTACTGCAGAGTTTAATACAAATTATTTGAAGCATTTACTATTAAAAAAACAAAACATTTTATTACTGAAATAAAACATGGCAGCTTTATGTCAAAGATTCATTGAGGATAGGAAATTATTTACACCTAACTCCTATTAATACCCACTGCGTTGAGAATTCCTTAGACTTTAGATTCCCCAATTAGAAAATCCATGGCAGCCTGTCTATGGAGTTATGGCCATTTTGCTGTGGGCTGACAAGTGTGATAAGTCTAGTTTGTCCTCTGTTATGTTCCTATTATAAAAGTGGCCAAGCAGTGCAGCCTGCGTGGCTAGTAAGCTTCACTGTTTCAAATCTTTATCCAAGTAACTGCTGAGATTTATACAGCAACGTGATGCAACTTTTAGGAGAATCAGATCCTGTTGACAGCCAATCTTAATTCCTTATTCCATCCCTACTTCTTTTTCTAGAAACATGATTTATTAGATCCTTTTGAGTACCTACTGCATGTTAAGTGCTATGGGGAAAACCAGATGAATCCAGAAGACCTTTCAAGGAACTTAGGGAAGAGAGAAACTCCCATTTTAACCAGCTTAGGCACATCTCGTATTTTATCTTACTAATTGTGCAATAGGCCTGTAAGGTAAACAAGTCTTATTTCTGTTTTTACAGAGGAGGAAACAAAGCTCAGAGAGTTTAATAGCTTGCTCTGGATTTACACAAGTGGCAAAAGGCAGGCTGGTATTAAAACGGAGATCTTTCAACTCTACTACCCCCATTCTAGGTTGTTCTATGAGGAAGATGAATACATACAAGATTATTCACCTGAATCTTTAATATCATAATTTTTTAACTTTGTTTTACATACATAGACATGATCCTTGTAACATTTAACCATCAAGCTTGAATAAGTTAAGCAACTCTACACCTGTCTTAGGGGAACAGACTTGCTTGTTACCTGGCTATCCTGATGCTCTCTTTTGAAAAGTAACATTGTATAAACCAGGGTAGTCACTTTTTAATTGACTCTGAAAAAGCCCAACTTTATGATCTTTACTGTTTTAACACAATACAACCATCTCATCTGCACCATTCACATGTCAGACTACCTTCCTTGGAGACCGTGAGATACCTATTCCTTTGTGGTTTGGGAAGGCACGTTTCTGATTGGCAGAAAGCCTTTGTTTCAGGGAGTTTTTAAAAGCATTCTATTAGGAGAAATTCCTGAGATAAGAATATATATAAATAAATAAGTAAATAAAAATTGAAAAAAAAGAATATATATGACATGTCCTTCCCAGGCGCCTAGAATCTAAGACACTATGAAATACTGACAAAAGGAAATTGTACTTACAGATTTTTTTTCAAATGCATGTGTAGAGTGTCTGTAATAAAGTACCATTATGAATTTTTATATTAATTCCCTTAGCTGGAAGAAGAAACTTGGCCACACGGTAACCATTTTATAAAGACTTTGGCATTTGATGTGCTTTTCTTTTTCAGTCTGGGATACCCAGATTCTACAGAAAGGAAACATGAAAAAGGACTCACTTTGTTGCCATGAAATTGTAACCAGCTCCTAAATCAGTTAGCTTGGCCATTCCCTATTCCCTCTGCTCATCCAAAACCAGCCCTCTCATGGGAAGTGAAGTCATTATGATAGGGATTGGTTTTGAGATCCTTTATCTGAATCCTCAAATACAGTCCTTTGGTTGTAGGAGCACAAAGCTCTTCTTTAATATACCCAGGAAAATAATTTTCTATTTGAGGATCGTAATAGTCTGGCTGTTGACTCTCCTCTGGCAGAAGCTCCTTCTTCCGCACCTGGGGAGACTGCAGACAACATCCCGGACCTCATCTTTAAGTGGTGTTTCATTAGGAATATAAATCAACAGTTTCCCTAACACATTTTCCTTTGAGGAAAGAAAATGAAAAATTATTTCACTGCCACTTGTGTTGACGGTGCTGAAGAAAAAAGGACTCAAACAGAATTTCTTGTGCTGAACAGTGTCTAAGGAATATTATGACACAGAAACAGAAAACCAACCATTGCATGTTCTCACTCATAAGTGGGAGCTGAACAGTGAGAACACATGGACACTGGGAGGGGAACATCACACACCGAGGCCTACTGAGGGGTGGAGGGCAAGGGGAGGGAGAGCGTTAGTACAAATACCTAATGTATGCGGGCTTTAAACCTAGATGATGGATTGATAGGTGCAGTTAACTAATGTGGCACATGTATACCTATATAACAGACCTATACATTCTGCACACGTATCCCAGAACTTAGAAAGAAGCATCATGATAGAGATGCAGCAAGGATTACTCATATTTCTGGTCATCCATTAAGTCGTCTTTTCAAATAAACATCAGCAAAAATGAAATTTAGAAAAAGCACTGAGGTGGGAATCAGGATATGGGGGTTCATTCTCTATCCTTCCACTAACCCGGGGTATGTGGCCTTGGTCAAGCTATTGGACTTGTTTTGACAAGTTTATTTATCTAACCCTTGGATTTGCATAGATTGTATCTAAGACCCTGCACTGAATCCATCTCTTCCTAACCAAAGCAGCTTCTACTGTGTTTAGACCCAAAAAAAAAAAAAAAAAAAAAAAAAAAAAAAAAAAAAAGATATTCATTCATTAGACCATTAGACCATTTTAAAATAGTGCTTTCATAGGACTTGGCTGTTAAAGTATGAATAGTTAGTGTACTGAATAGTTTCACAACAGGAAACTGAAACCATTTTTTGGCGGGGATGGGGGGGCTTTCCAGCTGTTCTTGGTGATGACTTGGTATGGGTTTAAAAATGTTTGTTGTAGGACTCTTTTCCACCTGAATCTCACCATGTCAGATGATGTGTTTCTAGTATATTCATTGTGTGTTAAAATACTAGACGTAGTTGGAAAAGAAGGCAGTCGCTTAATGCAAAGGGTGTACTCTGCAACAGTCATGGAGATACGGTTATTCAAACGGCTATGAAACGTTAACGTACGCTTAAAGAAGAAGCAAGTCAAACCTACGTTATCACAGAACTTCTGATAAACTTTCTTATTGAGCGCCCACTGGTGGCCACATGTGTTCTATATCCACTACCCTAGATGTACAGAATACTAGAACTCAGAGGTTGTAAGGGAGCAATAGATTTAATAATAAATGACACTTTTCATTTGATAGTAGCTTTCTGAAGTGCCGTATTGAAAAGCATTTCCATTTAGGGGGAAAGTGTCGTGATTCATTACTAATGTCCGTCAAGGGCCTTGAAAGAAGATTTGTATCCGAAGTGCCATGGGTTAGTCTTCTCAGTACCAAGTCTGGTACCCTCATAGACAAAGAAACGGAGGGCTAGGGAAGCTGAGTGACTTGCCAGATATTTAGCATGAAACCAGGACTAAAACACAAGCACTTCACCTCCTCCTTTTCCTCTTCCCCCTGTGCCATAGAAGAAAATAAGACTTTTAAAAAGGTATCCCCTTATAAATTGCCCCTAATGCGCAGTCAACTTAAATAACAAACTATGAAATGACCACACTACATCTTTGGTGGTGGCCAGGTGAGAAGACTGCAATTCTAATTTGGCCTTCCAGCTTGCTGATCACTCGAGAACTCCAGTGTTATGATCCAGTGCTCCAGAGAAAAAACAGTTTCTTGTGAACCATCTTCATTAGCAAGGGCTTTAGCAGGATAGCAGTGGTAATGCATCCTGTTCAGTAAATAACTCCATGGTCTTGGTGGCCACAGGGTCTTTATCCAAAATCATGTTCTGGATGAGAACTATTTTTCTTAACTTCAATTCAGTAAAGAGAAAAGTAGGAAGCTTACAATATAAATGAAATAGTATTCAGTGTAGATTGAGAGACAGCTTTTCTGGGACACAAGATGAAAGTGATTCTAGGATTCCAAGAAACTGGACTCTTGGAATTCAAAACATACATTGTTTTGCTTTTAGCTGGAAGAAACAATGTATGTTTTTAATTCATACTTGCTTCTTATGTAATACCAATACCTAGCAAATACTTATTAAGCACCTACTTTTTTACTGTTCCATTTGTAGATGCTGGTTATACAAATGTAAAGATGACATAGTGGCATACTATTTGTTCTTAAGGAGCAAGCAATCTAGTTGGTGGGGAGCATAGGTAAAATATTACAGGGGCCGGGCGCGGTGGCTCAAGCCTGTAATCCCAGCACTTTGGGAGGCCAAGGCGGGCGGATCACAAGGTCAAGAGATTGAGACCATCCTGGTCAACATGGTGAAACCCCGTCTCTACTAAAAATACACAAAATTAGCTGGGCATGGTGGGGCATGCCTGTAATCCCAGCTACTCAGGAGGCTGAGGCAGGAGAATTGCCTGAACCCAGGAGGCAGAGGTTGCAGCGAGCCGAGATCGTGCCATTGCACTCCAGCCTGGGTAACAAGAGCGAAACTCCGTCTTAAAAAAATATATATATATATATATATATTACAGGGCAGTATCATAGGTAGATACATATCAGAAGACCTGCAGATAGCTCTGTATGAAGGGATTTGGGAAGGCTTTACCAAGAGGTTGTGTTTCAACTGAGTTTTGAAAGATGACTAAGATTTTACTGTTTTGTCAAGTAAAGGAAGGAAACAGTATGTTCAAATATCCTGACTCATAAAAGTTCATGTCATGTTTAAAAATTGGTATAGTTTTAATACAGGATTTGAGAGGGAGTTGGGACTTCTACAGCCTGAAATGTTTGTGTCTTGCCAAAATTCATATGTTCAGATTCTAATACAGTAGTCCCTCTACCTCATTCATGGTTTTGCTTTCCACAGTTTTGGTTACCCATGGTCAACTGCAGTTGGAAAGTAGTTGAGTACAGTATAGCAAAACATTTTGAGAGACTGGACCACATTTACATAACTTGTATTACAGTATAGTGTTGCAGTTGTTCTACTTCATTATTAGTTGTTAAACTCTTATTCTTCCTATTTACAAATTAACTTTATCCTAGGTATGTATGTGTAGGAAAAAAGCCTAGTATATGTCACTATACTAGTAGTTTGTTACTGTCTGTAGTTTCAGGCATCCACTGAAAGTCTTGGAACATACCCCCATGAATAAAAGAGGACTACTATATAAAGGTGATAGTATTAGGACATGGGAACTTAGGGAATTGACTAGGTCCTGAGGGCAGAGCCCTCATGAATGGGATTAGTATCCTTCTAAAAGAGGCCTGAGAGAGCTAGTTTGTCCATTCTACCATGTGAGGACACAGCAGGAATGCACCATCTATGAACCAAAAAGTGGGCCCTCACCAGACACTGAATCTGCCAGTGCCGTGATTTAGAAATTCCTGGCTTTGAGGACTATGAGAAATAAGTTTCTGTTTGTGAGCCCACAAAGTTTATGCTTTCTTTTTTAATAGAAGCTTGAATGAACGAAGACAGGGAGGAACTTAGATCCACAGATTTTAAGTTACCATGCTCCTCATTTTATGGTACATGTAAGACATTGGTCTATACAAGTTCTCTGGTTTCCCTCACAGGTTTCCACTCCAATCTATATTTAGATACAGACATATTATTGGTGGGAAATATAGTGTTAATTTTTTCTCTATATGTTTTATTTACATAAATGGTGGTTTTCTATAAATGTTATGATACTTGGTGATGAATGTCTAGAGATGAGACTGGAGAGACTAGGATCAGATTATAAAGGAACCTAACCTTTGGAACGAAACGTATTTGATTAATTTATTTGGAAATAGTACAGATGGCCACTTAAAGATCATCCAGCATGAAGGAAGTTGTACCAGGGTACCACTCTGTTGCAAATACTAGTATCTAGGACTGAGGTTAAGGTGCCGGACTGTTGAGGTTTCAAATCCCAGCTCTACTGTGTTCCTAACTGGGGGAAAGTTTGTTTTAGTTTTTGTGCCTCACTTACCTAATCGATAAACAGGAACAATGAGATTGCTGCCTATTTCATATGGTGGATGTGAAGATTAAATGAGTTAATATGTGTAAAAAGTGTCTAGAATAGAGGTTATGAATAGTAAGCACTCACATGTTAACATTTATTCTCTTGCATCATTTGGTTTTCAATTCTGACTTTATAGTAAATTTCCTATTGATATTATTTCTACTGCCTTTGGCCCAATAGAACATTGATCTTTAATTTAAAGTTACATCATAGCAGAGAAAAGGGGGAACAGCCACAGATGTTGAGAGAAAGGGTTCAAGTTTTTTGCCCTGTGAATTATTTATGGTGTGAACTTCAATTTACACCATAGACTTTAGTTTATTCCTCTAGACAGGAAATAATACTTACATCACAGATTTGTTACCTATATTAAATGAAACAGTGAAAGTTTGCAGTACAAAGTGGGCACCTAATAACATTAGTGGTATCTGAATTATTTATTGAATGTGTGTTATCCATGTACTTTGGGTTGGAGCAAATTTCTCTCCCTAGATTATCTGTCTGCAGGTTGTTTAATGATTCATGGTATAGTTGGACCTGAGTAAATGTATTTTATTAGCACAGTTCTTGAAAAAGAATGCACTTATCAAACAATCCTGCCTCTTCAGCTGTGGATTCAGAGAGCCAGTGCTTTCTTTGATGAAGGCCATACATCAGAATACTCAGAATAGTCAGAATAGTCAGAGAGGTGTTCTGTTGGCTTCTGTCAGGCAGGTGTGGCTGCTTTGGTTGGAATTCTTTAAGACACACGCATTTCTTCTCTGATATTTTATAAAATTAGAATGTGAAATATATTATCTTGGGAGCATATTCACAGTAGGTATTCAATAAATGCTTGTGATTGTTGTTCCCACATCTTATTATTGGAACTCTGACTGTGTTGATATCCCCTTCCACAGTGCTGAACACTTATTTCAAGGGCAAGTGCTGATTCTTATTTATTTATTTTAATCTTTCAATGCCTAGCACAGAGCCTAACATATAATAGGTGACTAAGAACTGACTGCAAATAAAGGAAGAATTAATGACTTCTAGGGAGCCGGGACAAACATGCCAACTGCCTTTCCTTTTACATGTAACTCTCTTCCCTTTTCGTTGTCTTCTCTCTTTTCAGCTCCTCCCTTCCTCGTAAGAATCCATTTGTGAGTCGCTTAACTAGCCCTAACTCACCTTTTTAGAAGACGATACTTACTTCCTCCCTTCACAAAAATGAAAGGTGACATGTCTTTATTATAAAGATAGGTCCTCAGCAACTTCTGGAAAAACTCTAGTGGTTAATCAGTTACTTTTTATTTAAATATATATGCTTAATGCTGAATTACTTTGTAAAACTCCCAGGCTGATTTATGGTCTCAGTCTGCCTTAATTAACATCGATTCCAGGGGGATAGTAAATGGGAATGGCCTTCACAATTGAGGTTGAACAATGAACTCTCTGGGTGTTGTCTAATTTGTAACATGATTTACATGGAAGCAAGCCCTTCCTTTCCTAGGGTTATCCCTTTTTCATCTGGTGTTTAGGACGGGTTATATATAATCCATAGATAGGAACATTTGCTGTCAAATACTTTTGCTGATTTAGAGCTAGGCCACAAAATGGTCACTATTAATAAAGAAGAAGAAAAAAAACTAATCTGAGACTTTGCAGGGATTCCAGATTCTTGCTATGTGTCATCGCTTGTCCAGTCTGGCGGTTTTATGAAGTGGCCATAATGAAAGTCAGATTAAATGCACAGGATATATACATTTAATCAACAGTCATTGGAATCTGTGGTGCTGGAAGGGTTATAAGAGCCCCATGAATGCAAATTTATTGCAAAAGAATTCAAGGGGTGGGGGAAATGAATGTCTGCTGAATGGTACTACCTGACACAGGACACCAAAAAACTTTCCAGAGTGAATGATTTAAGTGTAAGGTTTGGCTTGTAAAGCTGCCAGCTGCTTGGTTTCAAAACTTGAAACATTTCCAAAACATTGGATGAGGCACTTTATATGTGCACTAGAGTAAATACTCTGGTTTTACTGCCAATTTAAATGTGCTCAGTTTACAGTAATGAGCTTGTATAGGCATTACCTTGTTTATAGAAAGTGGAACAGGAAGAAATGAACATTAACCATTACCAGTAGCAATTCCCATTGCCTTCTACCACAATATTGATGGTAAGTTTAGTTTCTTCCAATTTGGGACTATGTCACAACTAACATTGGTGTGTATTTGGCTTTAATGTCATGTTGCTTCAGCAGAGGAACAAATGCTGTGATTCAGCTTGCCTCTGTCAAGGCTGCTCAGACTGGTTAGTTGTCACTATTTTTCTTAAAACAGATGTCAAGAGCACAGATACTGGAATTCTGGGACAGTAGAATAGGTAGTTACCCTGATTAGACATAACTAGCTCTGTATTAGCCAAGCCTCTCTTCTACAAATGAATCACTCGTGGGAGCCATTTATTTTCTCTTAAAATTTGGGTGTATTTTGATACTGTACATGAAAGCAGTGGCCTTTGTCTCTTGGGGTGAAGAGAAATATCCTTATCCCTGTTTGACTCCTTGGATCATCAATAGGAAGATATTTAGACTGAAAGATGTAATTTACTTGGCCTGGAGAAGAAAGAAAACATAGAAATTTAAAGAGAATCTAGCAAATACAATTCCTCGAAGAGAGCAGGCACTCAGTAAATACTGTTGAAGGAGACGAGGAAGTAGGGAGGGAGGGGAAGAGGGTGTTAGTTGGAAGAGATCAGGGAAACTCATATCTTAAGATACATATCTTGTGAGTTCAGAGATTTAGATTTCAAGAGGCAGGAAGATGCAGGAAAAAAAGAAGGGAAGGGCCCCGCATAGGGGAAAACTGAGGTTAACAGATAAAAGCAAACTTGGACAGAGAGAGATTAATATCAAGGGAGATAGATTAGGATGTGCATTACTAAAAACAAAACAAAACAAAACAAACAAACAAAAAAACACACCAAGTGTATCTGTTTGAGTTCAATTGATTTCAAAGTCCTTTTAATACATTATCTAGGTAGATCAAAGACTGCCAGTTGCCAGGGACCAGTTATCTTTATTTCTGCTTTAATTTGCCTGGGTTCTTAGAACATTTTTGCCTAAGTACACATATGAATATTGGGAAGATGCTACCCAAGGAATTCCACACTTCCGTACAGTATATAATTTCTTCTCCTTTGTGTGGGATACTAGCTAACTGCAGAAATTGACCAAAGCCAAAAGCATAGTTTGTCTTCACATAGCAGAATTATGCACAAAAATATGAATATTACATTTTTTTCCTCATGTCACAGGCTGTCCATGTTTTCAGGCTCGTCTTGCTTTAATGGTTTTTCTAACAATGCTTTCAAGGTGAAAAAAAAACTAAAGAAAGCTAGTTATTGAACATTGAATAGTTTTGGATAGTACTGAATGCCTAAATTGTGAAGTTTCATGGGAGATGAGTTCCACTTCTTTCTCTTAGCCCTGTCAGTATTTATTTTCCTTGGCTTTTAAGTCTCCTCTTCCTGTTTCCTCCACAGTATTTTTCACTTCATTTTATAACTGCTCTTCCTAAATGTGTGGTTAATTTATAATATATCTTAATTCTTTCTCTCTTCTCATAATTCTCCTTTTTTCTCTTTTCTCTTGTCTTCTTTGTTTGACTCTTTTGACTACCTTTATGAGTTTTCTGATTTATTTACTCTCATTCTTTTATGAGTTTTTGTGATTTGGGGCCCTTGCTTGCTTGAATACATTCTACTTACTTTGAAGACAGTGCTGTGGTACAGGCGGTAGTTAAGAATCCAGAGGGCACCTTTATCATTTGAGCTTTTGGTGGAAGGGGAGAGAAGCTAAATGTCCATTTTTTTCTTCTCTGTCATACTTCTTAAACCAGGGAATCAGATAATCTTCTGAGAGGAGCTAAAGTAAAGAAGGGCTGATCAGGCCAGCTGAGTAGTTCTATTGAGGATAGAGTTTCTTTCTTCTACCTTCTCCATTCTCTACCCCAGGTCATACTTCCTCGTTATTTCTTATTTCCCTGAAGTGTTCTTCTAACATGTCAGCCACACATATTTCTCTTTTCTCTGAAGCAAACTGCTGCACTGCTTATCTCTGCTATCCATCTTGGCACTAAATCATAGTGCCTTACATTATTTAACTTTCCTTAAAGTAATCTTGTTATTGAAACGTTATTATAAGCTCCAGGACAGCAGAGTACATGTCTTCTGTGGATTTTCAGTCGTACTTATGGTCAATTCCATGCTCAGAAGAGGCCTTTAATAAATATTTTGCAGTTTCTTCTGTAAAGTCAAATTTATGCTAAGTTACTCTTTTCCTTCATAGTTCTAACTGGTGCTTTTCATGTTATATCAACCTGTTTCACAGGGGAGGATGTGGGAGGAGTTGTGCAGGTCTCTTAATGTTAAAAAGTGGTTGCATTGCAACTAAGAGCCATAATTTCCCTTTAGACTACTGTTTTTAAATTTATGTATTTAAAAAGGTTAATAGTTGCTGCCAAACGTTGCTGCCCAGTGTCCTTCTGTCATAATGCAAATAGATTTTGGATGAATATGTATATAAACACGAATATGTATGTTTGTATGTATATATGTATGTGCATAAATACATATTTGAAATTTTATTTTCCAGTGATTTGTTGATAGTATATTGATTGTATATTGAGCTTGTATCCTGGAACTTTGTGCTAAATTTGTACTTCTAGCAATTTTTGTAGATTTCATAGGAATTTCTACACAGACAATAATGTTAGCTAAAAATACAGTATTATTTCCTGTATTTTGAAGCTTTGTTCTCCTATTTCTTTTCTTTATTTCATATTATATTAGCAAATGTTATTACAATTTTAAATAGAAGTAGTAAGAGCTGTCCTTGCATATGTTATTTTTAATGTATTGATTGATTAAAGGAACGGTGATCTGGAAATGGATAGGGAGCTAAAGGAAAGTGCAAAAGCTGGATTTTCTCTAGAGGTGAATGCCAATACCAGTTCTAGGACCAGTCAAATAAATCTGTGTCCAGCATCAGCAAAATGCACATTTTTCTCAAGCTCTCAGAAAGTATTCACCAAGATAGACCACATTCTGGGCTACAAATCACACTTTAACAAGTTTGAAAAAGTTGAAATCATATAAAAAAAGATATGCTCAGATTACAATGGAATTAACAAGTTTGAAAAAGTAGAAATCATATAAAAAAGATATGCTCAGATTACAATGGAAAGATAGCTGGAAAAGCCCAAAATATTTGGAGATTAAAGAACATACTTCTGGATAACACATGAGTTAAAGAGTAAGTCTCAAGGTAAATTTATTAAAAAGTATTTTGAACTAAATGAAGATACAACTTAGAAAAATGTGTGGGATGCTGCTAAAGCAGTATTCAGATAGAAATGTATTACACTGAATGCATATATTTATGAAAAAATAGTCTAAGATTCTTTATTAGGAAACTAGAAAAAGAGTAATATAAACAGAAACAGAAAAAAAAATTATAGTGCAAATCAATTAGGTTGAAAACAAAAACAGTAAAGACAATCCATAAAACTATAGGTGCTTTGAGAAAAAGTAATAAAATTGTTAAACATTTAGTCTGGCTAAAAGAAAAAGAGAAGACACAAATTACTACTATCAGAAATGAAGGAGGGACTATTGCTACTACTGCCATGGACAGTAGAAGAAAAACAAAGAAATATTATACACTATTCTTTGCCCATAATCTTGATAACGTAGGTGAAATGGGCCAATTCTTTGAAAGATGCATTCTACCAAAACTCAAACCAAGTAAAATATATATGGGCCAGTATCTGTTCAAGAAATTGAATCAATAATTAATCACCTTTCAAAAAAGAAAGCCCCAGTTCCAGATGGTTTCACTGGTGACTTCTACCAAACAAACATATCAATTATCTACAATCTCTTCCAGAGAGTTGAAGCAGAGGGAACACTAACTCATTTTATGAGGCCATCATTACCCTAATATCAAAACCATGTAAAGACATTACAAGAATGGAAAACTACAAACCATTATCTCTCATGAACATAGATGCAAAAATCCACAAGATATTAGCAAACTGAATCCAACAATGTATGAAAGGAATTATACACCATAACCAAGCAGGAGTCATTTCAAGTATAGGAGGCTGATTTGGCATTCAAAATTCAATTAATGTAATCGGTCTCATCAGTGCGTTAACAAAGAACAAATCATGAGATGATGTCTGTACATGCAGAAAAAGTATAGACAAAATTTAACAGCTAGTTTTATGAGAAAGGCTCTCAGAAAACTATGAATAGAGGGGAATTTCCTCAACCTGATTAAAAACATCTACATAAAACCTATAGCTAACATAAAATACTTAAGGGTGAAAAACTAGATGCTTTCCCTCTATGACTGGGATTAAGACAGGCTATCTCCTCTTGCCACTCCTATTCAATATTATACTAGAAGTCCTGGTTAATGCAATAAGAAAAGAAAATTTATACAGACTGGGAAGGAAGAAATAAAATAGTCTTTTTTCATAGGTTATATAACTTTCTGTGTAGAAAATTCCTAAGAATCAGTCTTCCTCAAAAAATAAAAATTAACTCCTAAAGCTAAAGAGACTACAGTAAGTTTGCAGGATTCAAGGTTAATATGCAGAAGTCGTTTGATTTCTTATATACATTGTAGTGAACATTTGGAATTTGAAATTAAAAACACACTATTATTTATGTTACCACAGAAGTGCTTAAGTATAAATCTAATAAAATATGTATATTTATAAGGAAGACAACAAAACTCTGATGAAAGAAATCAAAGGAGATGTAAATAAATGGAGAGATACACTATCAATAGGAAGCCTTAATATTATTAAGATGTCATTTCTTACCAAGTTGGTATGTAGATTCAGTGCAATTCCAATCAAAATTTTAGCAAGGTATTTTGTGGATATTAACAAACTAATTATCAAGTTTATATGGAAAGGCAAAAGACCTACAATAGCCAACATAATATTGAAGGCGAACAAAGTAGGAGGACTGAGATTATCCAATTTCGAGAGTTACTGTAAAGCTACAGTAATTAAGACAGTATGGTACTGATAAAAAAAAAAAAAACAGAAAAATAAGTGAAATGGAGTAGAGAACTAAGAAATACATTCACACACATATAGTCAACTGACCTCTGATAAAGGAGCACAAGCACGTAGTGGAGGAATGATTGTGTTTTCAACAAATCGTGCAGAAAAACTAAACATTCACATGCAAAAAAAAAAAAAAAGGAGCCTAAACACTGAACTTATACCTTCCACAAACGTTAACTCAATGTAATATTGAGTTAATTGAGAAATCATTTTTTTATGTGTAAAATAATTTATGACAAACTTCTGGAGAAGAGTGATTAGATTTAGTATTCTAAGGTAATTTTGTTTTAGGAGGAGGATTAAGATACTGATTAACTTTGGAGGTCAGTTTGTTAAATACGCATGATAAGATATGATGAATAAAGAATAAAAATAAAATGTACAACTTCCAAACCAGTAGAAGGGAGTAACTGCATTATAAAATGAGCAACAATAGCAGCATACTTTAATCAACTAGAAAAAAGAGGCAAGGAAGGAGGAAATAGAAGATAAAATAATGCGTGTCAGGTAGAAAGCATCAAGTCCCAATATAACACAATATATAATACTAAATATAATCCCAATATATACAGATGTATTTTTTATTAGTACATATTTATGGGGTATATGAGATGTTGTGTTACATGAATATAATGTGGTAATCAAGTCCAAATATTTAAGTGTCCGTCACTTAAATAACAACATATTTTTGTTAAGTATAGTCACCCTACTCTGCTATTGATCAATGAATTTATTTTTTTTGTCTTACTATGGGTACCCTTTAACCCACCTCTCTTCATCCTCTCCCCTCACCCCCGCTCACCTGTCCCAATGTCTCTGATCTATTTTACACTACCTCCATGTGTTCATATTTTTTAGATTCCACATATGAGAATATACAATATTTGTCTTTTTGTGCCTGGTTTATTTTACTTAGAATGACTTCCAGTTTCATCCATGTTGCTGCAAATGACATGATTCCTTTCTTTTCTATGACCAAATAATGTTGCATTAGGTATGTATGTGTGTGTGTGTGTATCACATGTTTTCTTTAGTCATGTATCAACTGAGGGGCACTTTGGTTAATTCTGTGTCTTTGCTCTTGTGAATAATGCTACAATAAAGATGGTAGAGTATCCCTTTGATAATATTGATTTATTTTCCTTTGGATAGATAACAAATAGTGGGATTGCTTAATCAAATGGTAATTCTATTTTTTGTCTTTTGAGAAATCCCCGTATACTATTTTCCAAAGTGGTTGTATTAGTTTGCATTCCCACCAACTGCGTACAAGAGTTTCGTTTTCTTCACATCCTTGCTAACATCTGTTACTTTTTTCTTTTTATCAGTAGCCATTCTGACTGGGGTAAGGTGACATCTTATTGTGGTTTTGATTTGCATTTCTCTGATGATTATGATGTTGAGCATTTTTTAATGTATCTGTTGGCTATGTTTCCTCACTTAAGAAATATCTATTCATGTTCTTTGCCTACTTTTTAATACAGTTGTTTAGTTTTCTCCTGTTAAGTTGTTTGCTTTCCTTGTATATTCTGGATACTAGTCCCCTTTAGGATGAATAGTTCACACATATATTCTGCTATTCATCAGGTTGTCTGTTTACTCTGATAATTATTTCTTTTGCTGTGTAGAAGTCTTTAGTTTAATTAAGTCCAGTTTGTCTGTTTTTATGATCTGTGCTTTTGAGGTCTTAGTCATAAATTCTTTGCCTCAACCAATGTCCAGGAAAGTTTACCTTAGATTTTCTTCTAGTGTGTGTCCTTTTCTTATATAGCTTTGGGTCTTACACTTAAGTCTGTAAACCATTTTGAGTTGACTTCTGTATATAGTGAGAGAGAGGGGTCTAGCTCTTCACGTGGCTGTCCAGTTTTTCCGGCACAATTTATTTACAATGTTGTCTTTTCTCCAGTTAAGTTCTTGTCAGCTTTGTTGAAGATCAGTTGGTTGTAAATATGTGACTTTATTCCTGGGTTCTCTGGTCTCTTTCATTGATGGGTCTGTGTGTCTATTTTTATGCCAATAGCATGCTTTTTGTTACTGTAGCCTTGTAATTTATTTTGAAGTCGGGTAATGTGATACATTCAGCTTTGTTCTCTTTGCTCAAGATTGCTTTGGCTATTCAGGCTCCATATGAATATTAGGGTTATTTTTTTCTAATTTGGTGAAGAATGGCATTGGTATTTTGATAGGGATTACATTGAATCTGGAGATTGCTTTGAGCAGTAGGGTCATTTTAATCATATTTCTTCGATCCTTGAGCATGGGAATCTTTTCCATTTGTGTCATCTTCAGTTATTTCTTTGATCAGTGTTTTGTGGTTTCTTTTTTGTTTGTTTGTTTCATTGTTTAATTTTTTTTTTAATTGCATTTTAGGTTTGGCGGTACATGTGAAGAACATGCAAGATTGTTGCATAGGTACACACATGGCAGTGTGGTTTCCTGCCTTCCTCCCCCTCACCTGTATCTGTCATTTCTCCCCATGCTACTTCTTCCCTCCTCCCCACCTCCCTGTAGTTTCTTTTTATATATGTTTCACTTACTTAATTTGAATTTATTCCTATATATTTTTGTAGGTATTCTAAATGGAATTGCCTTATTAATTTCTTTCTTGGCTAGATCATCATTATATACAGAAATGGTAGTGATTTTTGTATGTCGATTTGTATTCTGCAATATTACTGAATTCATTAATCAAATCTTAAGTTTGTTGACTTCATCTTTAGGTTTTTCTAGATATAAGATCATACCATTAGGAAAAAGGGACAATTTTACCTTCTCTTTTCTAATTTGGACACCTTTTAGTTATTTCTCGTTTGATTTATTTTTCCCGTCTCATTTCTTTCTTCACTATGTTGAAGAAGAGTGGCAAAAGTGGACATTCTTGTCTTATTCCAGTTCTTAGAGGAAAGACTTTCAACTTTTCCCCATTCGGTATAATGTTATCTATGTATTTGTCACATACGTCCTTTATTGATCTGAAATATGTTCCTTCTATAGCCAGTTTGTTGAGTTATCATGAAGGGATGTTGATTTTATCAAATGCTTTTTCTGCATCTGTTCAGATGATTATATGGCTTTTGTCCTTCATTCTGTTGATTTTCGATGTATCATGTTTACTGATTTGTGTATGTTGAACCATCCTTGCCTTCCTGGTAAAAATTTCACTGGATCATAGTGTATTATCTTTTCAATGTGCTGTTGATTTAGGTTTGTTAGTATTTTGTTGAAGATTTTTGTGTCTTATGTTTTTCAGGGATATTGGATTGAAGTTTTCTTATTACTGTTGTGTCCTTGTCTGATTTTGGTATTAGGGTGATGCTAGCCTTGTAGAATGAGTTAGAGAGAATTCCCTTGATACAATTGGATGTATGTCCTCTCTAAATCTCATGTTGCAATGTGATCCCCAGTGTTGGAGTTGGACTTTGGTGGGAGGTGTTCATGTCATGGGACTGGATCTGACCTGTATGGCTTGGTGTCCCCTCTAAGGTAATGAGTGAGTTCTTGCTCTGTTAGTTCACATGAGAGCTAGTTGTTTAAAGAAGGCTGGCACTTCCTCTTTGCTCTCTTGCTCCCTCTGTCACCACGTAACACACCTGCTTCTCCTTTACCTTCTGTCATGATTGTAAGCTTCCTGAGGCCTCATTAAGAGCAAATACTGACACCCTATTTCTTAAATGGCCTGCAGAACCATAGGCCAAGATAAATTTTTTAAAAATTACTCATGCTCCACAATGGTTGAATTAATTTACATTCCCACCAACAGTGTAAAAGTGTTCCTATTTCTCCACATCCTCTCCAGCATCTGTCGTTTCCCGATTTTTTAATGATCGCCGTTCTAACTGGTGTGAGATGGTATCTCAATGTGGTTTTGATTTGCATTTCTCTGATGACCAGTGATGATGAGCATTTTTTCATATGTTTGTTGGCCTCCTGTATGTCTTCTTTTGTAAAGTATCTGTTCATATCCTTCACCCATTTTTGAATGGGCTTGTTTGTTTTTTTCTTGTAGATCTGCTTTAGTTCTTTGTAAATTCTGGATATCAGCCCCTTGTCAGATGGGTAGACTGCAAAAATTTTTTCCCATTCTGTTGGTTGCCGATTCACTCTACTGACTGTTTCTTTTGCCGTGCAGAAGCTGTGGAGTTTGATTAGGTCCCATTTGTCTATTTTGGCTTTTGTTGCCATTGCTTTTGGCATTTTGGTCATGAAGTCCTTGCCTACAACCTATGTCCTGAATGGTTTTGCCTAGATTTTCTTCTAAGGTTTTTATGGTATTAGGTCTGATGTTTAAGTGTTTAATCCATCTGGAGTTAATTTTGGTGTAAGGTGTCAGGAAGGGGTCCTGTTTCTGCTTTCTGCACATGGCTAGCCAGTTTTCCCAACACCATTTATTAAACAGGGAGTCCTTTCCCCATTGCTTGTTTTTGTCAGGTTTGTCGAAGATCAGATGGTTGTGGGTATGTTGTATTTCCTCTGAGGCCTCTGTTCTGTTCCATTGGTCTATATCTCTGTTTTGGTACCAGTACCATGCTGTTTTGGTTATTGTAGCCTTGTAGTATAGTTTGAAGTCCGGTAGTGTGATGCCTCCTGCTTTGTTCTTTTTGCTTAGAATTGACTTGGCTATGCGGGCTCTCTTTTGGTTCCATATGAAGTTTAAGGTGTTTTTTTCCAGTTCTGTGAAGAAGGTCATTGGTAGCTTGATGGGAATAGCGTTGAATCTGTAAATTACTTTGGGCAGTATGGCCATTTTCACGATGTTGATTCTTCCTAACCATGAACATGGAATGTTTCTCCATCTGTTTGTATCCTCTGTTATTTCGTTGAGCAGTGGCTTGTAGTTCTCCTTGAAGAGATCCTTTACGTTCCTTGTTAGTTGTATTCCTACGTACTTTATTCTCTTTGTAGCAATTGTGAATGGCAGTTCGTTCTTGATTTGGCTCTCTTGAAGTCTATTACTGGTGTATAGGAATGCTTGTGATTTTTGCACGTTGATTTTGTATCCTGAGACTTTGCTGAAGTTGTTTATCAGTTTCAGGAGATTTTGGGCTGAGATGATGGGATCTTCCAGATAAACAATCATGTCATCTGCAAATAGAGACAATTTGATTTCCTCCTTTCCAATTTGGATACCCTTTATTTCTTTTTCTTGCCTGATTGCTCTGGCTAGAACTTCCAGTACTATATTGAATAGGAGTGGTGAAAGAGGGCATCCTTGTCTAGTGCCAGATTTCAACCATTGTGGAAGACTGTGTGGCGATTCCTCAAGGACCTAAAAATAGAAATCCCATTTGACCCAGCAATCCCATTACTGGGTATATATCCAAAGGATTATAAATCATTCTACTACAAGGACACGTGCACACGAATGTTCATTGCAGCAATGTTTACAATAGAAAAGACCTGGAACCAACCCAAATGCCCAACGATGATAGACTGGATAGGGAAAATATGGTACATATACACCATGGAATATTATGCAGCCATCAAAAACGATGAGTTCACGTCCTTTGTAGGGACATGGATGAACCTGGAAACCATCATTCTCAGCAAACTGACACAAGAGCAGAAAATCAAACACCGTATATTCTCGCTCATAGGCGGGTATTGAACAATGAGAACATGTGGACACAGGGAGGGGAGCACTACACACTGGGGTCCGTTGGGGGGAAATGGGGGAGGGGCGGGGGGATGGGGAGGTGGGAAGAGATAGCACGGGGAGAAATGACAGATACAGGTGAGGAGACGGAAGGCAGCAAAGCACACTGCCATGTGTGTCCCTATGCAACAGTCTTGCATGTTCATCACATGTACCCCCAAACCTAAAATGCAATAAAAAAAAAATTAAGGAAAAAAAAAATTACTCATGCTCAGCTATATCTTTATAGCAAAACAAAGCAGACTAACACATTCCTTCTCTTTTCTTTTTTGATATAGTTTCAGGAGGATTAATTTTAGTTATTCTTTGTATGTTTGGTAGAATTTGGCTGGATTCTTGTCTAGGGCTTTTCTTTATTGAGAATCTAATAACTGATTCAATCTTCTTGTTATTGGGCTGTTCAGATTTTCTATTTCTTCCTGATTCAATCTTGGTAGCTTATATGTTTCCAGGAATTGATCCATTTCCCCTAGGTTTTCTAGTTTGTTAGTATATACTTCTTCAGAGATTACTGTGGTATCCATTCTAATACCTCCATTTTCAATTTTGATGTTGTTTGATTCTTCTCACTTTTTGGTTAGTCTAGCTAGCAGTTTATCAATTTTGTTTATCTCTTCAAAGAACCTGCTTTTTGTTTTGTTGATCCTTTTTTATTATTTTTAGTCTTGATTTCATTCAGTTCTGTCTGATCTTTATTTTTCATTTTCTCTGCTAATTTGGGGTTTGTTTTCTTCTTGCTTTTCTAGTTTTTCAAGGTACATTGATATATTAATTATCTGTAAACTTTCTACTTTTTTAGATGTAGACATTAATTGCTGTAAAATTTCCTCTTAGCACTGCTTTTGCTATCTCCCAAGAGTTTTCGTATCTTGTTTCTCTTTTCATTTGTTTCAAGACATTTTTTAATTTCTATCTTGAATATGTTTGTTGACACAGTGGTCATTTAGGAGCATGTTATTTAATTTCTATGTATTTGTATAGTTTCCAAAGTTGTTCTTGGTATTGATTTCTAGTTTTATTCCATTGTGGCCTAAGGAGATGCTTCATATGATTTTTTAAAAATTACTGAAATTTATTTTGTGGTCCAACATGTGGTCTGTCCTGGAGAATATTCTGTGTGCTGATGAAAAGGATGTATAGTCTACAGTTGTTGAATAGAATGTTAGGTCTAGTTGGTGTAAAATTTAGTTTAAATCCAGGGTTTCTGGTTGATTTTCTGCCTAGACAATCTGTCTTGTGCTGACATTGGGGGTGTTGAAGTCCCCCACTATTGTTGTATTGCAGTCTCTCTCTTTATATCTAGTAGTATTTGCTTTATGAATCTGGGTGCTCCAGTGTTTGATACAGATATATTTAGATTTTATATCATTTTGTTGAATTGATTCCTTAATATTATATAATGAGCTGCTTTGCCTGTTTTTTCAACTGGGCTTGGCTTAAAGTCTATTTTTATCTGATATAAATATAGTTACTCCTGCTTACATTTGGTTTCCATGTGAGTGAAATACCTTTTTTCATTTTTCATTTTTTTTTTTGTCCCTTAACATTCAATCTGTATGTGCCTTTATTGATAAGGTGAGTTTCTTCTAAGCAGTATGTAACTGGACCATTAAAAAAAAAATCCAGAGCGCGGCGTCTGCGCCCAGTGGTGGCGGAACGGCGGCAGGCCTGTCGTGAGGGAAAGCACATTCCACGTGCTGCAGCCGAAGCCACTCCCCTTGTGTGCATGCTTCCAGAGGCGACGAAGGAAAGCGTCTACACATAAGCTCAGGGGACAAAAATGAAGGTTATTGAAAAGAATCATGCTTGGTGGAAGAAGTAATTACATTTTTTTTCAAATGTCAGAGGAATAATGCTTTTATATTTCCTGAGGTGACCCAATTTGCACTACGATATGCTCCCTTAAATGAGAAAAGCAACGATAGCCCATAGATGATCTGAAAACAGAATGACTTGGAACACTTGTGCTTGAAAGGAAAGTGAAGTTTCTTGTACAGTCAAGATGCAGGAGTGATAAGGGGGAACTGAGGACTAAATTGTTCAAATGGTCTTCCTGAGGGGCCTGGAAGAATTCACATCTACAAGCCAGAACTTACATATCTTTCTGCTGACCCAGAATTTTTAAAGAAAACTTTTCTTCCTTAACCAACTGCAAATCAGAAAATATTAGAATCTACTTACAACCTGTAAGCCTCCGCTTCAAGATATCCCATCTTTTTAAACCAAAGCAATGAATAAGCTCCATATATTGATTTATGATTTTGCCTGTAACTTCTGCTTTCTTGAAATTTACCCATTTCTTTAAAGACACTTGCTTGAAAGCCATCAGGAAGATGAGTCTGATGTGTGTACTGCCACATTCTCTGTGCCTGGTACCCTGCAAATAAATACCCTCCATTCTGCAGTGGCAAACCTCAGTGTGAATATTTGGCTGCTGTGTGAATATTAACCCACTGTATGAGTGGACTCACTTTGATTTGGTAACAAAAACCTATGGAGAATATAAAAAGCTCTAACATACACATTATTGGTGTTCCAGGAGACAAAAAGAAACAAGTAGGAAAAAATATTTTAGGAAGTAATGACCAAAAATTTCTCAAAGCCAGAGTTTTCATAAGCTCATGATCCTCATATAGGGTACATGCAAATAATACCACATATTTTCTCATAAGTATTAGACTGCTGAAAACCAAGGAAAAAGACAGACTCCTAAACCTGGCTGACAGAAATGTCAATGTTTAGGAAAAAAAGGCAATTTATCATTGGCTCTCTATTAGAAAAGTCGGAGGCCAGAATATTGTGAAATACTGTCTTAAAAGCTCTAAGAGAAAAAAAAAAATATATATATATATATATGTATATATATATATATACACACACACATGTATATTTATACACACACATACATATATATCAACCCAGAAATGTACAGACAGTGATAATATTTTTAAGAGTAAAAGCAAAATAAATACACTTCCAAATCAAAGAAGAGTAAAAGATTAGTCATAAGCAGAATTATGCTACAAAAAAGTAAAGATCTTCAGGCAGAAGGGAAATGGTGCCAGATAGAAAACCGCGTATTTAGAATTGAATAAAAAAGAAGTCACTGGAAATGTGTAAATGGAAATGATAAATACTCAAGATGTGAGGAATCAACGAAGATTTTTTAGTATAAGTCTGAATTATTTGTGAGCTTGTTATTGTTACTAATCTGTGAAATGTTCCAAGAAAATACAAAGAACATTTCAAAGGTATATATTATATAGCTATGATATTGTAAAATGTATATTTGTTCTTTTACCCTGTTTCTGACAATACAATTTTTAAAAATAAAAAAATAAAAAAGAAATCCTTTCGGCCATTATTTATCTTTCCTCGCTGTTTTATATATTCTTTGCCTCTTTTTTCTTTTCATTGTTTATCGTTGTAGTTTGATGGATTCCTGTAGTGGTACCATTTGAGTCATTTATCTTCCTCCTTTGTGTGATTGATTTACAAATGAGTTTGATGCTTTCATATTTCAAAGTTAATATTTTGAGCATTTCTTGTAGGGCTAGTCTTGTGGTAACAAATTCCCTCATCCCTCAGTCTTTGCATATCTGGGAATCAGTCTATTTCTCCTTCATTTGTGAAGGATAATTTTGCTAAAGATAGTATTCTGGGTTAGCAGTTCCTTTCCTCCTCCCCCGCCCCCCCCCGCCGCCCCAGTGCTTTGAATATACCATCTCATTCTCTTCTGGCCTATAAGGTTTCTACTGAGAAATCTGCCATTAGTTTGATGGGGTTTCCTTCATAGGTGACTAGATGCTTTTTGTTGCTGTTTTTAGGATTTTTCTCTTTATCTTTGACTTTAGGCAGTGTGATTATAATGTGCTATGTAGAAGACCTTTTCATATTGTATCTATCTGAGAACTGTTAAGCATCCTCTATCTGAGTGTGTAAATCTGTTGCTAGACCTGGCAAGTTTTCATCTTTGTTTCTTCTCTTCTGGTAATACTGGTAATTTGTAAATTTGGCCAGCTTATCATTGTCCCAAGTGTCACAAAACCTTTGCTTGTATTTTAAATTCTTTGTTCTTTATTTTGTTTTACTGGATTATTTAAAAGACCTGTCTTCAAGATTTGAAATGCTTTTATTTTGCTGATTCTAAGATTTTAAATGCATTTTGTTTCCTTCAGTGAATTCTTGTGTTCCAGATATCTTTTTGGTTCTTTAAAAATACTTACTCTTTGGTAATTTCTCATTTATTTTCTGAAAAAAAATTTTTTTTTTTTATTCTTCAGAGTTCACTTGTGTCTCACTAGATTCTTTGAAGTCAATATTTTGAATTCCTTATCTGGGATTTTGAAATTTTCTGATTAAGATCTATTGATGTGTTCCTTTGGAGGTGTCATATTTCCTTGCTTTTTCATGTTTTCTCTGTCCTTATGTTGATATCTGCACATCTGGTTAACAGCTGGTTCCTATTTTTAAATTACTTTCATAGGGGAGGACTTTTTCCTGAAGGTGTATCTATGGTGTTGGTTGGAAAGGGCACTTTGGTTTTGGTTCTGGTTGGATGCAATAATGTAGTCTCTATATTATTTCTTTGTTGGTAAATAACATCAGTGATATGTGATTTCCTTGGTAAGTTAGAGTGTGGTTATTAGCAGAGGCTGTGGTGAAGTTGTGCTAGGGACTGGAATGCCAAATAGGCCAGTCTTTTCACCCCGCTGGTTGCAGTGGTAGGTTGAGTGTGCCTGTCTTGGTGCCCCAGTGTGAAGTACCTGGGCATTTGTGTTAGAAGTTACCAGCAGGCTGATTCTTGGCCTTTAGGTGGCTTTCTCACCTGGAGGTAGTGACAACAGTGGACCAGGTGGTTGGATGTGTTCCCAGGCCTCTAGATACCTTATGTGGCATGGCAATGGTGGAAGCAGTGTTAAGATGATCCTCTGCGTTCTGAGTAGTGTATATGGATATTGGGAGTGGCTGTGATGGGCTGGACAGGAAAGTCTCCAGGCCTGAGGTTGCACTTGCAGGTAGAGGTCAGCTTATGTGGTACTGCCTAGGAAGTTAGGCCCAACTTCAGTACTCTGTGAGGAATTTTCAGGTACCCAAGGTGGTAGATTGGGTTGGGAAATCTCCAGGACATCAATCTGTGTGCTCTTTCTTGGGAATGTGGAGCAATGCAAGGCCAGGTAGGCTTTTGTTCAGGCCCCCTAATAGTGAGAGGAGGCACCAGCTGTGATGGGCAGGGGCAGGGAGATTCTTAGGCCCCAGGCAGAGTTCTTGAGTGAGGGGCATTAGTAGCTGCCTTGAGGCCTTGCCATTGGAGAGGATGTGGCCATCATCAGTGGCCGTAGCCTGGACTGGCAGGTGGGGAATGTGTGTCTCTTTCATGCCCCAGTCTTAGTGAGGCTTGGTCCCCTGCCCTGGTGGTGGTAGCCTGCACCTAACTCATCCCTCTGCACCAGCTGCAGCAACCCCTGCCCAGCTCACATCCAATTCCAGCAACTTGTGTCTCCATCTCAGATCTCAGTTAACACTTGCCTAGCAGCACTACGTGTCTCAGCTCATCTCTCACTGACTTCTTAGCGTTGGCTGCAGTAGCACTCTCATATCGCCCTGCTATCCAAGCAGTAATAGCCTGAGTTTCCTTAACGCCTCAGTCCTGGCACTGCTGGGCCTCAGGACAGCACACAGTTTGTCAAAGGCTAGGTTTGGAAATGATGCCTTGCTGTAGCTACTTAGGTCTTAGAAAGGATGTGAGACTCAGTGTGAGTTCTCTCCTAAGAGCAGTTCATCCCATGGTGTCCTGGCAGCTCCCTGATTAGTTTTAGGGCTTGGGAGGGTTGAAGGCTTCTCTAGTGGCACAATTCCATGGTAAGGATATAGGCTGCTGGAAGTCTCTCTCTTACACATTCCCTACTTTGGGAAATCACTCTTGGCTCCCAACTGATCCGTCTGGGAGGATTCAAGAGTCAACCTTCTTTCCTGCTTTTGGTGCTTCCTTTCCCTTCTTTGTTGAATTCCAGTGTTCTTTTGGATAATGTATTTGGAGTGTGACTGTCTATATACTATTCTGTTTTAAGTGGAGGAGGCAGGCATAAAATACTTCTAGTGAACCCTCCCCCACCTGAAGAATTAATACAAATGATTAAACTTGCTAGTTAAAAGATAGATTTTCATATTAAATAAAATCTAACCGTATATCACTTACAGAGACACATCAAAGTAATAAAGACATAGTTGAGAGCAAAAGGATAGGAAAAGATAAATTAGACAAACACTGGAGAAAGGCTTAGGTAGCTATTCTATATTAAGCAAAATAGGCTCTAAAATACAGTTTTCTTAGTAATAAAGAGCATCACTTCATATTGATAAATGGTTTACCAGAGAGATCTAAGGGTTACAAACTTATATATGCTAATAAAATTTCAGGCTTCTATTCACCTGAAAATGATAAAGGTAATAATATGGAGTTAACGAGTATGTTAATAAATCCACCACCAATGTGGGAAATTTCAGCATGGCTTTCTCAGTGATCATAGTACAAATATAAATGTTAATAACAATCAAGATGACCTTAATGCATTTCACAAAATTGATACAATAGACACATACAGAAACCTGCATCCAATAATTACTATATTTGGGCAAAAAAAAGAAAATATCTAAGAATAAATAAATTAAAAATACAGATTAGTGTTTAACTCTAGCGGTGGCTAAGTCAGTCAAGCTGGCGGATGGGATTAGGGAGAAACACACAAGTAGCATCAGGAATACTAATAACATTTCAGTGCTTGAATGATGCGTTCATGGTATATTTTAATATAGTAGATCTTAACTTGCATTTCTATTACATACATTTTACAGTACTTATTAAATATAACATAAGAAAATTTTGTTCCTCAAATATTCTCTTCATTCTTTAGTGTGTTCCGGATTTGTTCTTGGTGTGGGAAGTACTGTATTGCTGACCATATCTGGAAGGATGTTAAAAAGTGATTCATGTCAATACCATTTTACCTGGCAATCCCATTACTGGGTATATACCCAAAGGAATATAAATCATTGTTATAAAGATACATGCACACATATGTTCATTGCAGCACTATACACAATAGCAAAGACATGGAATCAACCCAAATGCCCATCAGTGATAGACTGGGTAAAGAAAATGTGGTACATATACACCATGGAATACTATGCAGCCATAAAAAGGAATGAGAGCGTATCCTTTGCAGGGACATTGAGGGAGTTGGAAGCCATTATCTTCAGAAAACTAATAGAGGAACAGAAAACAAAACACATGTTCTTACTTACAAGTGGGAGCTGCACACTAAGAACACATGGATACAAGGAAGGGAATAACACAAACTGGGGCCTGTCAGAGGGAGGGGGGTGGAGGGAGAGCACCAGGTTAAAATAGCTAGTGCACATGGGGCTTAATACCTAGGTGATGGAATGATAGGTGCAGCAAACCACCATAGCACATGTTTATCTGTCTAACAAACTTGCATGTCCTGCACGTGTATCCCAGAACTTTAAATAACATTTAAAAAGTAATGATAACAAAGTGATTTCATGTCCTCTCTCAGCAGACATTCTATTCTATTCCAGTTAATGTTAACTAAGTGCCCACCATTCCATCTTTTTAATAACAACAACCCATAATATGTCAGGGGACAGCTAGTTTTTTACAGCCACAATGGAAAGAAAGTTAGGTATATTAACTAATCCCTCCAACCTCTGAGAAACTTGGAGTAGATAATTGCCTTCTTTTATGGACCATCTGTTCCTTTTACCTTCAGTTACAGCATCACAGAATTACATGATTTTAATAAGTAGATATTTTGTTTATTTTCCAAATGATTAAACTGAACAACAGTCAAGTAACTTAGGGTCAGATATATTTTCTACTTTCAATGATCTTTGTACTAGAAAAGCCCACAGAATTTTTCCTCCTACTGATTCTGAAGTTCAGTAGACTACAAAGCAAAATTTTCTGGTCTCTTATCCTGACGTTAACAAGGCTTTGAGTTAAACTGATTTTTAAATTTTAAAATGAGTAATTTTGGGCATCTTAGGCCATGTTTTAAGACAGAACTCAAATGGCTTATTTTCATTTTCCACAAACTCACATTTAAATAAACTTTTGTGAAGATGTTGAATTCTCATTTCTTCACTTAACAAATTTGTTTGGGGCATTTAAAATCTGAAAGGTAGGCACCAAATGATGACACTGGCTTTTAAACTTTTTTTTTTTTTAACTTCCCATTTTGAAATAATTTCAGATTTACAAAAATAAAGTTCAAAAATAGTGCAAAAAATTTTCATCTATTCTTTATCCACATTCCCCAAATGATCTTAAAATTATAAAAATTATAAAAATCAGGAAATTAACATTGATACAATATTATCATCCGATCTAAAAATCTTACTCAAATTTCACCAGTTGTCCCATTAATATGTATTTTTTTTCCTGGCCCAGCAGAGAATCCATGGTTACACGATGCATTTGATTTTTATGTCTTATTAGTGACCTTTAATTTGGAACAGTTTTTAGTCTTTGTCTCTCATGACGTTGGCAGTTTAAGGAAGTATGGGACAATTATTTTGTAGGACATGCTTTAGTTTGGATTTACCTGTTGTACCCTAAAGATTGAATTTAGATTATGCCTTTTGAGTAAGTATACCACAGAAGGGATCTTGTGTCTTTCTTAGCATATCATACCAGCTGTATATGATATCAGTTTGTCCCATTGCTGGTGATGTCAGCTTTAATCATTTGATTAAGGTGGTGTCTGCCAAGTTTCTCCAACATAAAGTTACTATTTTTTCCTTTGTAACTAATAAATATCTTGAGGGGAGGTATTTTGAAACTACACGAACACCCATCGTACATTCTTCATTGTATATTTTCCCACTAATTTTACTGTGTAGTGATTATTTTGCCTGAAGCAGTTATTACTATGGTATTTGACAAATAATAATCATCTAATCCTATCGTTTCTTTACATCTAGTAGTTGGAATTCTGTGAAGAAGAGCTCTTCCTTATCCCACAATTATTCATTTATTCATTAAAAATTTATATCATTATGAACTTTTAGGATGTCTTTTTCATTCCATGGGCAATAATCTATTTCCAGCAGTATTTATTTTTTGTTTATATTATTCCAGTATTGACCATTGGGAGCTCCTACATGTTGACATCTATATCTTTTTATTAGGTTTCTATCAATTTTTAAGTATTTACTTGGTTTCAGGCACCACAGTGTTCCAGGCTCACCTTTTACTTTCCCTGCTACTGTTCTGAAATAAACCATTTCTCCAAAGAGCCCTGGTCAGAGAAGAATGCTATAGACAGAATTCAAAGCTTTGGAAATTCCCTAGAGAGCTGCAAACATTAAAATAGTGACCTTGGAGATATTTGTTATTCCATGTACCAACAACATTGTCCATATAATTTTTTAAATGCCATTTTACAGCACTGGGTCTCCAAAAGTAATAATGTAGTAAAATTAAAATTTTGATTTTGGCACACCAGGAAAAATAGCCATCACTCACCGTCTAGTTCCAATGTATTCATTTTATTTTTATTATTTTATGAATAATTTACAGAAGTAAGAATGAGTTGATAAAAAAACAGCAGAATAAGAATTTAAACATGGCAAACCATATTTTTATTTCACATTTTCCTGATTTAGGAGGTAATGTAGCCTGAATTTGGCAATGCCTCTGAATGCAGGTAACTGCTCATGGCTGTCATATATGAACCAAGAACATAATCATCTCATAAATACTGGCTCCAGATTTTAAACAGATCTCTAGTAAGTGATAGCTCATCATTATCTCTGGTTCTTCTACGATATGTATTATCACAGTGTAATGCTAGTGAAAAATTTGGGAGCTCATGATTCTGTTAAAAAAAAAAAAGGTGGCCATATTTTTGTTTCACAATTACAAAAATCTTTTTATTTTCACTTTTTTAAGGGTCAATCAGCTTGATCAAGCCAATGAACTTTTAAGATTTCTACATAATCTCTGTTTTTTCAGTCACCTTTACATATGTACCTACCTTTAACATTTGTTTATTTATGAATATGAAGTAATTTTTATTTTTTGAGATGGAATCTCACTGTGTTGCCCGAGCTGCAGTGCAGTGGTGCAATTTCAGGTCACTGCAACCTCCACCTCCCAGATTCAAGTGATTCTCCTGCCCCAGCCTCCTGAGTAGCTGGGATTACAAGCATGTGCCACTATGCCCGGCTAATTTCTTATAGAGATTCACTATTTTGGCCAACCTGGTTTTGAACTCCTAACCTCATGATCCACCTGCCTTGGCCTCCCAAAGTGCTGGTATTACAGGTGTGAGCCACCATGCCTGGCAGTACATTTTTACCAACCAATATTAGAAAAGATAAAAGAATTGTCATATGTCCTTTTACCAAAGCAGGATGGTCCAGGTTCTTGTTGCAAAATACTAAATGATGAAGTAGAATCATTAGACTCTCAAGTGCTCTGTCTCTGCCTTCATTTTTTCACTCATCTAATAATTGTGAAATACCATTCTCTTAATTTTATTCCTTATCACATTATGGGCAGAAAAGTAAGAATTCCAAATTCTTAACTGTGTTCAATGGAAGCTGAACAGAATATGATAAAGATGGCATCTCTAGACTTGTTTTATACCTTCTTGAAAGGTGATGTATTGGACAACACAATTAGAAAACTGAAGGATGATAGAGTGGCGACATTCCTTTCCAGACAATTTTACAATTTTTTGTTTCCTTATTTTAGTTTTTTAAGCACAGTTAGAAATAATTGATGACTGATGATGAAATAATTCCTAGCATGATGAAACACGAAAATGTTTTAAAATGCAGGAAATGTAAGATCACTAAAATCTCATAATGTATTTTAGATCCTATACTGCGTCTTAGATTTATAAAATGATCAATAGATTAAGTGATGAGTAAGAAAACGAGTTTAAATTATGAAGTAGTTTTTCTTTTTGATTTTCAGAAAACCTGTAGGAAACAATAAAAGTCATGAAATATCTATCTTTACAAATAATTAAAATTGCTGCACAGATAAACTTAAAAACTAAACTTGGGGACAGGTACAGTAGCTCATGCCTGTAATCCCAGCACTTCGGGAGTCTGAGGGGGCAGATCACTTAAGGTCAGGAGTTTGAGAACAGCCCGGGCAACATAGTAAGTCCCCGACTCTACTAAAAATACAAAAGTTAGCCAGGCATGGTGGCAGGCGTTTGTAATCCCTGCTACTTGGTAGGCTGGGGCAGCAGAATCACTCGAACCCGAAAAATGGAGATTGCAGTGAGTGAGCTGAGATAGAGCCACTGTACTGCAGCCTGGGCAACAGAGCAAAGCTCTGTCTCAAAACAAAACAAAACAAAACAAAACAAAAAATTAAACTTGAATCAGTGGACTCTGGTGATATTCCAAAGGTTAAAAAGTTTGATTCAGTCACATGGTGAATAAAAGGATCATGACATTGGTAAGACTGCTTTTTCCTTAAACCTGGTAATATCCTAGAAGTGGATCCTTAATGAAACTAACTTTTTAATTTTCTCCTTTTGTTACCTGGACATCATACTGTGTTTCAAAGGAGAATGCAAATGTAATGAGCTATGAGCTGTGAGAAAATTTGTTAAGTAGACTGAATGAAAAGAGAACCAGACCAGTAATTCAAGAATTTTAACTCTTAGCTCAGGCTTGAACATACTAGTTCTGTTACTTCAGACTGGCTAATCCTGGAAATTATGTATATTGGAAAGAATGTAGTAGCCTTTGAGTCAGTCACAATATGAACCTGCTTCTTCAGACTCAAGCTCCCTGTCTCTCAATTTTTTCATGTTTAATAGAGATAATAAAATCCTGCTTCACAGGGTTATTAAGTACTAAAGAAACTATAGAGACTGTCAGACTCTAGAGGGCTGGAACTCTCTTAATCATCTTTGTCTTTCCTGTGACTAGAAGTTATCTGAGGTTTTATTGGGTAAATTATGTTAAGCATGTTTATGAACCGTATGTTATAAACTGTAAAATGTACAATTAAAAGGTCGTTTTGTTTGTGTCAGTATAGCTGTATTAAGTGCTCTACAAATTTAAGATATTTTATTTTCCTTTATCTTAAAAATCTTTTGGGAAAAGAAAGTTGTAGTTAAATAAATGCCTCCTTCTACATGGGCTCATTGTTCTTATCAAATCAAGGAAAAAATGTAAAAGAAAAGCTTTGGGACATTTTCTAGAATTTGATATTTTCCAATGGTAGATTTGTATTTATTAAGCCTTATCTCTTATTATTTTTTAAATGGCAGGCAACAAATATAAATCAGTTTATCATTGTGTTTATCCTAAATTGGATGATTGACTGGTTCATAAGTTCAGAAATTTCATTGTGGTGCCATAAATTTTATAGAGTAAAACATCTTTGTATGTCTTCTAAGCTAACATGGTCTAAAAATATTAGTTTAGGTTTCTCACTCAATACCAATAACAATTTAAATTTTTTCTTGCTTTATCTTTTCTCTTGTCCTTTAACTCATTTATTACAAATCTTATGAGAAATTGACGTGAATAATTTCTCAAATCTTTCATCTCTTTGCCATTTTAATATAATCTCAATTTCATGTCTAAGGAGACCAAGCCTTTTAGGAAATACTGGGGTGATCATTTGAAAGTTATACCCCACCTACCAACTCCCCATCCCCCTCTCTTTTGGCTATGTGATACAGCCTGTTCAGCAAAGGGAAATAAATCTAACTTGGATTTACACATATCACTTGTTTAACTCACTAGTTTGGTCAGAGGCATTGGTCAGGACCTGACTATAAATTAGGTGAGTGCTTTTTGCAGTACCATTCAGGTTTCCTTGAGAAGTCACTTAGGCCTCTGGCAGAGAAAGTGGGATCTAAGGCTTGATGACTGTCAGTTTGATCGACTATTTAACCCTTAGGGATATTGGCCAGATCTTGGACTATCAATAAATGTTACCTTAGCCTCAGTGTATGATTAGTATGTATGTGAGACTTATGTCCTTATTTGTATCTTTCATTAATTGACAGGTTCATGAAAGATAAGAACTGTAGTTAGCCTTCAGATAATGTTGAAAGAAAAACAGAGGAAATTTCTAAATTGGGGTTGAGTCTAGAAAGGTCTCTTAGAACACTTCAAATTCTGTACTTTTATTGTATAACAAATGTTATCATAGTAGTTCCATAACACTTGGCCATTGACTGGCTCTTTATCACCTGTGTCACAGATCCCATTCTGTTGTCTACTCCCTTAGATCTTTATAAACAACGAATGGCAGAACTCAGAGAGTGGGAGAGTATTCCCTGTCTATAATCCAGCCACAGGAGAACAGGTGTGTGAAGTTCAAGAAGCAGACAAGGTATGTCTTTTGTAGAAAAAGATTCCTTACGAAATTAACTGCCTTCAAACAGCAGAGCAGTAAACATATGCTCTCCATACACCAGTAGATGCTCATGCTTCACTTTTTTCATGAGAGCAGATGGTTCTTCCTTTATTTGGAGTGTTTATCTTTCTTCAGTTGTGCCTCTTCCTCTCTAACAGGCAGATATAGACAAAGCAGTGCAGGCAGCCCGCCTGGCTTTCTCTCTTGGTTCAGTGTGGAGAAGGATGGATGCTTCAGAAAGAGGACGTCTGTTGGATAAGCTTGCAGACTTGGTGGAACGGGACAGGGCAGTTCTTGCAGTAAGTAACCTTAGAAAACATTAAGTCTTTACCCCAAATTTGCCATTCTGCTGAAATTTGAATTCCTCGGTCTTTCTAAAAGGATACTTTAAAGCAGACCTGGGGAAAAAGCTAAGGAGTACATAATACATATGAAAAATTAGACGTGTTTCGATTTGGGGATCAGGTGGGGAAGTGGAGGATCAGCTGAATGTCTCCTATCACTGAATTTTAAAGAGAAAACTAGAGCTTTTCCCAACTGGTAAGGACCTTCCTTTATAAAACTCTCCCTCCGCATGACCAATTAAAAAAAGTCAAGCAACAAGATAGTCACCGTGCTGCCTACAGAAAACCAATATCAGATGATTATTTTCAGAATGAAGTAGAACAAGTTTTACCTCCCCAGAGTTAACCTCTTTTGACTGAAGAGAGGCCTTCGGAAGCGGAGGGCGTAGTATGCATTTCTCATACACTTCTGCTCCATTTGCCTTCTGATTCTGTGAGCCAGTAGGAAGGAGAGACAGCAGGAGATAGCAACTTCTTTCACTAAAACAATTATTTTCCTCAAATAAGAAACTTCTCCTGCACTAATGGGTTTTGTTGTTGCTGGTGTTTTTAAAATAAAAATCAATTTCTTAGAGAATATAAACTTTTTGAAAACCTGAACCCTTCAGGAATATATGCACTATATACTTGGGATCTCTACCTGGGATCAGTGAATATTTAGGGTTTCCTTGTTCAGTTAGGGCATTCAAGCCGTGAGTACGATATCGTTCCCTCTGCTTGGGAAAATAGGTCACTATTGGGCTTGCTTCGGGGAAAGCAAGCATTCATTCCCTTTCTCAGTGTCCCTCCTACCATAGTTCTTCCCTTCTACTATTCCCCTCAGAAATCTGTTCATAGTATGGGAACAAAATGATTCCTTTGTGGAAATGGTTTGGGATTCTAGCTATATATAACATTTATTTGTGAATGAAAACATTTTCTAATCTGGCATCCTAGAGAATACTGTTCGAATGAGGTGTTTATACATACTGTGAAAACAATATTTCATGGTAAAGAAACTCCTTCTTGGAGATTGACAAGATACTGAGCATATTAAAGGCACGGGAAAAGCCTACTAAACGCTTTTCAAGCTTATTTGAGCCTCATTACCATTTTTCTGGCTAACATATCAATATCATGCAAAACCAAGTTTTTTGGGACACATTAGAGAAGACTGCTTTTTATACTTATCTCTTCCCTGAATTATGATTTTCTTGAGAATTAAACTTGTATTTTACCTTTTTTGTTTTGTTTTGTTTTGTTTTGGTAATCCTAGCATGGTTCTTAGCATGTAAGTGGCAAATAAGGGCACCTAGGTGGTCAATAAATGACTGTTTAATTGAGCTAAAGATACATCTATAGCACTGGATTAACACTGTACTAGAAGATGATTAGTTAATTTCTGCAGTTATATTTTCATACAATAACACTCAAATATCTTTCATTCTCTTCTATGTGTCTCACTGATCAAGTCTCTTTTCCTACCACACCTAAATGAGATTCATGCTGTTAAACACTCTCAAGCTATGAGAAAAGTGAATTTTAGTAAGAGGGAGCCTGTGGATGAAAGGGGAGCTCTTGACTGGAAAACTGAAATTAATACTGTATCCAGAGTAAACACAATTGAAAATAAATCTACAACTGGCAATTTTCAATGAATATAACTGGTGTCAGCAGCTCACAGAGACTATTTAGACAGCCCAGATTCTGGTTATTGACACTGTTCACTCTATGTTGTGTAGATTTTGGTGCTATACTGGCTGCATAGAGAATGTAATCCCTATCGTATAAACATGCATGTTCTAAAAAGTACTAGGAAATATTTTGATTCCCTTTTTAAAGGGTGAGCCAGTATACAGTAATAAGTAACATGATGTTTTTAAATAAGGTTCATTTCATTCACATAGCAAGTACATAAATTGTAATGGAAGTCATAGTATTTTCATCTCATTGATTGGAGAATATTTTAATTTTAGTCTTGTCAGTGTGTCTTATAACATATAGGGAAAAAAAAGGAAATTGCCCAGACATATTTTTTTATTTCACTTGTCAAACTTGTAACACCTTTAATATTTCTAAAGTCCAAATACTCTTCTATTTCAGCATGTTCATTTTTCATTGTTTTTGTTACAGACTTAGCCAGTTTAGGAACATGTCATTAAAATAATAACGTTTATAATGTAAAGCAGTTCAATATTGCCATTTTTATTAAATAGAGCAGATATTTCACTCTTCATAGATAATGGTTGTTAACATAAATGTTTACTAAAAACCAGCCTTTAAGTTGTTAACATCTGGGCTTCCCTAGAGGAGATCTTGTTTATTTGGTGGTAATAAATAAACTCGCTGTGCACTGTGGATATTCCGTTTCTCAGCAGGGATCTTGGCAGCTGTGGAGAACACTTTCTATTCTCATCAGTTGCATAAAGAGCCCATGTTTCTGCTCCTCTTTAGATGGATTCAGATTACTGATGTAGACACCAAAGAAATCCCAGTGAGCTCTGATCATTAATATAATGGAAGCTGTTTTGACAAGCAGAACATTTCTTTATCATTAGTTAAAGAAATATTGTGTTAATGTATTTGGATAGTGGTTACTGGTAGCACACAGGCACAGGAACATGAACCTATATACTCCGTGTGGTTTTTAGTGGGAACTAAACCAAATTGACAGTACTAGAAATCTTTTTATTTGAGAATTCATAGTTGACCAGGTATGCATCTCCATTCATATTCATTTGTATTCTCTCTGTTCCTTTTTTCTTCTGCTCCAGAAATTAGTTAGTGTATTGCTGGAAAGTTCTGGGAACTTAATATCTCTCCATTTCTTTTCCAACAGACCATGGAATCCCTAAATGGTGGCAAACCATTCCTGCAAGCTTTTTATGTGGATTTGCAGGGTGTCATCAAAACCCTTCGGTATTATGCAGGCTGGGCTGATAAAATTCATGGGATGACCATTCCTGTAGGTATGTGCAATCTGAGTATGTTGAAAAGGAAAATGTGAGACTACCAGAAATGCAGTTTTACCACCAAACACAAGCAGCAGTCACGTAGAATACAGATATGGGCACACTTAACAGCAGTTAGAACTGAGTGAAGAACCAACCAAATTATGTCACTGACTCTGACAACTTCCCTTTTTCTATAGATAGTCTGTGTATAATATCTACAGGCACAAGCCTATAGGGGTCTTACAGATACAGATAGGGACCAGCCACTTAAATCATTACCTCATTCATCTAAGGAACAGGTATGTATTTGTCCACTGGTAAATGCTCAGCGTTGTGCTAGGTTAGCTGATGGGGTAGATAGGAAAGAGCATTATTGGATAAAGGGAAGTCATGGGAAATTCCAAGAAGGTTAAGACTTGCTCCTTGCCCTCCTGAAACGTAAGATCTACTCTCTGGAAGGAAATACTCTAAATGTTAACAGTTGTCTCTGAGGGGTGAGATTATGGCTGATTTTCAGTTTCTTTTTTATATTTTTCTCTACTTTCTATGAATTTCTCCAATGGCCTTGAATTACTTTCACAATCTGTAAAAACAACAGTAATCCTAACCCCTTTTTATTATTAAGATCCAAGTTAGATGACAAAATCAACAATATGAAAAAGTTAAAGGCCCCTATAGGAGTGTTATAATTGGGTGCTAAGTTGTGTGCTTCACCTGTTGGTGCGGTAGCCCTTTAAATGAGAGAAAAAGTATCCAAGACTAAAGCAACTAAAGCAGTCACTGAAGAGATGCTGATCTAAGCTTGAACACTAGTCATAGCTAATACCAATTGAGTGCTTTCACAGCAACCCCAGGAGAAAGGCACTATCATAAACATCTTCAGTTCACAAAGGTGAAAAGGGGTCTGGTGAAGTAAAATTAGTTTTTCGAATTCATAGAGTAAGTAAGTTTTAGAGCTTCTAACTTTGATGTTAGAACCTAGGCTTATAACCACTTCACTAGAGAATTTCAAATAGATCTCAGGAGGAAGAGATATCCTTAGTATCCACTAAGCACTGTGCCAGGTGTTCAGCCTGTGTTCTCCAGAAGGCAGTCTCCCTACCATGGAGAGTGCATAGTAGCAGGAGTGGAAAGTAAGGCTGAGGACTTTGAAGTGTCTCTTTTGGGCCTTCTAGCCAGACTGAGCAGTAGTCATTTACTTAAAAAGGGAATGGTTTGGCTGATAGTGTAGATGGCTCAGAACAGTGCTTCTCAAACTTAATGTGTACGTGAATCACCGAGGGTCTTCTTCAAGTGCAGTTTTTGACATAGTAGGTGTGGAGTGGGGCCTGAGACTCTGCATGTCTAATCAGCTGCTGGTCCTCTGCATTGAGTAGCAAGGAGAGGACACAGCAGAACCAAGTTAGGTGGCTATTGTGATGTCTTATGTAGGCGTGGTATGGCAAGGGAGGAATAATTTACAGTGAGAACGGAGGTTTAGAGAAATGACTTCCAAGGATTATTTTTTAAATTGCTCCCACAAATGATGAGGACATGTGGAATGTTAGTCTTTAGAAAAGGCATTTCTGATTGTAGGGGCTCTTCCCCTCCATCCAGGTTCTTCCCTTGTTCAAATGACTGAGAAGGGTGTAGAAGATTGCTCTTGGGAAAAGTCAGAAACTTAGTTCATTTCCGGTTCTAAGGATAATACAGAACAGTTGTTCTCCAGCATCACTTGCAGGTTGTGGGGATGGCCTAAGTGAAGCAGAAAATCAGTATTTGTTATGAGCATACCTTTTAGAGGTCCTGAGGGTTAAAACCTTTGTCAACAATGGGAAGCAATGTCAGTCTTTTTAGGTGGGGACGCCTGTCCTATATCTGTACAGAAAAGTAAATTAAGAAGCTCAAAGGCCCTAGTTGTTTTGTTTTGTTTTGTTTGTCCCCACACCACCTGCCATTTCATTATTAAAACAACAAATACGTTTTAGGCATTTAAATATCTTTTCAAACTATTTAAAAAGCTCTGAGGAATACTGTGAAACAAGACAATGCACATAGGTCTCTATTTGGCCCAACTGTATCCTGGTTTTCTTTTATTTTATCAGGAGGGAAGACCCTGATTAGATAAAGACAAATATTGATTGGCATCCCCGATAATGTTTGATGCTTTAATGTAACTTGATATGGTAATAGAGGTGGTTGGCTCATAAGCCTCACTGTTTTCATCTAATGCGTTTTGGAAATTCTGTGGATGCTTATCTACGAGTTAGAAATTCAGAGCATAGAAAAGACTCTTACAGTAGTCTTTCCCAACTTTATTCATTAACTGGTATTCAGCCAATGTAGGAAAAAATGAGGAATTGCCTTAAACTCTCGGTAGCTTTTTGTTTCCCAAAAAACAAAAAGTTTTTCTGAAAGTGCATTTAGAGGTATACTGGGATGAGGGAGTCTCCCTGCCATCAGGCCTATATGCAGAACTTTTAGGAGGCTGAAGTATGGGTCATAAGAGCTCTCTCCACAGTGTCTCAAACAAATGAGGGAAGGATGGAGACAGAGGTTAACCTGGCAGCTTTCCTCTCTGTTCCAGTTTTACATTTGGGCTTGCCTAGAGGCTGCTTATAATTCAGCCAATAATGTCTTGGTTAGTCCATTGCTTAGTGAATGTAGCTGTACTAAATTAGAGGAGACATAGGAGAATATCACAGAAAGGAGCATCATAATTATTCACTTAAATTATTCTCAGATTTGTCCAGTAAATTGATGCATTTGTAGTTGTCATTTGTAACTCCATAATTTAACGTCAGCTTCATTTTGTCTCTGAATACTTGGCTGTTTTTCCACAGTGAAGTCTGTAATACAGAAAGTCCATTAGTCTTTAACCATGACATCTTTATTAAGCTACATGCATTTTCCTGCAAAACAACCAAATTTTATGTTTGGAATGATAAAGAAATAATGTAGTTTGTATTTGCATAGAATTTAAAAGTATAAAATACTCGTTCATGTATAATATCTATGTGATTATGTGTGTGAGCTGATGAGATAGTCTGGATTTTAAATGGTATTTTACCCATTTTACCTCTAAGAAAATAAGACTGTAAGGGTTTAGTGTCTAGAAGAAGGTCACATGGCTAGTAAGTGAGAGACCTGAGATTAAAACTCAAGACTTTTTCTGCCTAAGCCGTGGTAAACTGTCTTCTTATGGAGATTGGTTCAGCAAAGCAGGAAGGTGGCCCTGGTAAAGTTACTACCCCTGTGCTGTTTTTTCTTTTTAGTAATACGCAGTTTATTCTCATTATTTACAGTAGTTATGTTTTATAAAGTTGTCACCATTACTGAATTAGCAAATACAGAACTATTGCTTCTAGGGGAAATACAAGGTTAGGTTTCTTCAAGCTTCTGATAACATTCTTGTCCACTAATCAGAGCATGGCCTTGTTTTATGTGCATTTCTGTTGAAAGAGCCTTTGTTTTATATATATATATATGTATTTGATTTATGAACACTGAACTCATGGCCAACCAGACAAAAGTACTGTAACTCATACCTGAATGAAGCTTGTCTGATGCGTGTATTTTCTTTGTAAGGCACTTCAGACTTCATGCACTTAGGAACACTAGACAGCACTCAACACTATGCTTAGGGGCATTTTAAACAGCAAAATCATGGACAAAAGGCACAAAAATGTGAAAAATGTGGCACTAAACAGACCACAAAAAAGACACTTTTTTTTTTTTTTAACAACATGAGAGCTGAAGCAGTAAGTCATAGTGTCACCTTGTTCAACCTCAGCTAAGAATATGTGCGTCAGGTGACTCAAAATTTTCCCTGCTTTGGGGAAATGTAAATTAAAATCACAATTTAATCACCTCACTACTGCAAAAAGAAAGGCCATAATTTTTAAAAAATAGATGTTGGCGTGGATGTGGTAAAGGGAACACTTTTACACTGCTGGTGGGAATGTAAATTAGTACAACCACTATAGACAGCAGTATGGAGAGTCCTTACACAACTTAAAGTACAACTACTGTTTGTTCCAGCAATCCCACTGCTGGGTACCTACCCAAGGAAAATAAGTCATTATATGAAAAAGGCACATGTACATGCATGTTTATGGCAGTACAATATACAACTGCAAAAATATGGTACCAACCAAAATGCCCATCAGCTAATGAGTGGATAAAGAAGATGTGTATGTACACCATAGAATGCTACTCCACAATAAAACATAATGAAATAATGGCCTTTGCAACAACTTGGATGGAGCTAGAGGCCATTGTCTTTGTGAAGTAACTCGGGAATGGAAAACCAAATATCATATGTCCTCACTTATAAGTAAGTGCTAAGCTATGAGGATTCAAAGGCATAAGAATGATATAATGGACTTTTGGGAAGGCTAGGAGGGAGGTGAGTGTTAGAAGACTACGTATTGGGTATAGTGTACACTCCTTAGTGACAGATGCACCAAAATCTTGGAGAGCACCGCTAAAGAACTTATCCATGTAACAAAACGCCACCTGTGCCTCCAAAACTATTGAAATGAAAAAATTCTCTGCTTTGGATATACATGCCCATAAATGACTCTTGAGAACAATCGGTACCTATTTTTGGGTTACAAATAAATTTTAAGAAGTAGGCAAGTTCTGAAATACGGAATTCACAAATAAGAGCGACTGTATCTAGAGCCTTCTTTTCTCCAGATGGCATTTATGAAGCTTAAATGTTTTGGAACAGTTATGGTGTGGATCTGCTTGCCTAGATCCTAATCATATGAGTGAAGGGGGCTTTCATAGTGAGTGTCAGAGAAAAGCACACAGATCTGTTTGGTCACCCATAAAAAAGAACCTGAAGTGAGTTTTTTTGTTGTTAAATTTTTTTAATGTGAGACTGCTTTGCAACATTGAATTATACTCAATGGTTCATCCAGCATAGCATCTCTAACACTAAAGGACAACAGCCAAAAAGAATGGGAAGATAAATGCCATTATCTCTTTTATTCATTCCCATTTGGGAAGGGTAGAGAAAGGTATCGTGTAATTGGAAGAGTTCTTCTTTTACCTCCTTTGCGTGGCATCAACTTTGATCTCTTATTCACCCATTTCTTCATTCATTCAACAGATTTTTTTTTTTTAAGCACCTGGTGTATTTCAGCTCCGGTATAAGGCATTGGGGTTACAAAGGCACATAACTAAGATGTTTGAAGGACGGTAAGAAAAACAAGTAGATATGGAATTGGAATACAGTGTGGTCTGTTTAGATATGGAAGAATTAAATTTGGTGCGACACCATAGGAGAGACATCTTACAGTATTAAGGCCTCCTGGAGGAAGTAGTAAGACGTCTAAGTGATCATCTGAAGGGGCAGATAAGTAAAGATGGAGACAGGGACATCACAGGCAGTGGGAATAGCTAGCACAAAGCATTAAAGGAGGAGAGTACCATGTGTTAGTGGATCTGAAAGTGTAGGCAGATATAGAAGACAGTACGGCCCTGAGTCTTGGACAGCCATGCTGCAAGTTTTATTCTGTAGGCAATAGTGAATCACCAAATTATTTTGAATAGGTGAGTGCATTGATCAAAATTACATTTTAGGAATTGCATTGAATCTATATATTGCTTTGGACAGTATGGTCATTTTAACAATATTGAGTCTTCCAATCCATGAGCATGGGTTGTTTTTCTGTTTGTGTCACCTGTGATTTTTTTCATCCGTGTTTTATAGTTCTCTTTGGGGAGATCTTTCACCTCCTTGATTAAAAATTCTTTGGTATTTTGCGGGGGGGCTGCTGTAAATAAAATGAAGCTAAGTGTCCATCAATGGATAACTGGATAAAACGATACAGATATATAGACATCATGGGATACTACACAGCCCTGAAAAAGAATGAAGTCATGCTTTTTGCAGCAACGTGGATGGGGCTGGAGGCCATTAGACTAAGTGAAATCACTAAGAAAGAGAAAATCAAATACCATCTGCTCTCACCTATAAGTGAGAGCTAAACCTACAGAGGGACATAATAGACACTGGGGTCTTCAAAAGGAGGGAGAGTGAGAGAGGGCTGAAGGTTGAAAACTATCTCTTGAGTACCATATTGACTATGCTGGTGATGTGCACACTAGAAGTCCAAATCTCATAGTTATGCAATATATCCATGTAACAAATCTGCACATGAACCCCTTGAATCTATTTTAAAAAGAGCATTTTGACTACAAATGGATAATCAGTTGGACAGAACAAATACTTGCTTAATTTCTCCCCATAAAGGATATCCTTCACTTTGACTACAAATAAATAATCAGTTGGAGAGAGCAAATAACTACCAAATTTCTTCCTGTAAAGCAGGTGTCCGCAAACTACGGCCCATGGGCTGCATGCGGCCCCCTGAGGCCATTTATCCGGCCCCCTGCCACACTTCAGGAAGGGGCACCTCTTTCATTGGTGGTCAGTGAGAGGAGCACAGTATGTGGTGGCCCTCCAGCGGTCTGAGGGACAGTGAACTGGCCTCCTGTGTAAAAAGTTTGGGGACGCCTGCTTTAAAGGATAGCCTTCAACTAGAATATTTGGGAAGGAGAGAAAAAGGGTTATCTCATGACCACATTGAGCAATGAGCTAAAGGCTGCTTCTGTCTCTGAATTGGGAATTTCTCCTGCCCATCTTCATTCTGTTCCACCTAAGGTCCACAGCTGGATGTTATTGCACAATTATGCAATACTAGTTAGATTCACAAGAGTCTTGATGTTGCTTCCTTTACAACACTATCCATTATTTCCTGCCATGGTACCCAATGGAGCCATTCTCTGTGACCATAAATCCTATGCCTTGACCCTTTTACGATGGCAGTGCCTAATTATGATGATAAATAATCATTACTATGACCTATGGAACACTTCTTACCTATTATTGCTAATCTTACAGCAACCCTAAAGAAACGTATTTTTCCCTCATTTTAATTATTTTTAGCCTGTATTCAAATCCTTTTCTCCTCTCATGTCCACAACCTCTTTGTGATGAAGGAAGAATCCAAGCTTGTTTTTAGTTTACTTAGGGAGAAATGCAAGTTAATTTGTATTGCCTTAGATTTCTCTCTGTAACAAGTTGGTTTTACTGACTGTGTATGTAAGCAGAAAAAAATGTAGTCTGTGTTTTAAGCTGAATTCTGACGTCAAAATGGACTTAGGATATTTTAGCATACAGAAAAGATAAAAAACTACTGAAGTCATATATAATTATTTATCTGCTTCACCCTCTTCCAGTTTTACCTGTAAACTAAAGAATATGATAAAATACACAAAGATGTTGATTCAGATCCTAAGGTTTTGCCTCGAATTAGCTTGATCTGGTTTATTGTCATTAATAACAGATGCATAGAGTGAAATCTGAAATCGTGTTCTGTCAGAATAAGAGTGAGGAGCGATTTGCTCTGCCCACCTAAGAACAACCGGGGCTTGTTAGTGAGACCTGAATTGATGGTGACAGGAGGTCATGAAGTCAGCTTCACAAGGAACCTCTTTAAGAGGTTGAAGCTGAAAAGGACCTCAGGGATCCCTAAGGCCAATCTCCTCATTTTACAGAGTAGGTCCAGGGAAGTAAATTCACTTCTCTCAAGACTATGTAGTGGAATAGTCATAGAATAAGCTATCTTCATGACAGACTCAGGAATATAATCTAACTTCTTAGAAATTACCAGCAGACTCCTGGGAAGAAAAATATCCGTACACTTCATACTCACATACAGTTTCAGTGTTCGTGTAGGTATTTATAGAGTTTATCATAGTTATAAAATGTTCAGTGAGGTCTGTTCATTGTCAACATGATAGGAATCTGTTACAGTACATACCTAATGGAATAGTTCAATGTAATAATCTTATTGTTTAATAGTGTGCTCATAAAAAGGATTGCCAGCTCCTTAAAAGATGATTCTGTACACAATAGCAATTGGAAGATCACCTTCATTCACTGAATTGTGTTACAGATTTTTATGCTATTGAATACGTTTTTTTTTTTGTTATTAGGTATACAAAATTTGCTACAGTTCTCCTAGTGTTCTTAGTGTCATAATTGGAAGCTATTTCTTGAGGTCCGTATTTGACAAATTTTTTAAATTTCTGGCACATTTCAGATTGTTCTGATTTTATCACTATTTACAGATTGTTTCATCTTACCCTAGTTTATATTAATATATAGGATGTGCCAATGCTAGATAGTTTTATGAGAATAAAAGTTCCATCAAAATTTCTTTCAGGCATCTATACAGTCTGATTTAAGAAGTAATGTTTGCCTTGAAGGCATTATCCAAGTAATTAAATTGTTCTAGGTAACAAAATATTGCTGTCTTTTCTGTGTAGTGTGATAAGCCCCCATCAAAAAACATAGAACAGTGGCTCAGCAGTTCATAAATATAGTAGAGGCTTATTCTACTGTTATCTCTGGGGACAAAGTCTTTTCTTAATATAATTATAGAAATGGCTCAATACACATTCAGTAAAATTTAATCCACAGGTCAGCCAAATTCATAGTATAATGAAGTAGTAAGGTTTTTGTATTTTTTGTAAGTTGTGAACTACTCTTTGGTCATTAAAAGCACCCAGGTATTAAAACTCATCAGAAAAGTTACCTCTGAATGGGTCTTAAAATAATCCTCTTTAAGAGCAATATGTATTTTACCTTCTGAGTGGAAGGCAAAAGAGACATAAAAAGATAAAAAGTCCTAGACATGTGATAGAATATTTCTATTTTGATCTCTCATCTCTTTAGTTTTCTTCACCATAGTCGTGTTCTAATCTATTGACCTAGAATATTGTATTCAGAACATTTTCTAGTGTCCTTATCAAATGCAGTCCTTTTTTATGCAGTCTGAGTTCTGTCTGTAGTCCCTCATATTTGGTAAGAAGACCCAAAACTATTTGGAGCCTACAATGGAATATCTGAATTTGGGTGGAGACTGTTTTTGTATCAGGCTGTTGAGCTTACAGCACAAAGCTAGAGAAATGAAACAACCTTTTAAGTCATCCTGCCATATTGAGAGAGCATCATTAGCATAAAAGATGGAAATTGGGCTTTAATAATTTTCTAGGAAGATAAGAGTACTCATTAGGTATAGACGAGAGAGAGAATTAACACTCTGTGTCCCCTTTGAGTTGGCTCTGCCTAGATGAAAGGGAGAGAGGTGCTCAGTCCTGGGCTCACCCATTCCAGGGAGTGTTTCTCTGTAGTGTTCCCTTCATAACCTTGTAACAAGTTTCCATGTGTTCTGTGTTCATATTCACAAAAGAGTTATTGGGTTTTTTTAATTTTTACCCTATTTGTGATCCTTCTTGACATTATACTGTAATCCTGTGATTTATGATTATCCACCCATATCCAACACTTTCCTCTCAAGAGTCATTAATACATTTTTATGGGTAAAGAACTTGAATTCTGAAGACCCAGATCCAAGTCCAGGAGCCTTCACTTAACCAATGGTACTACTTTGGTCTTAACTTCTCTGTGCCATATTTTCTCTCTTTATAAAATGCTGATAATGATAGTTGGTTTTTTTTCCATAGAGTTTTCAGTGTAAAATGAGATAAGGATGTGAAAATTATAAGGCTCTATAGAAATTCTGATACAGTGTTTTAATTTTTTTGATTTTACCATTCTAAAGTATTAAAAATACAGATAAGATTCTCCTACACTTTACACTCCTTTCAGGCAAACTAGTACAGTTAACTAGACAAAAAATAAATAAAAATGAAGTCAGCTTTAGAACAACTGTAGGGCATCATAATACACATGGACTCCCCTTTACCCTCCTTGTCTTGCTACTCAGAGTGTGGTTCATAGATCAGAAGCACCAGCCTCATTTGGGAGTGTGTAGAAATGAAGACTCTCCAGTCTCATCCCAGACCTGTTGATTCAGAATCTGCATTTTCACAAGATCTTCATATGCTTTGTGTGCACATTGAAGTTTGAGAAGCACCGTATAGCATCCCATGTAGCACTGGCAGCATTCAAGATGATTCTGTATAGGAAACAAGTAAACATTTTTTAAAACTTTAGATTGAAGAATATTAGAAGAAAATATTAGCCCATGAAACCTGTTATTTTACAGATTTTCTTGAAGGTAAGGCTAACAGGTAGCTATGTACGTATTTTTAGCAGGTGAGTTGATGTAACAGAAATTAAGTAAATGATAGAGCAAATGATACTTGAAAATGGCAAAAATTAGGAAAGTGGCTTTTATGACTAGTCTTAAGGCAACCCTGATCTAGAAGCTCAGTGGGATTCATAGCGGGGTCTTAGTATCTGTGAATGACCTTTGGGGTGCTGTCAGCCCTAGCTGAAGGTGCCCATAGAAAGATTAGCTTTTGGGTTTGTCAGGCACCCTAGGTCAGACTAGGGGTGTCATCTTTCACCATCCACATGAAAATAGAAACTGAGACTACAAGATCTAGGGCCCTTTTTTTTATTTTAGTTCTGGCTGGGATACATGTGCAGGATGTAGAAGTTTGTTACATAGGTAAAGGTGTGCCATGGTGGTTTGCTGCACCAGTCAACCCATCAGCTGGGTATTAAGCCCAGCATGCATTGGCTGTTTATCTTGATGTTCTGCCTTCCCCACCCCCTCCCCAGAGAGGTCCCAGTGTGTGTTGTTCCCTTTCCTGTGTCCATGTGTTCTCACTGTTCAGCTCCAGCTTGTAAATGAAAACATGCGGTGTTTGGGTTTCTGTTCCTGTCTAAGTTTGCTGAGGATAATGACTTCGAGCTCCACCCATTGTTTCTGTAAAGGACATGATCTTGTTCCTTTTTATGGCTGCATAGTATTCCATGATGTATATATACCACATTTTCTTTATCCAGTCTATAATTGATGGGTATTTGGGTTGATTCCAACTCTTTGCTATTGTGAACAGTGCTGCAGTGAACATATGCATGCATTTATCTTTATAATGGAATGATTTCTATTCCTTTGGGTGTATACTCAGTAATGGGATTGCTGGTTAAAATGTCATTTCTGGTTCTAGGTCTTTCAGGAATTGCCACCCTATCTTCCACAATAATTGAACTAATTCATATTCCCACCAACAGTATAAAAGTGTTCCTGTTTTTTTACAGCTTTGCCAGCATTAGTTGTTTCTTTACTTTTTAATAATTCCTATTCTGACTGGTGTGAAATGGTATCTCATTGTGGTTTAGATTGCATGTCTCTAATGATCAGTGAGGATGAGCTTTTTTTCATGTTTGTTGTTGCGTGACTGTCTTCTGTTGAAAGATGTCTGTTTGTGTCCTTTTGCCCACTTTTTTATGGGGTTATTTTTTTCTTGTAAGCTTGTTTAAGTTCCTTGCAGATTCCAGATATTAGACCTTGGTCAGATGCATAGATTGCAAACAATCTCTCTCATTCTCTAGGCTGTCTGTATACTCTGATGATAGTTTCTTTTGCTGTGCACAACCTTTTGTTTATTTATTATGTCACTTTTTGCTTTTGTTGCAGTTGCTTTTGACATTCTCATCATGAAATCTCTGCCCGTGCCCATGTCCTGAATGATATTTCCTGGATTTTCTTCTAGGGTTATTATAGTTTTAGGTTTTACACTTAAGTCTGTAATCCATCTTGAGTTAATTTTTGTATAAGATGTAAGGAAGGGGCCAGTTTCAATTTTCTGCATATGGCTAATCAGTTCTTCCAGCTCCCATTTATTAAATAGGGAATCCTTTCTCCATTGTTTGTTTTTCTCAGGCTTGTTGAGTATCAGATGGTTGTAGATGTGTGGTTTTAGTTCTGATTTTTCTGTTCTGTTCCATTGGTCTATGTGTCTGTTTTTGTACCAGTACGATGCTGTTTGGTTACTGTAGCCTCATAGTAGAGTTTGAAGTCAGGTAGCATGATGCCTACAGCTTTGTTCTTTTTGCTTAGCATTGTCTTGGCTATATGGGCTCTTTTGGTTCAACATGAATTTTAAAGCAGTTTGTTCTAATTCTGTGAAGAATGTCAGTGGTAGTTTAATGAGAATAGCATTATTTTGGGCATTATGGCCATTTCCATGATACTGATTCTTCCTATCCATGAGCATGGAATGTTTTTCCATTTGTTTGTGTCCTCTCTGATTTCCCTGAGCAGTGGTTTGTGGTTCTCCTTGAAGAGATCCTTCACTTCCTTCATTAGCTTTTGTCTTAGGTATTTTATTCTCTTTGCAGTGTGAGTGGGAGTTTATTTATGATTTAGCTCTATGCTTGTCTCTTGTTGGTGTATAGGAATGTTTGTGATTTTTTGCACACTGATTTTGTATCCTGGAACTTTGTTGAAGTTGCTTATCAGCCTAAGAAGCTTTAGTGTTGAGAGAGTGGGTTTTTCTAGATACAGGATTGTGTCATCTGCAAACAGACAGTTTTATTTCCTCTTTTCGTATGTGAATATGCTTTAAATCTTTCTCTTGCCTGAGTGCTCTGGTGAAGACTTCGAATATTGTGTTGAATAGCAGTGGTAAGAGAGGGCATCCTTGTCTTGTGCTGGTTTTCTGGCTTTTGACTGTTCAGTACGATATTGGCTGTAAGTTTGTCATACATGACTCTTACTATTTTGAGGTATGGTCCATCAATACCTAACTTATTGAAAGTTTTTAATGTGAAGGATTGTTGAATTTTATTGAAAGGTAGGCCCCTTTCTGTGTCCCTTCCACTTACTGCTCTTTTGGGAAGAGCTCAAGCATAAAAACAGCCTTTATTTTTTAAATTTACTGCTTAGACTAAATGTAGGGACTAGAAGAATCAGTCTGATTCTCTGTGTTGGCCCGTAGCTAAATATTTATCAAATCTGTGAACAGTTTACCCAGAAGAGTTTTAATTCCTCAAAACTCAGTTTCTCTTGAGACACAATTTTGGAGTCCAATTCCTCGAGAGGCCAGATTTTTAAGATTTTTATCTACATTTTTCCCCTCTAACTTTCTTTTTTTTTCAGTTACTTATCACATTATATAAGTAAAACAACTAAATTTGTAAGCATCTAGAATGTGTAGGGGGAAATGGTTTATTTATGAATTGCCATGCCAAGCCATGCTGCCTTGTGAGTTTTTTCCCAAGCCATTCCAGGTTCCTATGTGTGCTGCTAAAATAAACACCTGTGTTCTTCTGTTCATTCTCTCCACTTCTTTTTTTCCTTAGCCTCTTGTGCACTCCATCTTGACGTTACTCTTGGATTCTGTGGTCTGTGACTATCCACCTGAACCTATCACCTTAACCAACTTAGAGAGTTTAGTTGCAGAAGATTTTCTTGCAATGAAACTATAGGTCATTGATCAGTGGTGTTGCTCCTCATGAAAAACCTTTCCAGAGATTTATAAATTGAAGCAGCATGGAAACTTATAGTTGTATAAAGAATGATATCCACACCCGCCTATGAGCGAGAATATACGGTGTTTGATTTTCTGTTGAACAATGAGAACACATGGACACAGGGAGGGGAGCACTACACACTGGGGTCCGTTGGGGGGAAATGGGGGAGGGGCGGGGGGTGGGGAGGTGGGAAGAGATAGCATGGGGAGAAATGACAGATACAGGTGAGGGGACGGAAGGCAGCAAAGCACACTGCCATGTGTGTACCTATGCAACAATCTTGCATGTTCATCACATGTACCCCAAAACATAAAATGCAATAAAAAAAAAAAATAAAAAATAAATAAATAAATAAATAAATAAAAAAAAGAATGATATCCAGAAGATTCTTTAGTGATCTGCATACAAAGCTAAATAGTTAATTTCACTTTTAAAGTGTTACTTAGACTTCATATTGTCATCCTATGGCCAGTTGGAACATCTTTGCTAGTTTTTTGTTGTAATAGGAGATATTGTAAAATAATTTTATACAATTGCAGAACGCAGCCTCCTTCCAAATTTCTTCCATTTAAAATAATATACATAAAACAAAGTCAAGAGACAAGTAGCAGGTTGTGGAAAAATTTCTGCAATATCATGACAGAGGCCTAATTTCCTTAATATCCATAGAGCTCTTCAAATGACCAAAAAGAATAACCCAGTAGAAAAAAAGCCGAGAAGCAAGCATGCAAAGAGATTCACTCCCATGTATCATCAAACAAAAATCAAGACAAGTTGCTGTTTTCCAACTGTTAGATTGGCTGAAATGAAAATGTTTGAAAAACCTCATTGTTAAAGAGTAGGAAAAATAGCATGTTGTTGGAATTATGAATTGTTAAACTTTCCCAAAGGATGATTTGGCAATATTTATGAAAATGTGAAATGCACATAGACCTGGATCAAGAAATTCCAGATATGAAAAGACCCATATGTAATGATAGTGTTTGCAGCATTGTTTATAATAGCCTGAACTGAAAATAAGTTCTGTGTTCCTTAGGAGGGTTTACAGTAGTACCGTTCTTTATTGAGCCGAAGCCACTAAAAGATGCCCTAGCTTTATGGGGGTTGGAAAAAAAGGAAGGGAAAAACAAAATATAGAAGACTGAATAATATGATCCCATTTGTATTTTTAAAAAAAGGATGAAAGGATGCTATATATACTCTACTTATATGTGAATAAATGTTCTTTGAAAAGATGAAACAGATAATGATGGAAAGAGGGGGTAGAGATCAGAGATCCAGAGGATAGAGAGCGACAGTGGGAGAGTAAGACAGAGGGTAAGGCCTTTAATTATTTCTTAAAAATTTTGAATTTGTCAAAACAATTTTGCGTGATAAATGTTAGTGATTTAGGTGTGTTGAGAGACAGTGATAAACACTCTAATTCATATCATTTCTCTTTTCCCAACCCACACACTCCTCCTGTCCCCCACCTTCATTCCCACCCCTAATAGTTATGCTTTCATGAACATTAGCTGAGTGTTTTCACTTACCTTGGGGGACTGCTTTTGAGAGAGAAAACAAGAATCAGTAAAGTGGCCAAAGGGCTGGCCATGGAGGGAAAAATAAAGACGTTGCCCAGTACTGAAAATGAAAAGCTGTCTGCTGAAAATGAACCATTCTTTGGTAATTTCACTTAACCATTTAAGATAATTCAGATAAAAGCAATGACATTTTCCTGAAGAATTTGGTTTGGACTTCTTCTGTAATTAATTATTTTAGTTGCTTATTACTCCTATAAGGAAAAAAAGGTTATTTTTCTCAAGCCCTTTTTCTTTTAACCCCTAGGGATAAAAGGACATTCTCATTTCTATGTCTAGTTTGGGGCAGACGCTTTGCATTATTGATGGAGTTCTTTTTAGAAATGGACTTTTGCCTTCTTTAAATAGCCCTGGACATGCCTGTGTCTCACCACCACCCAGGAAGTACATTTTGACACCTGGGTTGAGTTATGAAATATCTTTTACTTCTCACTTTTTCCAGTTGCCCAGCATTTTAAATTCACCCAATGCATTTTACGTAGTTTATTTTGGTACTTCAGAAAGTTATCTAAAAGTTTGTTGACTCAGTTTTTAAATCAAAAACTGTTCTACATGTTATTTTAATATTTCACATAAAATTCAGTTTTGAAATACTTTTCATTTTTCAGCTCCACCCTCTGCTACCCTGAGGACTTCTCATGTCATAAATGTGTCCTTCATTTTGCCTTCGAGGTCCTTTTCTCAGTACTGCATTTGGGTGTCTGTGAGCTGTAGCCAGAGATGTCCTATGCCTAGTGATAGGCTTCTACCAGCTGTCATGCACGGTTGAATAGGATGTTTTTTTCAATGTTATTTTATTTTATTTTATTTTATTTTGTTTTATTTTATTTTTTCCCAGACACCAAAGTTCTCCCTCTGCATGTTTTTTTTTTCCCTCAATCTAAACTTTCTGGGAGTGAACATGCCTTTTTCTTTCAGATGGAGACTATTTTACCTTTACAAGACATGAACCCATTGGAGTGTGTGGACAGATCATCCCAGTGAGTGTATCTCCTCGCACCTCGTATTTATTTTCATTTGACCCAGTTCTCTTAAAGACATATAAAACATGGTCCTCAGCGATGTGTGTTTTCCATTACTGGGGGAAAAAAACTGAGCTCATGTTGTTGACATATCTTTAACAGCCTCCCTGCAAATGCTTATTTGAACAGGTTAATAGGGTTTCAGCTCTGTTACCAGGAGTTGAATTCTCAAGTCATGGAATTCTCATGATTAAAATAAGCAAAGCAAAGCACAGTGTATTAATAACCTTCCCCTGATGATTATGTCCATTCTGCTTATGGAACATTAATGCTTTGTTATATTTGCTTGTGACTCACCATCCTTCCAGGCATTTTATATGATCTTTTAATCTCATTCTTTCCCACTGTTTCTTTTCACAAGAATCTAGATAGAAGATGCTACAGAAGACACAGCATTACAATTCATATCACAGTCATAATTGAAATCATGCAGGGCTGTTGTGTGTCTTGTCAAGAGAAATAGATGTAGTGCTTAGTGTTTGGATTGGAACATTAAACATTGTCCTTTTATTCCTCTCTGTCTCTCATACACACCCTTGTATAATACAAAACATCATCGAAGCTTCTGACAGTATTAGCTAATAGTTCCGGCAGGGATTTCAAGAGGAGGTTCAAATTCAACTCTTACAGTATAGACAAGAAGTTTTCTTTTTTCAGAATGCAGTAGTATAACTCAAGATAATCTTTGGCATTGGGAACCAAAGATCTGGGGAAGGTATATTTGTTCAAATAATTGATACATCCCAGGTTATGTGAAATTTATTACAAAACGCAAAAGGAAAAAAGGAGCAAAACTTAAAACCGAACCTCTTAAAGTCTCTAGGGAAATCCTACTTGGATCAGCTCTGGGATGAGGTGTGTCACCTTCCTTGTAGTTTTCAAACTTACTTTTCTTGCCCTTCCGCAGACTCTCAAAGCTGCAGCTTCACTGACAGGACAAGAGCTGTCTTTCAGCCAGCTCTGGCTCAATTACTGCACTTCAAGATTTATACACTGTAGATGGAATTAAAACATTACTGTGGACTCCCAAGTTTATAAACAACTAAGGAGAAAAGAAATTGGGTGTTCGGTGAAGGCCAGACACTTGTATATTTTTGCAAGCTTGCCAGAGCCAGTGAGAAGCCTTCGAGGATGGCAGCTGAGATGCTTCAGGCAGAAACACATTGTGGTCAAGGGCTGAAGCCAGGGGATGAGGATTTCTGTTTTCTTTCTTAATGAAATTATCAATGACACCTGATAGTACTGAGGCTTATGACAATACAAGCTTAATATCCTTTTAAAATCAGTTTAAACTGTTTAAGACCCCCTCATCTACTCATGTAAAAGTAGTTTAGTTTCCAATAGCTTCTTTCGCAGTGGAAAAGAGACAAATGAAAATTTTGGCATAGTCATTAGTATATGCACTTTATTTTTTGTGATATTATGTGTATGACAATGAATGTATCTAAAGTACTTCCCTGAAATACACGTTGACTTAACTATAACTCATAGTTAGAAATTTTCTTTTCTAGTTCTTCCAGTTGAAGAGTTTTCATACCAGTGTGAAAATTCTGATGTAAAATTCTCAGATGCAAGAAAAAGTCTTCACACATGAGAACTTACTGGAACCAAAGCCAAATTAAAAAAAAAAAAAAAAAAAGGAAAACAAAAGTGACAAAAATCAAACCAAAACACAGAAATTACAAAATTGCCTGTTCACCATGGGATTTCTTTTGGTGGGTAGTTGGAATATAGTAATTTGTTGGTCAGAGAGAAAAGGGGAGATTTCTGGGTCAGTGCTATTCTGTTCTTAATGAAGTAATTGAAAATCCAAACATCTATACTTTATAGTAGACAAGATTTATGTTGAGGACTGGTTTGAGAAATATGAGAAGTCACAGCGTGAAAACAAAGTCTTGGGAAATAGTTTTTCATCTATCAAGTTTGATCTTTTTCCTTTCAGTGGAACTTCCCCCTGCTGATGTTTGCCTGGAAAATTGCTCCAGCCTTGTGTTGTGGCAATACAGTGGTTATTAAGCCAGCAGAGCAGACACCACTCAGTGCACTCTACATGGGAGCCCTCATCAAGGAGGTAAGAGAAGCTGACTTCAGGAATGCTTCTGACTCCCTTTACAACTGAAATCTACTAGAGCATATCTCATTTAACATGATGCATCAACTCTCATCAGCCACATTTCCTCCTGTTCTGTTTTCTTAGGCGGGCTTTCCTCCCGGAGTCATCAATATTTTGCCAGGATACGGGCCAACGGCTGGAGCAGCAATAGCTTCTCACATTGGCATAGACAAGATTGCGTTCACAGGATCTACTGAGGTATGTATCTGAAAAAGCAGGGATTGAGGAAAAGACCTGCAAATGAGTTGAGGGGTTAAAAATAATAAAAATAATCTGGGCATGGTGGCTCACGCCTGCAATCCCAGCACTTTGAGAGGCCGAGGTGGGCAGATCACAAGGTCAGGAGATGGCGATCATTCTGCCTAATGTGGTGAAACCCAGTCTTTACTAAAAATACAAAAAATTAGCGAGGCATGGTGGCACTCACCTGTAGTCCCAACTACTTGTGAGGTTGAGGCAAGAGAGTTGCTTGAACCCGGGAGGCAGAGGTTGCAGTGAACCGAGATCGTACCACTGTACTACATCCTGGCCGACAGAGCAACACTCCATCTCAAAAACAACAAAGAACAATAAAAATAGTACCCATAGGCTAGAGAGCAAAAGGGCAGTGAGTACCCAAGCCCACAAAGGGTAACATTGGTATCTCAGATAGAACACTGGTGGATGTGAAAGCAAAGACACACAGGGACTGTTTGACACCACAGCATTTTTGTGATATCGTCTTGTGTTAGAAGTATCCCAGAAGCTAGGGTTCTAGACATTTTGTTGAGTCAAGAACAGTAGTGACAGAAGCAAGAAGCTGGAAAGCTAGTCTCTGGTAAGGATCAGAGTGGAGACACAAGCTTTCCCTTCTCATTGTTTTGACATGTCGGGTAGATGCAATTGGCAGCTTACTATGCCCCTTGAGCCATAAGAGATGATACAGAGCAGAGTTCAGCACGTTTTTTCTGTAAAAGGCCAGATAGTAAATGTGGTAGATTTTTCGGGCAATGTGGTATCTGTTGCAACTACTCAACTTTGCTGTAGTATCACCAAACAGTCATAAATAATACATAAGCTAATGAGTATGGCTATGTGCCAATTAAACTTTATATATAGGCATGGAAATTGGAATTTTCACCTCATTTTTATAAATTACAAAATTCTTGTCTCTTGTTTCCAGACATTTAAAAATGCAGGCTGGTCGTGGTGGCTGACGCCTGTAATCCCAGCACTTTGGGAGGCCGAGGCGGGCAGATCACGAGGTCAGGAGAGCATTAACTATCGTGGCTACCATGGAGAAACCTCGTCTCTATTAAAAATATTTAAAAAATAGCCAGGTGTGCTGGTACACGCCTGTAGTCCCAGCTACTTGGGAGGCTGTGGCTAGAGATTCGCTTGAACCCAGGAGGCAAAGGTTGCAGTGAGCCAAGATTGCACCACTGCACTCCTGCCGGGGTGAGAGAGTGAGATTATGTCTGTAGTCATGATAAAAATGTAAAAACTGTTTTTAGCTTGTAGGTCATACCAAAACAGCAGGTTAAATTTGACCCATGGGCCACAGTTTATAGATCCCTGTTACAGAGTCACAAGTCAGCTAAGGAAGATTTATGAACATTATTCAAATATCTTTGATTCAGGTAACAGATAATAAGAGAGTCTGATTCATTGTTTCAGGTAGAACCTCACAGATGATATCATCATTGAACAAGGGATGTCTGCAGGTTTAGAACAGTACTGTCTAATAGCAACCTTTGTCATTTGAAATTGGCTAGTAGCAGCCAGGCACGGTGGCTCATGCCTGTAATCCTAGCACTTTGGGAGGTTGAGGCTGGTGAATCATGAGGTCAGGAGATTGAGATCATTCTGGCCAACATGGTGAAACCCTGTCTCTACTAAAAATACAAAAACTAACTGGGCATGGTGGCTCACGCCTGTAATCCCAGCACTTTGGGAGGCTGAGGTGGGCAGATCACAAGGTCAGGAGTCCGAGAGCAGCCTGGCCAATATGATGAAATCCCATCTCTACCGAAAATATAAACTAGCCAGGTATGGTGGCACGCATCTGTAGTCCCAGGTACTCGGGAGGCGGAGATTGCAATAAGCTGAGGTCGCGCCACTGCATTCTAGCCTGCAAAAGAGTGAGACTCCATCTGAAAAAAAAAAAAAAAAAAAAAAAAAAAAAATTGGTGAGTAGCCACATTAAAAAGAAGTAAAATTAATTTTAACATTTAAGCCAGTATTTTGACAATTTTTCAACATATAATCAGTGTAAGGTATTAATACAAGTCTATATTCCCTTTTTCATAGGAATTATTTTAAATATGGTGTTTTACATTTACAGCACATTTCAGTTCACACCAGCCACATTTCAAGTTCCCCATTGCCATGTGTGCTACCATATTGGACAGCACAGATCTGTAAACATTTTATCAGTTGATACAGAGTTAATTATAGTTGGTTAAACCGACTTAAAATAGTAAATTTAATAAACCATTAATAAATATTAAATCAGTTAGATTGCCAACTTTTGTTTGTCAAGCGTTAACCTGTTTCCAAACGTTTTATTCTAGTTGTACTTGTTATCATCATTTTGCAGTTTAATGAAATATTTAAACCAAAATATGAGTATGAAAGGGAATTAGTAAGTTTAATGCTTTGAACATAGTTGCTGAAGGCTAGATGCTAACAGAAACTAAAGATGCATTCAATTAGGAATGAGCAAGACAACTGTAAAGGACTGGGGAAAAATATAAATCTAGATAGAATGTGCACCTGGAATGGTTTTGCAAATGTTTTTAAGTCCCTACTTCGCTTTAAAGAAACTGAAGACAGAAATCATAAATAATATTTTAGCGTTGTGGTTTAATCAGAAGAGACAGGTGGACCCATAATTAAAGTTCTTGGTTCTGTATCAAAAGCCTGGAGAATGAATAAGCGTATTTTAAAAAGTAAAAAAATATTTAAAGTACCTTCTTCTGGTTTAACCTTTTTCTGCTGCCCAACTAATGGTCCTGATTGAGTCAGTCAAGAGGCTTCTATGGTGTAATTTCTTTCTTTTTTTCGTTTGAGACGGAATTTCACTCTTTCACCCAGGCTGGAGTAAAGTGGCACAATCTCGGCTCACTGCAGCCACCACCCCTGCTGGGTTCAAGTGATTCTCCAGCTTCCCAAGTAGCTGGGATTGTAGGCACCCACCACCATGCCTCGCTAATTTTTACTACAGATGGGTTTTTGCCATGTCGGCCAGGCCATGTTGGCTGGTCTCAAACTCTTGACCTCAGGTGATCCACCTGCCTTGGCTTCCCAAATTGCTAGGATTACAGGTATAAACCACAGTGTCTGGCCTGTTGTGTAATTTTTTAAAATAAAAATGACAGCGTAATGTATCAAGCCAGAGATAACACCTTATCATGTCAGTACCTATATGTCTTTTGTTTTTAACAGCTGCATAGAATACTCTTCTATCAGCATATCATAATTTAATTAATCCTGTATTAATGTACATTTGAAGGTGTTCTTTTTTCCATTCACATTTTCTGTTAGACTACCGAAATGAAACCCTTTGGAGACCCCAGAAAAATTTTGTGTGTGTGGATACATATTTGTAAATCCAACTGTATACATGTATGCATTCACACACATGTATATATGCATGTATTAGACACTTTGTTGGATATCGATCTAGAAGTGGAATTGCAAAATATAAAGGTATTTATAAGTTGCTTACCAAGAATACCTCAGAGTGTTGGTTTCCTCTATAAGGTGCTTTATTTAAGTAAGTTAATCTGTTGGTTGTTGTGGAATTTGAAAATAACGATTCTCAGTTTGTTCTTTGCTTTTTAATTTTTAAAAACAGAGTTGTTTGCCATGTGCAGATTTTAAATTTACATGTAGGTCCTATCTTTTAGTCTTTCTCTAACAGCTTCTTGAAGAAACCCCTTCAAAATTTTACAAAGGGCCCTTAATTTTTTCTTTCAGTAGTTTTATGGTTTTGTTTTTCTTTAAATGTTTAATCTGGTTGGAATTTATTTTCATGGATAAGGAAAGGTGAGGGTTGTTTGTTTATGAATGAGTGTTCAGTTGCTTCAAAACAATTTATTAAACAGTCTATGCCTTGGTAACTCATCTGAATATAACATAACATTAAATGATACATTTCCAAATGTACAGGTTGGTGCAAAAGTAATCTGATTAAAAGTAATGGCAAAAACCACAATGACTTTTGTACCAACCTATACATGAAATTTCTGATTTAAAGCTCACAATTTTGTCTGTTCTTTCACCAATACCAGACTTCCTTAATTACTAGGTTTCATAAATGTGTTACCATAATGTAGGCAAGATGCCCTTTATTTGGTCTTTCAAAGCCCATTTATTCTTTCAGAAGAAATTTCAATTTCATTTTCTAAGCACCTTATGTTCCTCTCAAAAACTTTTACTGGAATTTTGATTGGCATGACATTAAATGTCTATATTAAAATGAGGAAAAGTGCTATCTTTACCATAGTGATTCCTCATCTGGGGATATGATGCAAATCTCTTCATTTATTTGTTGTAGAGTTCATCAGTGATGTCATCATATATGTATTAGGCATTTCTTGATGAGCATGTAGTGTTTTATTCCAAGATATTTCAGTCTAAAAACAAGTACCATTTTTTTTAAATAAGTCACAGTATCAGGTAGTGGAAGTTATAAATGAAACCTCCTCTTTTCAGGCCAGACAAGAAGCCACATAGTCATGAAAAATGTTAAGTGCTTATTGCTCAGTGACTTGGGTTCAAATCTGTTTTGCCACTGAAGATCTTTTTTTGATTTTAATTTTTTAAACTGCACTGAAGTATAATTTACGTACAATAAAATGGACCCATTTAAGAACGACGTATACACACCTGTGTAACCACCATCTAAATCAAAATATAGAATATCTCCATACCTTAGAAGGATTGCGCATGCCTCTTTGTAGGTAACACCCTTGGCTTCTGGCAACCATTGATTCTTTTTATTAATTTTGCCTATTCTAGAATTTCGTATAACTGGAATATCTACTCTTCATGTTTTTTCCTCTTTGTCACATCTTTTTTTGGTCCATATTTTCTCTGTCTGCTTTCTTTTGGATGAATTGGATAATTTTACCACTCTTTTATTTTCTATTTTGCATTATTAGTTGTACCTCTTTTTAAAGTGTTTGGTTTAGTAAGTGCAATATGCACCTCAATTGCAATCTACCATTAAATACCATTATGTTACTTCGTATATAATGTGGTGACCATAAAACAGTATTCTTACATTTCCAATTTTATTCTTTGTGCTATTGTTGCCCTAAAATTTACTTCTACATATGTTACGTGCCCCACAATACACTGCTGCTATTTTTGTTTTAAAATTTGTTTAAATAATAAAACCCAATTATTGTCTGTTTACTCACATACTTGATATTTCTGGCCGTCTTCCTTTTTTGTGTAGGCTCATTTCCTTCTGGTATCATTTTCCTTATCTGTAAAAAGATCTTTAACATGTCTTTTTATTATAGTTTAAGTTCTGCGGTACATGTGCAGAATGTGCAGGTTTGTTGCTTAGTTACACATGTGCCAGCCATCATGTACATTAGGTGTTTCTCCTAATGCTATCCCTCCCCTAGGCCTCCAACCCTGGCACGCCCCAGTGTGTGATGTTCCCCTCTCTGTGTCCATGTGTTCTCATTGTTCAGCTCTCACTTATGAGAGAGAACATCCAGTGTTTGCTTTTCTACTCTTGTGTTAGTTTGCTGAGTATGATGGTTTCCAGCTTCAACCATGTCACTGCAAGGACATGAACTCATCATTTTTGATGGCTGCATAGTATTCCATGGTGTATATGTGCATTTTCTTTATCCGATGTGTCACTGATGGGCATTTGGGTTGAAGTCTTTGCTATTGTGAACACTGCTGCAATAAACATACATGTGCATGTGTCTTTATAGTAGAATGATAATATAATCTTTTGGGTATATACCCAGTAATGGGATTGCTGGGTCAAATAGTATTTCTAGTTCCAGAGTTTTGAGGAATCGCCACACTGTCTTCCACAATGGTTGAACTAATAGACACTTCCAGCAACAGTGTAAAACTCTTCCTGTTTCTTCACATCCTCTCCAGCATCTGTTGTCTCCTGACTTTTTAATGATCGCCATTCTAACTGGTGTGAGATGGTATCTCACTGTGGTTCTGATTTGCATTTTTCTAATGACTGTGATGATGAGCTTTTTTTCATGTTTGTTCGCTACATAAATGTCTTCTTTTGAGAAGTATCTGTTCCTATCCTTCACTCACTTTTTGATGAGGTTGTTTTTTTCTCATAAATTTAAGTTCCTGGTAGATTCTGGATATTAGCCCTTTGTCAGATGGAGAGATAGCAAAAATTTTCTCCCATTATGTAGGTTGCTTGTTCACTCTCTGATAACAGTTTCTTTTGCTGGACAGAAGCTCTTTAGTTTAATTACATTGCATTTGTATATTTTGGCTTTTGTTGCTATTGCTTTTGGTGTTTTGGTCACTAAGTCCTTGGCCATGCTTATCTCCTAAAGGATACTGCCTAGGTTTTCTTCTAGAGTTTTTATGGTGTTAGGTCTTAGGTTTAAATCATTAATCAATTTTGAATTAATTTTTGTATAAGGTGTAAGGAAAGGATCCAGTTTAAGCTTTCTGCATATGGCTATCCGGTTTTCTCAACACCATTTATTAAATAGGGAATCTTTTCCCCATTGCTTCTTTTTGTCAGATTTGTGAAATATCAGATGGTTGTAGATGTGTGGCATTATTTCTGAGGCCTCTGTTGTGTTCCATTGTTCTAAATCTCGGTTTTGGTACCAGAACCAAGCTGTTTTGGTTACTGAAGCCTTGTAGGATAGATTGAAGTCGGGTACCATGATGTCTCCAGATTTCTGTGTGTGTGTGTGTGTGTGTCTGTCTCCTTCAGTTCTGCTCCAATCTTAGTTATTTCTTCCCTGCTGCTAGCTTTTGCATTATCCTTTAGTTCTTTTAATTGTGATGTTAGGGTGTCAATTTTAGATTTTTCTCCCTTTCTCTTATGGCCATTTAGTGCTATAAATTTCCGTCTACTTTCCATCTACACACTCCTTTAAATGTGTCCCAGAGATTCTTACATTGTGTCTTTGTTCTTAGTGCTTTCAAAGAACATCTTTATATCTATCTGTCTATCTATCTATCTATCTATCTATCTATCTGTCATTCAGGAGCAGGTTGTTCAGTTTCTATGTGGTAGTATGGTTCTGAGTGAGTTTCTTATTGCGGAGTTCTAATTGGATTGCACTATGGTCTGAGAGAGAGACTACTATCATTTCCATTTTTTTTGCATTTGCTAAGGAGTGTTTTGCTTCCATTTATGTGGACAATTTTAGACTAACTGCAATGTGGTCCTAAGAAGAAGGTATATTCTGGGGCTTTAGGGTGGAGAGTTCTATAGATGTCTATTAGGTCCGCTTGGTTCAGAGCTGAGTTCAAGACCTGGATATCCTTGTGAATTTTCTGGCTCATTGATCTAATATTGACAGTGGGGTGTTAAAGTCTCTCAGTAATATTGTGTGTGAGTGTAAGTCTCCTTGTAGGTCTGTAAGAACTTGCTTTATGTATCTGGGTGCTCCTTCATTGGGTGCATATATATTTAGGATAGTTACCTCTTCATGTTGCATTGACAACTTTACCTTTATATAATGCCCTTCTTTGTCTCTTTTGATCTTTGTCAGTTTAAAGTCTTGTTTTATCAGTGACTAGGATTGCAACTCCTGCTTATTTTGCTTTCCATTTGCTTGATAAATATTTCTCCATCCCTTTCCTTAGGTCCTATGTGTGTGTCTTTGCACATTAGATGGGTCTCCTGAATACAGCACACCGATGGGTCTTGACTCTTAATCCAGTTTGCCCCAGTTAGAAGACACAGACCGGCCGGGCGCGGTGGCTCAAGCCTGTAATCCCAGCACTTTGGGAGACCAAGGCGGGTGGATCACGAGGTCCTGAGATTGAGACCATCCTGGTCAACAGGGTGAAACCCCGTCTCTACTAAAAATACAAAAAATTAGCTGGGCATGGTGGCGCCTGCCTGTAATCCCAGCTACTCAGGAGGCTGAGGCCAGAGAATTGCCTGAACCCAGGAGGCGGAGATTGCGGTGAGCTGAGATCGCGCCATTGCACTCCAGCCTGGGTAACAAGAGCGAAACTCTGTCTCAAAAAACAAACAAACAAACAAAAAAAGACACAGACTGGCATTTACCCCATTTACATTTAAAGTTAATACTGTTTGTGTGAATTTGAGCCTGCCATTATGATGCTAGCTGGATATTTTGCCTGCTAGTTGATGCAGTTTCTTCCTAGCATTGATGGTCTTCACAATTTGATATTGTTTCTGCAGTGGGTGGTACTGGTTGTTCCTTTCCATGTTTAGTGCTTCCTTTAGCAGCTCTTGTAAGGCAGGCCTGGTGGTAACAGAATCTCTTAGCAGTTGCTTGTCTTTAAAGGATTTTATTGCTCCTTTGCTTATGAAGCTTAGTTTGGCTGGATATGAAATTCTGGTTTGAAAATTCTTTTAAGAATGTTGAATATTGCCCCCCACCCCATTCTCTTCTGGGTTTTTGCTAAGAGATCCGCTGTGACCCTGAGGGGCTTCCCTTCGTGGGTGACCTGACCTTTCTCTCTGGCTGCCCTTAGCATTTTTTTTTTTACCTCATTTCAACCCTGGTGAATCAGATGATTATGTGTCGTAGGGTTGCTCTTCTCAAGGAGTATCTCTGTGGTGTTCTCTGTATTTCCTGTATTTGAATGTTGGCCTGCCTTGCTAGGTTGAGGAAGTTCTCCTGGATAATATCCTGAAGAGTGTTTGCCAACTTGGTTTCATTCTCCACATCACTTTCAGGTACACTAATCAAACATAGGTTTGTTCTTTTCACATGGTCTGTTCACGTAATCCCATATTTCTTAGAGGCTTTGCTCATTGCTTTTCACTCTATTCTCCATCTTGTCTTGCTTTGTTTCATTGCGTTGATCTTCAGTCTCCGATACCCTTTCGACTTGATCAGTTTGGCTCCTGAAATCTGTGTTTGCTTCATGAAGTTCTCGTGCTGTGATTTTCAACTTCATCAGTTGTTTATGGTGTTCTCTATACTGGTTATTTTAGTGAGCATTTCATCTAACCTTTTTCAAGGGTCTTAGCTTCAAGAAGTTTGTGATTACTCACCTTCTGAAGCCTGCTTCTGTCAATTTGTCAAACTGATTCTCTGTCCAGTTTTGTTCTCTTTCTGGCAAGGAGTTGTGATCCCTTGGAGGAAAAGATGTGTTCTGGATTCAGAAATTTTTAGCCTTGTTACACTGGTTTCTTCTCATCTTCATGGATTTATCTACCTTTGGTCTTTGAGGTCAGTGACTTTTGGATGAGGTCTCTGAGTGGAACTCAGTCAGTTTTCCTTCTAACAGTAGGCCCCTCTGCTGCAGGTCTGTTGGAGTTTGCTAGAGGTCCACTCCAGCCCCTGCTTGCCTGGGAATTACCAGTTGGGGCTGCAGAACAGCAAAGATTGCTGCCTATTCCTTCATCAGGTAGCTTTATTCCAAAAGGGTACCTGCCAGATGCCAGCCAGAGCTCTCTTGTATGAGATATCTGTTGGCCCCTAGGGGGAGGTGTCTTCCAGTCAGGATACCCAGGGGTCAGGGAGCAATTTCACCAGGCAGTCTGTCCCTTATCAGAGCTTAAACACTGTGCTGGGAGATTGCCTACTCTCTTCAGAGCTGCCAGGCAGGAATATTTAAGTCTGATGAAGCTCTGCCTACAACCTCCTCTTTTCCCAGGTTCTCTGTCCCAGGAAGGTAGGGGCTTTATTTATAAGTCCCTGACAGGCTGCTGCCTTTTTTCAAAGATCCCTGCCCAGGGAGGAAGGAATCTAGTGACACAGTCTGTCTGCAGAGGCCTTGCTGGGCTGCTGTGGGCTCTACCCACTTCAAACTTCCTGGCAGCTTTGTTTACACTGTGATGTTAAAACCACCTACTTGAACCTCACCAATGGCAGACACCCCTCTCCACACCCAACTCTCAGGTTGAGCTCAGACTGCCATGCTGGCTGGAAGAATTTCAAACCAGTGGATCTTAGCTTGCTGGTCATCATGGGGGTAGGACCTGCCGAGCCAAATCACTTCACTCCCTGCTTCAATCCCCTTGCCACGGGAGTGAACGGTTTTGTCTCCCTGGTGTTCCAGGTGCCACTGGGGTGTAAAAAAAAAAAAAACTGCTCTGGCTAGCTCAATATCTTCCCAAATAGCTGCCCAGTTCTGTGCTAGAAACCCAGGGCCCTGGTGTTGTAGGCTTGGAGAATATCTCCTGGTCTGCAGGTTGTGAATACCATGGGAAAAGCACAGTATCTGGCCTAGAGGGCAGGGGACAGTCCCTAATGGCTTCCCTTGGAGATGGAGTTTCCCAGCCCCTCACACTTCCCAGGTTAGGCAATGCCCCACCCTACTGTGGCTTACCTTCCTTAGGCTATATCCACTGTCCAACCAGTCCCAGTGAGATGAACAAGGTACCTCAGTTGGAAATGTGGAGATCACCTGCTTCTGCGTCGATCTTGCGGGGAGCTGCGCACCTGAACTGTTCCTATTTGGCCATCTTGTGAGCAGTCCCTGATCTTTAACATTTCTTGTAGTGCAGGTCTACTAGTGATGAATTCTTTCATCTTTTATTTGTCTGAAAAATGGCTTCATTTTCTTTTCACTTTTTGGTAACTTATTTTCTGGATGTAAAATTCTAATGTGACAGTTTTTGCTTTGTTTTATTTTACCTTCAAGACTTTAAAGATATAATTCTGGCTTGTTTCTGGCTTTACTGTTTCTGCTGAGATACCAGCAGTCATTCTCACCTTTATTAAAATAATGTTTCTTTTTTCCCTCATTGATTTTAAGAGAGTTTCTTTTTACCAGTTTTCTGCAATTTGATTGTGATGTGTTTCTGTGTAATTTTTTGTGTGTTGGTCTTAATTGTGCTTCATTAAAATTTCTGCATCTATGAGTCTGTAGTCTTCATCAAATTGAGAAACATTTTGAACATTGTTTGTTCAAATATTTTTTTGGCTTCCTACTTTCCCCTTCTAATTACAGATATGTTAGATCATTTGACATTATCCCATAGGTCACTGAGAGTCTTATTTCCAGCCTTGTTTTCCTTTGTGCTTCAGGCTAGGTAGCTTTCATTGTCATCTTGGAAGTTCACATATATTCTCTACTGCTTAATCTGCTTCAGAGATTATATTTTAATTTCTAGAAATTCCATGATTTTAAAAGTCTCATATTTTCTTCCTCACTATACTCCTTTATTCCTTTAAATTTTTGTAGGCATATCTGTTTTAAAATCCTTGTCTGTGACTGGGCATGGTGGTTCACACCTGTAATCCCAGTACTCTGGGAGGCCTAAGTGGGCAAATCACCCGAGGCCAGGCATCCAGGCATTCCAGACCAGCCTGGCAACATTGTGAAACCCCATCTCTACTAAAAATAGAAAAACAGGCAGATGTGGTGGAGCCTACCTGTAGTTCCAGCTGCTCAGGAGGCTGATGCAGGAGAATCGCTTGAACCTGGGAGGTGGAGGTTGCAGGAAGCTGAGATTGTGCCACTCGACTCCAGCCTGGGTGACTGAATTAGACTCCATCTAAATAACAGTAATAATAATAATAAATCAAATCCTCTGTTACTTTTAACATCTGTCATTTCTGGATTTATTTTGACTGGCATTTTTCCTGCTTATGGGGGTCAATTTTTTTTTTCTGCTCTTCTGTTAATTTCTAAAGGATACTGGACATTGGGACCATTATATTGTTGAACATGTAGGTTTTGTCATTTTTCTTTAAAGAATATCAAACTTTAAAAAAAAAAAAAAAGTTACTTGAGGTTCAGCTTATCTCCTTTGGAACTTACTTTTAAGCTTCATTAGGACTAGTTTATTCTTACTAATAAGTTGAAATCCTTCTGAGGTTTCTAGTGAATATCCCCAACAAGATCTTTCTGTCTAGTCAGACTCAGTGAGACCGGCATACTCTGCTTTGGTCTCCTCATGCCATACGGAAATCTAGAAAGTTTTGGCAAAAAGGATTTCCTTTATCTGCTTTCCTTGTCTCTGGATTCACAGTCCCATACTGCCTGATGTCCAATGCTTGAATGTAACAATTTCATATACTTTTCTACTTGTTTATAATGGTAGGATTGAAATGGAGTATGAGTTTCGGAAATTTTAAGCAGTAAGCAAATGTTGGTTTGTAACATGACATCAGCATCTCAAGGAAGAGATCTCTAGGGGTTGGGTGGTCTGTCAAGGTTTCAAGTGAAAGAGGAATTTGATACAGGTGTGTAGGATATGGATAAGCAGAGTGAATTGGGAAGAAAGGGCAGTGTGAGTCAACAACTAGAAGCAGGAGGATACAGAAAGTCTTAGTGGAATACCGTGGGAATTGGGAAGGGACTGGGGAGAAAGGTTGGGAGTCAGGTGAACTGAAAACTAATATTGTGCAAATCAAGGCATTGGCCACAATTTTTTGACCCAGAATTCTTTCCAACATGTAGAAGATATGACAGACAAAGCTATCACAGGAATCCTGTATACCAACATTTTATGTATACATGCAAAAATCTCAACAAAATACTAGCAAATAAAATCCAGCAACATATAAAAATGATTATATTCCATGATCAAGTGGAGTTTATCCCAGGAATGCAAGATTTGTTTTATGTGTATCTATATATTTTTTTCTGTGTAATGGTCCACAGTAATAGAATAAAGGACCAAAACCATGTGATCATGATAGTAGACACAGAACAAACACTTGACAAAATCTACCACCACATAGAGACATGTACAAAAATGTTCACAGCAGCATTATTCGTAACTGCCAAAAAGCGGAAACAACTCAAATGTCCTTAAGATAAGCTGATTAACCAAAAGTGGTCTATCCACACAGTGGAATATTAATCACCCATAAGGAAGAATGACATATTTATACATGCTACAGCCTGGAGGAAGCTTGAAAACACTATCCTAAATGAAAGAAGCCAGTTAGAAAAGGCCATATCATGTGACTATTAAATAAAATATCCAGAATAGGCAATTCTATAAACAGAAAGTTGAATAGTAGTTGCAAATGACTGGGAGGAGAGAATGGAAAGTGCCTGCTAATGGAATATGATGTATCTTTTTGGGATATTTATGTTCTGAAATCATATAGAAGTAATAGTTGTGATGATTACACAACTCTGTTAATATATTAAAATCCGCTGAATTGTACACATCAAAAGAGTAGATTTTATGGTATATGAGTTACATCTCAATAAAGGTGTGAAAAAAATGAATTTTACAAAGCATTAAAGGCTTTACATTTTGCATATTAATAGCCAACATCGATTTACCACTTACATTGTGTCAAATACCTGCTAAATGCTTTGAATACATTATTACAACAACCCTACACCAGTTAGCAAAGTGTGGCTAAGAGGGGTTAAATTACCTGCCCAGGGTTACGAGCTAGTAAGCTGTAGGGCTGAGAGTCACACCTGGAGCCTATATTCCACATTACAGTGGTACATTGCCTCTGCCTATGGGACTACACACCATCCTATAGGAGGAGAGAGCCATTAAAATTTGGAATGCCATATTAATGGGGGTACTTAAGAATGATCATTTCTCAGTGGAACGTGCTTTGTTGAAAGAATGGTCCAAAAAAGAAAAGTCACAGACACTTTGTAACTGCATTTTTCTCCTTATTTTCAAATATTTCCTTTAAAACTGCATCTTTAGCCTCTTTAAATTTCATTTATAAAAAATACAGGGTTTCCATTTGACACCATCTGATTTGGGCCTTGAAAGTTTTAAACTTAAACTATTTCAGGTCAATTCCGCACACACTTATTGAGCATTTATGTGTCCATTACATGCTAGAACATGTAGAGGCAAAGGTGTGGTTTGGTGTGACTCGGTCTAGCCCAGGCGATAATCTGTGAATATGTAACTATTATAGTATGGTGCGTTATGGGAGCACAGAGAAAGAGGAGAATCTCTGCACCATTACCTAGAAATGTCACGCATGTGAAGATGCTAAGATTGAGAATAGAACTAAAATTTTGTCATTTACTATAATTTTCAAATGGATCTGTATGTAGGAGATTGTCATTAGTTGAAGGTATTTGCATTTGAATGAAAACCTCCTTTATTTGAAGATAAAAGTATTTTTCATAAAAGATAATTCTGCATCATAATTCCACAGTTGTTAATATTCACAACTGGGAATAATTTAGGTGTGTCTTCCCTTTCTCTTTGGAGAAAATGAAATGGTAGTGGTATGGGAACCAAAATACAGAAAGAACTTTGAGAAAAGGAATGCTAGCTGTGAGGACCCTTGTGAGTAATGTGGTGTTTGATATTGTCAGATAATTAACAAATACTGGTATCATTTATTCTCAAAGTCATTTCTATGCCAGATACTAAAGAACAAGCACTTGGTAAAAGTTCGATACATATTTCACTAGAAGGTAGGATGGGATATTAGGTTTCACTGTTTCCTCTCCTTAGCAAGTGCAGTTTTTTGTCATTCCTGCAGTTCTACTTTTAACAGGCATTTAAAGACCAGACCTGCAGATTTTATGTGAATTCAGTGTCTACCCTTAAAAGTCTCTTTAATAGAAAGTGAAAAACCTTATCGAGATGGAGAAATGACAACAAACAGCACAGACTTAAGAACCTAAATCATACCAGATGGGACATGTTGAGAGGGATAGTGTGTGTCTGATTTGCTAGGATCCTTAATGCTTGGTAGGTGAGCCACCACTGAACACCACATGCTCAATGACTGCTAAACACATAGCTTCAGTGTTCTAGTGAGAATAGTTAATAGTCAGGGGGGGTGCAAAAGTGTGTAAAAGCTGGAGGAAATACAAGGTTTTCCTCAACAGTGACTTCTCATAAATCGTCTTTTTACACTTCAGATTGTATTATTCTCAACCACATTCAGGGCAAGTTAATGTCCATCTGCAGAGCTATGCAAATGACTTCTCATAAGCAAAGATCATTCCCAAGCTGAAGAGTAAATGATTAATCTGATTACGCTAATGATCAACAAAGACCAGCTCATACAATTTAACATTACTTTAGGGTATTTACAGCGTTAATAGTAGTTCAGCCTGAGTTGATTTCTCTGCACCCTTTATTTAGAGTCTCTTAAAAGAAAATAAAGTACTCCTCAGTGCTTTCCTAACATGAAAGCTTGACAGAACAGTGTATCATCACAACTCTCTACTTTGCCTCTCTCTAGACCAGCTAAAGGAAATCATTGCTTTTTCATTAAGAAGTTCTGAACACAGTCTTCAAATTATAATAAAGGAATAAAGATTAAATATGTCAGAGTCATATCAGAAAATTAGACAACTTAAACATCTATTATAGTTGAATGGATTCATTCACAGTACACATTATTATTTAATGCTTCCAGGCTTCAGATAGCCCAGCTGTAGATTAGAGATGATTGTACCTACCTTGCCAGTTGTGAGGATGAAAGAGATTTGAACACATTCCCCAGAAAGCAGGTGTTGGAAATTTAATCTACAATACAATATAGTGTTGAGATGTGGGTACTAGTGAGAGGTTGTTTAGGTGGGTAGTAATAGAGCTGGGTACTCATCTATTAACCCACATTAACAGATTAATGCCATTATAAAAGGGCTTGGGGTTACACATTGTGTCTTGTTCTCTCTTGCTCTTCTATCTTTCACCATGGGATGACACCGCAAAAAGTTCCTCACCATATGTGCGTCTCTCAACTTTGGACTTCTTAGCCTTTGGAAGTATAAGTAGTATCTTTTCTCTATTAGATATCCAGCCTGGGATATTATAGCAAAACTAAATGGACTAAGAAAAGCTAGCATATCTGAATTCTAAGTGTCAGTAAATATTAACTGTCTTTGTCTTATATTTATTTTTAAAATAAAGTTTACGGGACAATCCGTGCTTGGGAAAGTGTGGTATAATAGACGAGGCACTGGATTCAATCAATCATGGATCAAGCACCAGCTTTCCTGCCTTGTGACTTTTGGCAAACTGTTTAGTCTGTTCTTTCGTGTCCTCTTCCATGAATAAGGCCTATGAATCACTCACTACAGGCTTATTTGAAGATTGACAGTTCCAAGCATTTCGCTTGGCATATTGTAAGAACTCAGTAAATACTAGTTGAATCTGAAACTTTCATTTGAAAATAATATGTTTGTCAATAACTTCACTCTCCTTTTGTTTATTTTGTAGCTTTTGTAAATATTTTACAAATATTTTTGGCTACCTCTAAGTGTCTATTTTTTGTGTTTGCTCTTCTTTTTCACTTCTTGAAAGATTGCCTGAGCGCTTGCTTGGATAAACTGATGATGAATCCTTTTTCTTTTTTGGTAAAATAGTGTAATAGATTTAGAACATAATGCTGGAATCCAGGAGCTTTTTTGAAAAGATTAACAAAATAGACCAGTAGCCAGACTAATAAAGAAAAGAGAGAAGAATCAAATAGACACAAGGGGAATATCACCACTGATCCCACAGAAATACAAACTACCATACTATAAACACCTCTATGCAAATAAACCAGAAAATCCATAAAGAAATGGATAGATACCTGGACACATACACCCTCCCAACACTAAACCAGGAAGAAGTCGAATCCCTTAGTAAACCAATAAAAAGTTTTGAAATTGAGGCAACAATTAATAACCTACCAACCAAAAAAAGTCCAGGACCAGGCAGATTCACAGCAGAATTCTACCAGAGGTACAGGAGGAGCCGGTGCTGGTAATACCTCATGAAACTTCCTATTGTTTGGAATAAAGAGGGACTCCTCCCTAACTCATTTTATTAGGCCAATATCATCCTGGGTCCAAAAGCTGGCATAGAGACAAACAAAAAAAGAAAATTTCACGCCAGTATCCCTGATGAACATTGATGTGAAAATCCTCAATAAAATACTGGCAAACTGAATCCAGCAGCACATCAAAAAGCTTATACACCACAATCATGTCGGCTTCATCCCTGGGATCCAAGGCTGGTTCAGTGTATGCAAATCTGTAACGCAATCCATCACTTAAAGACAACCAATGACAGAAACCACCTGATTATTTCAATAGACTCAGAGAAGGCCTCTGATAAAATTCAGCACCCCTTCATGCTAAAAACTCGCCGTAAACTGCATACAGATGGAATGTATCTCAAAATAGTAAGAGCTATTTATAACAAAACCAAAGCCACTATCATATTGAATGGGCAAAAGCTGGAAGCATTCCTCTTGAAAACTGGCACAAGACAAGCATGCCCTCTCTCCCACTCCTATTCAACACAGTATTGGAAGTTCTGGCCAGGGCAATCAGGCAAGTGAAACAAATGCAGGATATTCACATTGGAAGAGAGGATTTATTTAGAAGACCCCATCATCTCAACCCCAAATCTCCCTAAGCTGATAAACAAGTTCAGCAGAGTCTCAGGATACAAAATCAATGTGCAAAAATCACAGGCATTCTTACACACCGGTAACAGACAAACAGCTAAATTAGGAGTGAACTCCCATTCACAATTGCTACAAAGAGCATAAAATACCTAGGAATACAACCTACAAGGGATGTGAAGGACCTCTTCCAAGGGGAACTACAAACCACTGCTCAAGGAAATAAGAGAGGACACAAACAGATGAAAAAACATTCCATGCTTATGGAAGAATCAGAATCAAGAAAATGGCCATACTGCCAAAAGTAATTTATAGATTCTGTGCTATCCCCATCAAACTACCATTGACTTTCTTCACAGACTGAGGAAAAAAAAACTACATTAAATTTGATACGAAACTGAAAAATAGCCCATGAAGACAAGACAATCCTAAGCAAAAAAGAACAAAGCTGGAGCCATCATGCTACCTGACTTCAAACTATGCTACAATGCTGCAGTAACCGAAACAGCTTGGTAACAAAACACAGACCAATGGAACAGAACAAAGTCCTCAGAAATAACATTAGACATCTACAACTTTCTGATCTTTGACAGACCTTACAAGAACAAGCAATGGGGAAATGATTTCCTATTTAATAAACAGTGTTGGAAAAACTGGCTAGCCATATACAGAAAACTGAAAGTGGACCCCTTCCATACACCTTATTCAAAAATTAAGGTGGATTAAAGACTTAAACCTACGACCTAAAACCATGAAAGCCCTAGAAGAAAACTTAAGCAATACCGTTCAGGACATAAGCATGGGCAAAGAGTTGATGACTAAAACACGGCAAGCAATGGCAACAAAAGCCAAAAATTGACAAACAATATCTAATTAAAGAGATTCTGCACTGCAAAAGAAGCTGTCATTAAACAGGCAACCTACAGAATGGGAGAAAATTTTTGCAATCTCTACCTATGAAAAATGGCTGATATCCAGAATCTAACAGGAACTTAAACAAATTTGCCTGAAAAAAAAATTTCATCAAAAAGTGGGCAAAGGATATGAACAGACACTTCTCAAAAGAAGACATTTATGTGGCCAAGAAACATTTGAAAAAAAGCTCATCATCACTGGTCATTAGAGAAGTGCAAATCAAAACTCCAATGAGACACCATCTCAACACCAGTTAGAGCAGTGGTCACTAAAAAGTGAGGAAATAACACATGTTGGAGAGGATGTGGAGAAACAGGAATGCTTTCACACTGTGGGTGGGAGTGTAAATTATTTCAACCATTGCGGAAGACACTGTGGCAATTCCTCGAGGATCTAGAACCAGAAATACCATTTGACCCAGCAATCCCATTACCGAGTATATACCCAAAGGACTATAAAACATTCTATAGATAGATACACATGCACACGTATGTTTATTGCAGCGCTGTTCACAATAGCAAAGACTTGGAACTAACCCAAATGCCCATCAATAACAAACTAGATAAAGTGTGGCACATATGTGCCATGCAAGACTATGCAGCCATAAAAAAGAATGAGTTTCTGTCCTTTGCAGCGACGTGGATGAGGCTGGAAACCATAATTCTCATCAAACTAACACAGGAACAGAAAACCAAACACTCCATGTTTTCAAAAGTGGGAGATGAACAATGAGAACACATGGACACAGGAGAACATCACACACTGGGGCCTGTTGAGGGGTCGAGACCTAGATGAGGGATAGCATTAGGAGAAATACCTAATATAGATGACAGGTTGATGGGGGCAGCAAACCACCATGGCACATGTATACCTGTGTAACAAACCTGTATGTTCTGCACCTGTATCCCAGAACTTAAAGTATAATAATAAAAAGAATACAGTGTTGGAAGAAGATCCTTGATGCCTATTAAGGAACTCACTTATGATTCCTTGCTGTGGCCTAGAGTGGTGGCAGCTCCTTCAGACTGAGTTTGCTGGAATGGAATTCTGATGTAGGGAGAAATTTCTTTGCAGAAAAATGTTACATAGTTTCCTTTGTTTTTCAATAGCTGTGCAAAGACCACCTCACCTACAGTGGTGAGGTTAGGGTACTTATTAAAACGCAGATTTCAGGAATCCACTCAAGATTTTCCAAGTTGGAATTTTGGAAATAAATCCTGTATTTCTCATTTTAAGAAGCTTACTCAATGATTCTTACATTGATTGACATTTAAGAATCACAACTTTGCCCATGCCTGTGTCCTGAATGGTATTGCCTATGTTTTCTTCTAGGGTTTTTATGGTGTTGTTATGTTTAAATCTTTAATCCATCTGGAATTAGCTTTTGTAGAAGGCATAAGGAAGGGATCCAGTTTCAGCTTTGTGCATATGGCTAGCCAGTTTTCCCAACACCATTTATTAAATAGGGAATCCTTTTCCCATTGCTTGTTTTTGTCCTGTTTGTTGAAGATTAGATGGTTGTAGATAAGTGGTGTTACTTCTGAGGCCTCTGTACTGTTTTATTGGTCTGTAGCTCTCTTTTGGCACCAGTATGATGCTGTTTTGATTAGTGTAGCCTTGTAGCATAGTTTGAAGTCAGGTAGGGTGAGGCCTCTAGCTTTGTTTTTTTTTGCTTATGATTGTCTTGGCAATGTGGGCTGTTTTTGGTTCCATATGAAATTTAAGGTGTTTTTTCCAATTCTGTGAAGAAAGTCAGTGGTAGCTTGATGGGGATAGCACTGAATCTGTAAATTACTTTTGGCAGTATGGCCATTTTTCTGATACTGCTTCTTCCTAACCATGAGCATGGAATGTTTTCCCATCTGTTTGTGTCTTCTCTTATTTCCTTGAGCAATGGTTTGTCGTTCTCCTTGAAGAGGTCCTTGACATCTCTCGTTAGTTTTATTCCTAGGTATTTTACACTCTTTGTAACAGTTGTGAATGAGAGTTCACTCATGATTTGACTCTATTACTGGTGTATAGGCATGCTTGTGATTTTTGCACCATGGATTTTGTATCCTGAGACTCTGCTGAACTTGCTTATCAGCTTAGGGAGATTTTGGGCTAAGACGATGGGGTCATGTAAATACACAATCATGTCATCTGCAAATAGGGTAAGGTGACTTCCTCTTTTCCTAATTGAATATCCTTATTTCTTTTTCTTGCCTGGGTGCCCTGGCCAGAACTTCCAGCACTATCTGGAATAGGAGTGGTGAGAGAAGGCATGCCTGTCTTGTGCCCATTTTCAAAGGGAATGCTTCCAGTTTTGGGCCATTCAGTTTGATACTGGCTTTAAGTTTGTCATTAATAGTTGTTATTATTTTGAGATACATTCCATTGATACCTAGTTTATTGAGAGTTTTTAGCATAAAGGGCTGTTGAATATGGTCAAAGGCCACCTCTGCATCTGTTGAGATAATCATGTGGTTTTTGTCTTTGGTTCTGTTTATGTGATGGATTACATTTATAAATTTGTGGACTTCATGACTAAATCACCAAAAGCAATGCCAAGAAAAGCCAAAATAGACAAATGGGATCCAATTAAACTAAGGAACTTCTGCACAGCAAAAGAAACTATCATTAGAGTGAACCAGCAACCAGCAGAATGGGAAAAAATTTTTGCAATCTACCCATCTGACAAAGGGCTAAGATCCAGAATCTACAAAGAACTTTAATTTACAAATAAAAAACAACCCCATCAAAAAGAGGGCAATGGATATGAACAGACACCTCTCAAAAGAAGACATTTATGCGGCCAACAAACATATGCAAAGAAGCTCATCATTACTGGTCATTAGAGAAATGCAAATCAAAGCCACACTGAGATACCATCTTATGCCAGTTACGATGACAATCATTAAAAAAATCAGGAGACAACAGATGCTGGAGAAGATGTGGAGAAATAGGAACACTTTTACACTGTTGATGGGAATGTAAATTAGTTCAACCATCGTGAAAGACAGTGTGGCGATTTCTCAAGGATCTAGAACTAAAAATATCATTTGACTCAGCAATCCCTTTACTGAGTATATAACCAAGGGACTATAAATCATTCTGTTATAAAGACACATGCACACATGTTTATTGTGGTGCTGTTCAATGCCAGCATTAAATAGTTACAAACATTTCTACAGGTTCATATGTACTATAAAAACTATACAGAATTGGCAATATAGTAAATATCTAACTGAAGACAGGGGAACTTACATGCTTGTGAACAAAGTTCTACTTTGATTGTATTTCTCAGAAAGAAGCTCTAGCTCATAAAGTACAGCTATAAAGTAAGAAGACATTTCTGTAAGCCACACTGCATAAACAAGTAGTACCATAGCTACTCCTGTGCCACTTTAATCTATTTGTAGCTAATTACATTTCTCCCTTCCTCTTACTCTTCATATATTGGAGCAGCTCTTGAACCCAAAGAGCCACTAACCAACTTTCTGGCTGTAAAAGAGAGATGGCATTGACAATCTTAGAACTAAGGTTTCTCTTTCATTCCATAAGCATTTTTAATTCCCCACTGTGTGCCCAGCGTTGATGTTTATAAAGATGTTCTTGAGTCTATCCAACCATCCATCCATCGATCTTTCTAGCACTTGGATGCTTACTTCACCATACACACAAAAGTTAATTCAAAGTAGATCATAGGTGTAAATGTAAAACAAAAAACTATAAAATTTCTAGGAAAAAAAAAAAAAAACAGGAAAAAGTCTTTGTAATCTTATGTTAGGCAAAGATTTCTTAGACATAATACCAAAAGCTTGAAACATAAAGGAAAATAAGCTGGACATCATCCAAATTAAGAATTTCTCCCTTTTAAGGAGAAATTAAGAGACATCCAAATTAAGAGACACTGATGGAGAAAGTATTTGTAAAGCACAAAGGACTTTTATCCACAATATACAAACAATTTTCCTAATTCAACAATAAGAAAAACAAACAACCCTTGTCCCCAAAATATGCAAAGATTTAAAGATACTTCACCAGAGAAGGTACACAGTGCCAAATATGCAAATCAAAAGACACTCAAAGGTTTAGAATTTGAAATTAAAACCACAGTGAGACAATGCTATATACCTATTTGAATGGCTGAAATGTAAAAGACTAACCACATCAAATGTTGGTGAGGATATGAAAGAGTTCAAAGTCTTACACAATACTGGCAGGAATGTAAGATGGTACCACCACTTTGGAAAACAGTTTTGCAGTTTCCTATTCTACCACATAATCTAGCCATTCCATTCCTAGGTATTTACCAAAGAGAAAAGGACATATATGTCCATACAAAGATTCGTATGTGAATGTTCATAGATGCTTTTATTTGTAGTAGTTCCAAATGTTCATCAGCAGCTGAATAGATAAACAAATTGTGATACAGGTAGAATATCCCTTGATCAACATGTATGGAACCAGAAATTTTGGATTTGGGATACTTTTTCAGATTGTGGAATATTTGCATTATACTTTCCAATTGAGCATCACTGATCTGGAAATACAAAATGCTCCAATGAGCATTTCCTGTGAGCATCATGTTGGTCCTCAGTTTCAGATTTTGGAGGATTCCAGATTTTTTGAATTCACAATACTACTCAGCAATAAAAGAGAGTGAATTGATGTACATAACATGGATATATTTCAAAATAGTTGTGCTGAGTAAAAACAGCCAGACAGAAGAGTATAGATGTTGCCAATTATATAACATTCTAGAAAATGTAAATAATCTATAGTGTCAGAAAGCCTGGCAATGTGGTGGTGGGATTGGACGGAGAGATGAAAAAGAGATTACAAAGGGGCACTAGGAAACTTGTGAGGGTGATGGACATATATTCACCATGAACTGTACTGATGGTTTCATGGGTAGATGGATACATATGCCAAGACCTATCAAATTGTGCACTTTAAATATATGAAATCTATGTATTAATTATACCTCAATAAGGCTGTTAATAAAGATACATTAAACAATACAGATATTAATTCACTAGAAAAATTGTGCCATATATCTCTTTGTTGTCCTTTTCAGACTACTGGCAGGAAAATTATATTCAGTCTACCTGATGACTTAACATAGGATACAATGGTTGTAATCAAAGTAAAATGTATTAGAAATAAATTTCTTACATTTTGAAATAATTAGAGCCCAACAGGGAAAAAATAAGAGAATTTTTAAAAAGCTTTAAGGAAAGCAAAAGACAGTGAAAAATACATCAGAGGCCAAAAAAACAAAGTCTGACAACTGGTATGAAAAAAGAAGGCAATATTTCAAATTATAAATCTAAGAATAAAGTTTCATAGTCACTGTAAAGTTTATCAGTTCTTATTTATATGCATAAAAGGTAGAAGAAAAATACTGAGCTAATGCCTCCCTGGGTAGGTAAGGGAAGAAAGTTCATTTCAGGTTGAAAAAATGGCATGTGCAAAGTCACAGAAATGTCAAAGGCATGTCTCATTTAGGGTTTTGCAAGTAGTCTAATAAGGCAAGTATAAAATGAGCAGTCATAGGAAATGAAGGTGGTGAGAAAAGGAGGGGTCAGGTCATGAATCAATCTGTTTGCTACCCTAAGGAGTTTGGACTTTGGTATATATGGATACCCAGGTAGAGATGTTCACTCTACAGTTAGAAGTCTAGAGCTCAAAAGAGAGGCTGATAATTTAAAGCAAGCTATTTCAGGGAAATCTCTTGACATACTGTGTTGATTCATTAATGGATGGGTGGATGGATGGATGGATGGATGGATGGTTAGACAGACAATGACAGTAGTTCCTGGATCATGTTTTGAAGACTGCCCTGCCTCCAATTGAACTGCCTTTGTGATGCTTGCCTGTTCAAGCATAAGTTTTCCATACTTGTATGCGTCTGTTTCTGTACTCTGTTCTGTTTCACTGATCTGTGTGACTATTGCATCACAAATGCCACATTATTTTGAGTATTGTAGCTTTATAACAACAGGAAATTTTTTATCTTCACAAATAAAACATTAGCTTTTAGGAATACTTAAAACCCTAAGTAGCCTATTGCAGTGTGGAGAGAGCAAGTTTCAGCTGTTTTTCCTGACAGGATCTACATTTGATACTTCTTTATCTCTAGAGAGGCTTGCATTTATTTGGAGGGAACTAATCCCGTGACTTCTAGTTACCTCTTAGCTTCTTCTCTGGAATGGCACTATTTGTAGACACTAGAGGACTTAAGGGAGAAAAGCATTTGTCCAGAGTAGAAAAGCCAACTTGTAATTTCCATATTAGGACTGGTGGATGGAGAATTTTCACAGGCTAATCCAATAATCATATAATCCTCAAACCCCTTTCAGCTGTAGTTATTCACTACTTTATTCATCTATCCTTTTCTAACTTTGCAAGCTACTTGAGAAGTTGTATAGATTCTTCCAGAGTGAACATATCACTTAATTGTGAATTTGAACATGGCTTCTGCTGTGATTACTCTTGGGAGATGGGACCTACTGGTATATCACACAACACAGATGTATCTGGAACCGTTAACATCAAAAACCTTATTTGAGGTGGGTGCTTTCCATTTTACTAAAGCAAAAGGGCTTTAGAAAGCAAACAGCTTTACTCAGATTAAAGATGGGATTAATTTCTCCTTATGAAGCTAAATATATAAGCAGTGCATGTAAATATTTCATAAATGAATATAAAATAGTTCTTATAAACACATGTCAATAAACAACATCAATAAAGTACAAAAAAAACAGTTTGCATTTTGCTTGGTATAGTGTTTTCTTTACTCAGTTAGATTAACAAATGATGACTTCATCATTAGTCAACAAGATAGTAGAGAGATCATCAAAGCAAACTACAGGAGAGTCCAGATTGATTCATGCCAAACAAATGTTTGTCGCTAACAGCTGTATTATCACTCATTTTAATTTACGCAGCTGGGGTTCCCCGTTTGTTTCCTAAGTGAGATAAATGTCATGTTGCATGATACAAGCACCATCTCTGCTGCTTGAGTCATCAATCAGGTCAGCTCTCTTTTAGTTAGCCTCACCCCTCATTGTAGGTGGGGGAAGTGGCTTGCTACAGTTTTAGCTATTTTTTAAAAACAGCTAATAGGCCTTTTTCTAAGGTTGTGTAAGTCCATTATTGAATCATTCAGCATTTTAATAAAAAATACCAGTTACACTGAATGTCATGAAGATATTGAAAAAATCAGTTTCATGTGGAAAAATCTTTAGTTATGTAGGTTTTAAACTAGTAGCATAAAACTTCTCTTTTTAAAAAATTCTTAAAACCTGAGGACTGAAGAGTAAGAAAAAATGTGGTATAGTCTATGCCTGCTGGATGAGATTCCATGATTTACCCTCTGACTATGCTAAGTCAAAGATTCTGCAGTTAGGTTACTCCTTAGAACTCAGGCTGAGTTTGAACAGGTCCTAAAGGTGTTTATCCCTTTAGCTCACCTAGTTAATGGGGCATAGAGTACTCTTGACTTGACTACTCCATGCTTCTTCCTATCAAAGCAGAACAAGACAATCAAAACCTTGAGTTTTAAAATTTATCTGAAATATAAATGGAAGACTCATGTGACAAAAGCATGGCTAAGTGTACAGGGCAGTTGATCTAGTTGGTACATGTTAGTAGTAGATGATGTATTTAACTGTCAGAAACCTACTCACAGCAAAGGGGACCCAATCCCCAGGGAGAAGGTGAGAAGAGGCGGGGAAAAAAGCCTGAGGCTCTGTGTTGTGTGCACATTCTGAGACCAGTCTCCTGGCTCTGCCACTCAGTGGGTGCCTGGTTGCAAGTCATTTCTTGACCTCTGTGACTCTTCCCTTTTTTTCTCGATTATAAAATAGGATAATAATTCTTGCCTTCCAGGACTGTCATGAAGATTAAATAATGTTTGTAAAAACAAGTAGACCGAATAGGTGCTCAATCAACAATAACATTAGCTGGACGCGATGGTTCATGCCCATAATTGTAGCACTTTGGAAGGTCAAGAACAGAGGATTGGGTGAGCCCAGGAGTTTGAGACCAAACTGGGCAAGACGGTGAGCCCTGGTCTTTGCAAAAAATAAAATAAAATAAAATAAATTAGCCAGGCTTGGTAGTGTGCACCCGTAGCCCCAGCTTTTCTAGAGACTACAGTGGCAGGATTGCTTGAGCCAAGGAGTTTGAGGATGCAATGAGCTGTGACCACACCACTGCTTTCGAGCAATTTTCATATTCTGGCTCGTTGACTTAACAAATTATTGAAAGTGTTTCTGGTCCTGGTGGCTCATGCCTGAAATCCCAGTGCTTGGAGTCCTCCTCCCTAGGCCTTCATTGAGGCCAGGAGTTCAAGACCAGCCTGGGCAACATAGTGAGACCCTGTCTGTACCAAATATTTTTTTCTACTTAGCTAGGCATGGTGGCAAGTGCCTGTGGTCCCAGCTGCGCAGGCTGAGTTGGGAAGATTGCTTCAACACAGAATTTCAAGGCTGCAGTGAGCCATAATCACACTACAGTTCAGCCTTGACAGAAGAGTGAGACCCTGTCTTAAAATCTTCTGTGTACATACACATATTTTTTTAAAAGTCAGTTATTGTAGCGGGAAGGACAGCTATTAAACAAACACAATGTGAGAGTTACATACCAATCACTGTGAGATCAGAAAAGGAACGCCAAACCCTGCAGGGAGGGTAGGGAAGGAAAGCTAGCTTCTCAGAGGAAGTCAAAGAGTTCTGTCTGTAAAAATGAGTTTATCAAGTAAGCAAGGGTGGAAAGGCATTGCAGGTAGATGGAGCAGCTTATACAAAGACACAGAGGCATGTTCCAGGAAGGACAAGTGGTTTTGTGTGGTTAGAGTCGTGGGTGTGTTGTGTTGGGAATTGTAGAAAAGAAGGTTTAAACTGCTGTTGCTACATAAAGGAACTGCTTAGATGCCTTGATCCTGTTTGTTTCTGGTGGAAATCGAGACAGATTTATTTGGCCTGTTATTTCAGAGTACTTCAGAAAGACAAATACCCAATCCCCATATTTTTGGCATTTCTATTCCCAACACAGTTGGAACCAGGAAGCATAACAATGAAACATTAAGAAAGGAGAAGAGGGAAAAAGCAGAGAGTAAATCTATTTGGGATTTATGAAGAGATAATACAGAAAGCAGCATCTTCGACTAGTTTACTGGGATCTCTACTAAAGATTTATTTTTCTATTTTTAAAAAGGTATTAATATCTCTGAGATGAAAATTACCTTCATAAGTGTAATAAAATAGCTCTGAGTAGGAACTTACTCTAATATGAGTAATTAATAAAAAGAAAAATTTTACCCAACTTTAGAAACTGTGTTCAGGGAGCAACTGCCTTGAATAAAGAAGGCATGAAAAGCCTTTTGTATTCCTTTTTGTCCTGTATAACAAATTATTTTTCTTGCAAAGCCCCAAATTGCTTTCCTCTACATTGCTGCATTTCTGTGAACATGATTCTAGTACACTGTGGCTCTTCCAGGGATACTCCTGATATCAATCTTGAAGCCTATTCAAACGAGGATGGGAGTCAGAGTTGAACTGTGCCAACATTCCTGCTGAGAATTAGCCCAGTTTCATTATGTGTGAAGGAGCCCCCAGTTCAGTGCCCTTGCATGTTTAGGGTACACAGAGCTGAGAGGCTCTGCAGGGAGTGCAAAGTTAAGAAACTGCATGATAGGAACGCTCTCTCTTACTCTTTCATAATGAGCTCAGTGCAGGGAAGCTAAAAAAAGATCAGGTTTTTCTATCATTCCGTGCAGCTGTGGTGTTCTTGTAACAAGCTACTTCTGCTTCATAAGGCAAGAAAAACAGAAGAATTGTGGACAGACTCTCAGAATGAGCAGGGTCTCCAGGAGTCCCATCTGTCTTTTTTAACTCCTCCAATTAACTGGAGTACTAAGGGAGAGATCTGTGGCTTTGCTTGTGCCTTCATTCCACAGATGAAGAAACTGAGATTCAGGGGAAGGTAAAGTGGCTTTTCCAAATTGAAGATTCATTAGAAGTCAAGCCAGAGTTCGTGGTACCAGGTCTTCTGACTTCTGTGGGCCAAACTGTATGGCTATAATTAGCCAGGTTGTCAGCAACCGGGCTAGAGGTATCACACAACTATGTTGTAAAATCTTTTTTGCTTGGAAGAAAAGATGATGGTGAACTACAAATTTGATGTCTGTTTCTTTATCCTATTTAATTTATATTTACATTATTTACAGGAATTTCTCAAACTGTATGTTTACCTGTTTTATCTTACAAATTGCCAATTTTATCAGAATAGGACTTGGTGTCGTCAAGTACGTCTCTGTCAACCTGACTTTTAACCACTTGGAAGACCTGTGCACCCTTGCAGCCTCCCTTATCTTGCCATGCACTCCCACCTTCTGGACACGTCACAAGGGGCACGTACCCCTGCAGAACCACACTTATCTCAACTTTTCCATTTTATAAGGATTGGTCAATCCTAGGCCTTTATGTGTAATTCATTCTTTTTTATACTTTCTAATCCCACAGACTTCGACTTTGGAAATGTATGGGTTATAAGAAAGTAGTGAAGAACTGTAATCTGTTCAGATCTAATATTAAATGAGACCCAGATTTTTTTCTTAATGGACTGGAAAGGCACATTTATTTAACACCTAGTAGGTTTACGTGGGAGTCCTTTTAGCTGTGAATTCCTTGTTGGCAAGGGACTATGTCCAGTACTGCACCTGGCACACAGTAGGAGAACTATGAATATGTGTTGAATGAGGAACATTGGCAAAAGCCAGAGTTTTCTAGGAGTGTTCAGTCCTGAGGCCACTTTAGATGGAAGTGGTTCTCCCATAGCCTAACACATCCAGTTCTTTCTTGAAGTGCAATTCGACCTTCTTCCACAGATGAAGTGGAAAGGCATTATTCACCTGAGACTTGCCTTGTGGCGTTTAGCACAAATCTGGTTTCTGAGGAAAGGCTGGCAAAGCATTGATGCAGGAAAAATTATTCTTAGGGATTCTTCTCTGATGATCATAGACTGAGTGAAATTTTTACTTATGCGTAGTTAACTGTCGCCATGAAAATAATCACTGGCCGACATTTCTAGTGGCAAAAAATTAAAACCTCTAGAATGGTCTGATGAATATTTGGGAGTAGGGCTAACAGCAATGTAATGCCAGCTGGGCCAGCAGTGTTTGCCAACCCCAGATATTTATTCAGCATCTTACTGTGTGTAAAATCCAAGATATTTTTGTTGTTGCTTTTATTTATTTCTTTAATGTAAATCTCAGGGCAGAAATGAGTTTTATAAATGATGATTTATGAACATTATGTATACAAGAGGGTGCTATTCCTACCTACTTTGAAATTAGCTTGGAGTGCAGGGTTAAGATTTTGGTGGTATGTGGCACACATTAGTGCTCAGTAAATGTAGAAAACAGAGCAGAAGACAGACAGAATGCTGGGAGGAAGGAAGGGAAGGAGAGGGAGTAATCCCAGGCCTGGGCCCTGGCATCAGCCTGCAGATAGTCCAACAGTTTGTGTTGTGAACCTGCTGGGGAGCCTAGTAACGTTCGTTACCTACTAACTTTTAAGTTTACACATCTCTAAAATGAGATAAAACCTACTTTGTAGGGTTGAGAGGCTTAAATGACAATGCATGTAAATATCTAACATAGACTACTCAATAAATAGTTTAATTTAATGAATAATATGTTTGTGATTTTCCCTAATTGTCTTGTTGAGAAAGCACTTACCTGTTTATCTTCCTGGACTTTAAAATGAGTCCACATCTGTTAATTTTGATTCCCCCAGAGTAGAGCAAGCAAGCACAATGACATTCCTCAGAAAGCAAGCAGTCACAGATGATGGCATCCTCAGGGAACACCCCTCCCTGGGTGCTGGCACTGAGTCAGGGGATTGCTGTTTCCCAAATTGCCCTTCAGTGGGAGTTCCCCCTCTTACCAGGCATCTCAGGCTCCAATCAGGATTTTCACCGTTCCCAGAACAGAGAGCCAGATTCTTCTTCCTTTTGTGTCTGCCTGTATTCTTCTTAGAGGAGCATATTTGCGTGAGAACAGGGCCTCTACCGAGCCCAGGTCTTCATGAGGCCCTTGCCTGGAAATGGAAGAGACACAAGCTGTCAAGGGTCAGGGAGGGGCAGGGTCTGGCAGGTTAGCCACAGGTCACCCATCAATTTTCGGGGCCAGGTGTTAGCATTTTATAACACCTTGGTAAGTAATATTTTCAGCAAATCGAGAAACTCTAGTTCTGCATCTTTCATAGACATCACTTTTTCCCTCCAAGGTTAGCTTTTCTCAGGATGGGGATATATCTTCAAAAATGTTTTACAAGGAGGCAGAGTTACAGCTAATTAGTAATACCGGAGACCAGGGGGAAGTTGGAGTTTCTCCAGTGTTTTTCTGAAGGAGTTAACAGCATAGGCAGTTTGGGAGATCAAGGGAAGACCTGCTTAGGAAGGTCCAGAAATCTCCTTACCATCACCCCCATTTCTGTCCATTGAACGTGGAAGAAAAGGGAGGCCCTGGCTTCTCACATTTGATTATCGTTAGCACGTCTGCAAACTTCACTGTGTGAAAGGCTGCTTTCTAAGTGCCACATATGGTAGGTAGACCACTTACTCCTCAGGACAATGGAATTCTGAACTACATAGTATTTTTGTTCCTATTTACAGAGGAGGAACCAAGGCTCAGAGACAATAAATACATTTCCTAAGCTCAAACAGTTGGTAAGTGATAGAACTGGTTAAAAACAAAACAAAACAAAACTGCAGGCAGCCTGGCTCTGGAGTCTTTTCTCCTACCCAGGGTCCTCCACTGTCTGAGAAGTCCTTGGTCCTACTGGAGGATCTCAACAAGGGACTGCAGGAATGGAAAGTAAATTTAGCGTTTGTCTTCCAGAGGCTTTTAAAATATTTAATTTGCAGGAAAATTTCAGAAACAAGTAGCGTGTTTTCATCTCAACAAGACCAAATTGCCTGTATGGTGACTCTGCTCTGAATTTTCCATAAAGAGACCTGTGCTTTCCTGCAGAGTCCCACCCTTTTGCAGTTTAGGTTGCCAAGGAGCATTCACGGAGTTGGAGTTGAGCTTGCAGAGTTTTACCAGGGATCCCTGCTGAAGGGGAGTGGCCATGGGGAAGTGGAACTGACACGGCCTCTGTCAGCCCGCTGGGTCATCGTGGAGTGTATATGGTTCCTCAGAGCCCAGTCCTGTGCTGGGCTGAAAGGGCAGGGCCTTTATACTCCTGCCACCACCAGTGGGTGGATATGGGCCGCTTGGAAGTGGGTATCCCTTTGGGCAAGGGAGCTCTTTTCAGCTGAGGTGGACCCTGAAGAAACCGACAGCTTCAGGCTCTCTCCCAACAGCACTCGCCATCACTAAGGTAGAGTTCTGCCTTGAGCAGGGGCTCTAGGTGGTGGATCTTTGTTTCCATTCCAACACTTTCATTGCCAAGGTGAGTCTACTCATTGGCAATTGCTTTCTCCTAACTCAGCCTCTTGTTTACTTGGATTCAAGATAAAAGGCATTTATAAGACTGCACAAAAAGAGACAGATTCTCAACTGTCTTGTATCCTTTTACTGTAGCCCTAGGCAGAGGCAAGGGTATAATACTGATAGTCTCTTTGAAGCATGTAATAAAAATCAAGCCTGGCATTTTGGGAGATACATGAACAATTTGTTTTACACTCATGATATCTTTCAAGTGGCACCAGGTGGCCAGAGTCCACAGCAAAAGGCCACAATGCACTGATGGAAATTTCTAGTTACATTTTGCTTGCCAGGTGCCTTTACTGAAATCTCTCGGTGATCGGGATTCCAGATAAAACTCCCTTTTCCTTACTCCTTCCATCATGAAACTAAAGCTGTCTTCCAATTGACTCCAGCATGGACATTAAATGGCACCCTGCTAACTTACATCTTGTCTACCCAAGTTAATGCCAAGAGCTGTCCGGGGTCGTTTTGCCTTTTAGGGTTTGTTATTATTGCATCCCGTTGTTGCCCCATGCTGCCATTGGCCAATGACCATCTCAGCTACAGGGTGTGTAAAACCTATCTCCATTTCCTTTCTTTCAGGTTGGAAAGCTTATCCAAGAAGCAGCTGGAAGAAGTAATTTGAAGAGAGTAACTCTGGAACTTGGAGGGAAAAGTCCTAATATTATCTTTGCTGATGCTGACTGTAAGTCAACTACAGGTCCCATGCATGAACCAGCACGCACCCTCTGGTGCCCTCTTTGGTGTCTCCACTTTTGATAGGACACTAGCAAAAGATCTTTGAAGCCAAGAGCAATCAAGAAGATCTCCTTCCTCTATGCCCAGCGCTGTTATAAATAATATATATATATATGTATAAAAGAAGATTTCCTCTAAGGAGAAAATAGTTTAATAATGGGGAAAGAGCACTTGTCAACTGATGACTAAACAATTTGTTTTCTAGACACTAATGAGTCATTTTGATTCTGTGATACTGTAGAACAGGGTGGATGACATGAAGGCTTGGTCAGTGATGTATAGTTAAAAGAGCAATGGTCTCAGCTGCCGAGCACCTGAAAGATGGTGTCTCTGCCTAGATTCAAGAAATCTGTAACTTTTCAACTGTGCCTCGTGGCTGGTAGATCATTTTAAATAGTAATTCACCAACCCTGCCAGCATTTTCCAAACTCACAGCCCCTGCTCTGTGTAGTCAATTCCAACCCCTTTCTGCTGCTCCCACGACTTCAATTTACGATAACGGCACACATAGGTCACTTCAGTATGAGTAGTCCTAAAACTGAGATGATTCCACCTTGCCAGTAGGACCTTACAGAGGCTTTGAGCAGTAACCTGAGAAACCCCATCTCTCTAGGAAGGATGCCACCTCAGCCATTCTGCACAGATGTGACCTTTCTGTTCTTGAAAAGCCCTCTAGGCAAGGAGAGCTTTACCTGGTGAAGCGGTGCTGCTGCCATGACTTTCAGTTATGACGACAGCACAGGTAGATCAGTTCAGTATGAGTAGTCCTAAAGCTGAGATGATTCCACCTTGCCAGTAGGACCTTGCAGAGGCTTTGAGTAGTAACCTGAGAAACCCCATGTCTCTAGGAAGGATGCCACCTAGGCCATTCTGCACAGGTGTGACCTTTCTGTTTTGAAAAGCTCTCCAGGTAAGGAAATCCCAAAATTTCATTCAGTGATTCTTTTTTTTGCTTCACATTTTGCCGGGCAGAGCTGCTTCCCAATTTTACCACCAGAGAGATCAGAATACAGAAAGCAGATCACTTGAATTTCAGCCCTAGCTTGGAATTTGTACAGAGTTCAGCTTTAGCTTTGTATTGGTTGTCAAGAGAATCAGAATTCTTATGCCTGTTCCTCTTGAGGAGTAAGTACTCCATCGGCATAATACTGATTGGTTTTTCAGTCAGTCAGTCAGTCATTTAGCAACTAATGCACATCGGATTAAGCTATTTTGAAGTGTAAGATATAAGAGATGAAAATGGAAGAGAAAACATATGATTTTACACAATCCTATGTCAATCTAGAGGAAATTTACTGTCTTCAAAGACCCATTGGTGGTACAGTTTAATCTCCCAAATACTAAACATACAGCTATAAGGCCCTATAGCTCAGGAGTCGTAAATTGGCCAAATACAGAATATAGACATGTTTACCTGTATAAACATCACATTGTGTTTAAAAAACAAAAGCTGCACATTAACATACTGATCTCTCTGAAAACTGCAAAGATCTGGCAACCTGGGCCTCATAATTATGCATGACAACGATAAAATGTGGTGGCTTTCTTAGACTCTCCATTACATTGCTTTACCACGTGGCAGATTCATACCTTTACCTTATATGCCTAGCCCTGTGGTATATTGGGGTTTGAGACTCCTGTTACAGATGAGGTTCAGTCCTTCTATTTGCAGAATAAGAAAGAGACCCAAAGAAGTGAAGTTGTTCAAATTCACATAGCATGTCAGGGTATACTTAGAACCAGAACTAAGTTTCATTCCCAATCCAGTGCTATTCATGGTTATGTCCTGCAGTGAACACATTAGACCTGGGGCTTTGGAGCGGAGAGAGAGGTGACTTCATAGACACGCCCCTCCCCAGGCAAAGCAGTGAGAACATGGCTGTTTCCTCTTGTAGTGGACTATGCTGTGGAGCAGGCTCACCAGGGTGTGTTCTTCAATCAAGGCCAGTGCTGCACTGCAGGGTCTCGAATCTTCGTGGAAGAGTCCATCTATGAGGAGTTTGTGAGGAGAAGCGTGGAGCGGGCCAAGAGGCGCATAGTGGGGAGTCCCTTTGACCCCACCACTGAGCAGGGTCCCCAGGTAGAAAAATCGTAACCATTCCCTTTGTTTACTTAGTCCTTGACTGGCACAGAACTGGACACTCTAGTGGGACCCAACAAAGCAGCGTCTTCCTTTTCTGCTGCCTCCTTTATTCTCCACCCTGTCTTCCTGGCTGGAAATGTAGCCAGAGAGGGATTGCTCATCTCTTATGCTTCTCTTTTCCCTTTCTGAATTTTATCTCTGTATTTATGGGATTACTGTTACTTTAAGGATATTCTGACCTTTGGGACTAAGTTGGAGTCTCTCCGTTCTAAACAAAGCCCTGAATATGAGAAGCTGGGTCTTGACACTAGAAACCAGTCTCAGTCCTTCTAGTCACTGAACTTTAAGGCATCCCTACAGATGCCACAGTCAAGAAGGGTAAATAGCTTTCTTTCCTAGAGCCATGCATCCTTTTACAAGCTGCCAAGGAGTCTCTCCAGCAGCATGAACCACTCTGTACAGATGACTTGAGCTTATGAATGCGCAGGAAAGGAAGGGCTAGCTCACTTCCCTTTTTTTGTATCGTTATTTCTTACTCTTAATGCCTTGTGTACTATAGTGGGGTGGGGAGGGCCACAAAGTCTCTCCCAAGCTGCCAGACTACACTTTTCACCTCTGCAGATTCACCATAATCATCAAGGCATATTTCTAAAGCCAGTTCTGGTTTTAATCTGTAGACGGGGTCTGAGAATTTTTAGAAGGATTCTGTACCAGCTCTTATCTGGGTCTCTAAAGCGTAGGTTTTCCTGGTAAGGGACAACATATCCTCAGTTTAGGGACTATTCAAGAGAAGACTGATGTTCTGGGTGAGCCATTCAAACTTGGGTGAATGTAGGTTTTTGTATTATTTACCACAATAAGTGAATAGCTCTGTCAGTTTTTGGGGGGACGACTGACATTATTATTATTATTTGGACTAGGAAGCTAGTCCTTCACTCTTTACTGTTAATATTTTCCTCCAGAGTTCCTCTAAAAGTGAAAAGGAATTCCTTTAAAAATAAACCGGAAGAAGTTAGGATGTGTACCACTATCTAAAGAGGATATGTACTAATTTTTTGTCTCTTACTGTCAGTACAGCTTGCTAAGTTACTCATTTCATGATAAAAGTCAATTTTTCCTCTTATGAACAATAAATAATAAATTAGCCAGTGTCTCCATTTTGAAACATTTTCTAAATGTTTAGCCAGTACTTCTGATTAGGCAATATCATCAGAGCAGTACATTTACTGCAATCCTCAATATATTAGGATTAACCATACAAAACTGCCAATTTTTTTCTAGGTCAAAAATTGGTAAGTAGCAGCAGTTTTATATAATTTGACTGGGTGTAGTGAAACTTTGAAAAAATCATAAAATGAGAGATTCTCAAGAACCTACTTATTTCCATTTTCATAGAAGGTTGTATTTGGAGTTACTAAGTCATGTCTCCCATAGATCGATAAGAAACAGTACAACAAGATCTTGGAACTCATCCAGAGTGGTGTGGCTGAGGGCGCCAAGCTGGAATGTGGAGGCAAAGGACTGGGCCGAAAGGGGTTTTTCATTGAGCCCACAGTGTTTTCCAACGTCACTGATGATATGCGGATTGCCAAGGAGGAGGTATCAAATATGGTGGTCTTATGAAAGCCACATCTTTCTTGAGATAGTTTCTAGAGGATTTCTAGTAGATGATATTAGAGTTTTAGCTCTTTATATTTTATATATATATATATGTATATATATATACATATATATATATATTCATTTTACAATAATAATAGCCATGGCTATGAAAATTCCAGTTTCAAGAAGAAAATTAAACCAAAAGACAAGCAAGCTGGATGGAGGCCAGGTGACACGCTATGTGCTTGTGATTATTATTAGCCAACAGAACAATCAGAATAGCCTACCACTGGCCTCAACAATAAATTGGCAATAGTTCAGCTATCCTAAATGTAGGTCATTAGGATGTTGACCAGGACACAGAAAACACTGAAGCACCTTCACATCTGTGCAAGAGAGGGATCACGACCAAGTCAGTCAGCAGTCCAGAGCATTCAGTTCTGGAGCAGTGTCTGCAGGATCATGAAGGATGCCACTTTCTCTTCTGTACCTAAAGAAGACACCCCTAGTATATACATAGTGGAATCAAATGATGCCGGAGAGGTTGGGGACATTGGGGATGTTAAACAGACACTAATGTTAGACTCTGTGCATAATCTTATCCTAGGAAAGGTTGGGAGATTTTACGGTTGTGTACTGCTAAACTTAAATGTCATTTAAACAAGGCAGAGTACATTTGCTTTGAAATGTGGAAAACAGGTAATGGAATGACAGAGCAGCCATGTTGAGTCATACTATCTTTTTGCAGATCTTTGGCCCTGTTCAGGAAATTTTGAGATTTAAGACAATGGATGAAGTTATTGAAAGAGCCAATAACTCAGACTTTGGACTGGTAGCAGCCGTCTTTACTAACGACATCAACAAGGCCCTCACAGTGTCTTCTGCAATGCAAGCTGGGACTGTTTGGTAAGATCAGAGTCAGTCTTGTAACACATTCACTGGTGGCATAGGGACCAGGGTGAAATAAACAGGTATGTTCTTGCAAGGATGGGGAATACCAAAAGCAACCAAACTTCACCAGAAAAGGTATACACTCCTTATTGCTTAGATCCAGAAATCAAAAGTAGATTTTAAATTCCAAATTTTTGCTCTGGAACAAAGGAATTTAAAAACAAAACTTCTAAATACCATGCCAGTCAGATTATTTCTGTGTGGGCAGAATTTACATGAACTCACATTACTATGTCTTCTTCTTTCAGGATCAATTGTTACAATGCCCTAAATGCCCAGAGCCCCTTTGGGGGATTCAAGATGTCTGGAAATGGGAGAGAAATGTAAGTCTCAAAGTTGCTGATCTTTGCAGAGAAGTAGATTGCAAATATCAGCACAGAGCAGTATTTAAAAAATATTTTAATTATCTTACACTCATCCATTCATTCAACATTTTGTTGAACACATGTTACTAGAAGCTAAGTACTGCTACATATTATAGAGATGAGTAAGACATAATTTCCTTTCCCAAAGTGAGAATGGAAAAATTAATGTACCATTAATTCCCTGTAATAAAGGCTGTGATAGAAGTATATTAACATTTTGTTAGTACAGAGAAACATTAGTTAATTTTGACTAGTGGGGTCAGAAAAGACTTCAGACAAGAAGTAACATTTTTTCCTGGAAGTAATGCCCAGGGGGGGGAAAAAACACTTTTTCTCCCTTTGAAAGAAGCTGATCCATATTTTCCAAATCCTGTGACTCACAGAGGAAATATGTTTCATGCTCATTCTCTCAGCCGTTAGTGAATGCATGTTTTCTTGAGCAAATGCTTATTAGTTCACAATCTAAGAAGTATTGAGCATAAACTATGTACAAAGCACTACACTTGGTCTGTGGAGCAAGATACAGGCCCTTAAGATATTTAATGTGTTTGTAGGTAAATAAAATGAGTAACATAGAAAGAATCAGAGGAATCACAGAAAAGACTGTCAAGAGATGGAGGAGCTCAGGGATAGGGAAGATCATTGTGCGCTGGAGAAATCAGGGCAATCTTTAGATATGATCTGCTACAGGGATTTGAATCAGACTTTCAAGAAGAGGAACACTTGCATAGAGAAGGGGGATATATTTTCAAGATTGGTGGGCAAACCCAGGTAGCAGTGAGGGAGAGCGAGTATTGTGGGAAAAATAGCTGTAGTGTTTGTGGGAGAAATGCGGTGAAACCACAAGACTAGAGCAGAGGATTTACATATTTCAGATAGTTTCACTGGTAATTTCAAGCTGCCAAGCATGAAGCTATAAAGTGGTTATAGGCTGGAGAATAGAACAGCTTCTAGAATCGCACTCCTTGGATTTGAATCCTGCCACTATTACTACCTGTGCAACCCTGGACAAATTACTTAATCTTGCTAAGCCTCAGTTACTTCATCTATAAGATGGGCATAATTATAGTACCTACCTCAGGGTTGTTGTGAGGATTAATTGTAAGGATTAAGTATGCAAACATCCAACAGAATGTCTGGCAAGCCTTCAAAAAATGTTAGCTGCAATCATCATTATTCATCAAATAGATAAGTGTTCCATAGGTGATACCTGTTTTTCTTAACAAACCTGTAACTCTGGCAGAAGTTTCCCTAAATTTCAGCTGGTGTTACAAACTTATGTTCTGTATCTGGTATGGCAGGGAGAGGATGTTACCACTTGAACCTTTTCTTCCAGCCTCTAGTGCTCCTCACTTATTTAACAGCCTGAACCTATAACCAATCTGCATTTTATTTGTTCAGTTCTTAGTATTCCTTCAGATTTTACAGAGTCTTCACTACTCCAGGTATCTCTTCATTTGCACTGGACCTTAACTTTCTGCTGCTTATTTCATTTCCTTCCTCTATGTCTGTACTCTCCCAACTCTGAAATGCTGGGGGCTGTCACTGGCTCTCAGAATGCTGCTTGCATTGACTGTGTTGTTTTAGATTGTTAACAGGGTGGATCATTAGCATAAAATATACTTTCAGTGAATAATTGCTCATTGATGGAGCCTAATCCCAGGCTAACCCATGGTCCCTCATTGTGGTCAGGATTGTGATATTAGCTGACTCTAGTTTATTCCCATCAGAAATATTCTCCTTGCCCAGAAAGATGGTCCGGGAGACCATTTGGCTCTGTCTGAACTTCACGTAACAGTGCCCAAGAGATAGAACAACCATTTTTCTCTACTTGTTTTGCAGGCACTATGGTGATTTGACATTCACAGTGCAGTTAAAGAGTAATTAGGAGGGGGTGTTCTTTGATGAGACCCACTACATCTTGTCTAGATTGCATGGTTCTTTGTCTCTACTTACTCCCAAAACATGTTTTCTCTTTCTTACATCACTCAGAGTGACAGGAAATGTTTCAAATAAAAGAATCTGCCCTGTGTTGGTTCCCAACTCTTCCAACTGATTTGATACAGCCCCAGAAACTCCACGTAACCCTCCATGTAGACAGAATTGTTTATCTCATGGCCTGCAAACTCCATGCAGCTTTGGTCCCTGACACCTCCCTGTCCACCCCTAAGAGGAGCAGAGACTTTAAGTGGCACTTCCAGAAACATCTGGAAACTCTAAGGAGGGCTGACTTAGCCCATGAGGTCTACCCACAGAGAGCTGCAGGGAGGGCTGCCCTCCACAGGTTATCTGATGGACTGCCCTCTTAATTTTCAGGCTCAGAGACTTGAGTTGAGCTTGTCTCAGGTCCTCCTGCTCAGCTAATTCCATCTGTTTCACTTTTTCTGTCCTTTTCCTCACTTCCTCATCAAACTCCCCTGAGATGAGAGGTGGCACAGCGCAAGCCATAAAACGTCACAAACTGAGGGGATGGAAACCATGCTGTGAACCTCGGCATTTTAAAAACTCAGGACGCTGGCTTTGAAAATGAGAAGCATTGTTAGATACTCTAATTCAGGGCTTGTCAAGTTTGTGTGTGTGTGCGCGCACGTGCATGCATACATACAAAGAAGTCACCTGCAGTCTGGGTGATGGTTTTCTTAAGCATGCATATCTAGGGACACACTCTCAGAGATTCTGAGTTAATGGATCAGTGCTAAGACCCAGGACATGCGTTTTTAACAAGCTTCCAGAATGACTACAGTATAGATCACTGCCCAGGACCCAGAGAGAAGCACCCCTAGTCCAGCAGGGCTTTCCACTGTATCACACACCCAAACCCTGGGATCCTGCAGTCACATTTGAAAGCAACCTGCCTTCCAGTAACTCACTCCCACCCTCCCTCTCAGTCCCCACCATCTGCAAGCTCCGCTGATGCAGGTGATCTGGGGACCTTCCTCTGAGAAATGCTGCTGCAAGCCAAGTAAAAGAGCAGGAAAAAAAAAAAAAAAAATATATATATATATATATATATATATATATATATATATATATATATATATATATAAAACCCTAAACAGAAACACTTACTTATTTTATGGGTAAGTCTGAGTGATTCCTACAAGGCTGGCCAAGAGCCAGCAAAACTGACAAGTTACCTTATTTATGTCTAGGCATGCCAAGTTGGATTTATCTTAGGGACTGGAACCTAGTCTGCTGAGGAGCAGGAATCTAGGCTTCTAAATGTGACTGTGCCTGGACATATCCGGCTGTGAAAGTGACCATGCAGAGAGATTGGGATGCATCAGTAATGACATGCATACCTTTTGTACATCAGTGGGCTTCTTCCCTGTTATCTGTATGTGCCACAAAATTTGACTGGAGTAAACAAATTTGAGACAGCAACCCTGAAACAAGATGGTGAAATTGCTTAAGAAACCAAACTTCAGGGCTCAGTGACCTTTGAGCAGCGTGTCCCAGAGTGTGACCCAAATGACCATCTGTTTTACAGTCTCCTGATCCCTCCCCAGAGCTTCTGAAACCAAATTATGGGGTGGGAGTAGTGTTCAGAAGATACTTCTGTGTGCTGAGGTTCAGGAACTACTGCTGGAGAGATGACTGGGCACCACGAGGATGGCTGACACTCAGCTGGCATCCTTCAGCTGGTTAATGGCAGAACTGAGTGGACACTCCTGTCTCTGACCGCAGCCACGGTGCTCTTTTTCTCCTCCATGCCTCCTCAGGCATGCTGCTATGAGACCTCTCACTGGCTTTTCTTGATGTTCTGGGTCCATAGCAGTTGTTTTGATAGCAGATTTGAGTCCACTTCTCTGTCTCCAAACATAGAGTGTACATAGATCACTGCCCAGGACCCAGAGAGGAGCACCTCCGGTTTAGCAGGGTTTTCCATTGCATCACACACCCAAACACTGGGATCCAGGGTCTCACTTGAAAGCAACCATAATTGCAAGGTTTCTGACTCTGTAGACTTCCTTACATTTCTCACAACCTAGTTAGAGAGCCACATGGGAGTGAAGTGTGGCTCGGGGCCTGCCCTAATAAGTGCGTGCACAAACCGGGAAACAAGAAGGGAGTAAACTCACTTCAAACGGGACACACATGGTGTCCGTGATGAAGAGACACATTCAGAATTGCCCAAGGACAGGAAAATGACCAGAGAGCGCCAGGGCTGAGCTGGTAATAAAGAGACTTCGAGCCTGGATGGAGTTAATGAGAGAGACACGCAAAGAGTGGGGCAATTTCAGCTGGTTTCTCTCATTCCTCTAAGCGAAATGAACTATACCGACAAGCGAACAGCATGCTTGCCCTGGTCTCCCCTTGGTTGCTGTCTCGTCTCTGTCAGCTCAGGTACCCATGGTGCTCAGAGGAGCTGCTGGCAAAACCACTGGAGCCTTATATAGGCCATGGTGGCTCCTGAAAGGAACCCAAAATCATTAACAGCAGGTCTGTCTGGTAAAGCCCAGTCACAGTGACTCTATACCTTTTAAAACTGACTGACTTTCTTAATCATTTAATCCTTTCCTATTCAAGTATATCTCCTAAGTGTTCTTTTGTTTTTCCCTGATCTAGAAGCTATGACAGAGATATGACAACACGGTGGAACTAGAGAAGGGTGAATAGGAAGCTCTTCCTTTCTCCCTCCTTCCCTCCCTCCCTCCTCTCCTTCCTTCGTTGGTCATCAGGTTCCTCCTTTGTGTCTACTCTTGTAGGCTATGCTACACCCTATGTTTGGTGGAAGACTAAAAGCAAAATCGGTAGGATACAACTGATCCTACTGATTTGGTGGGGGAGACAGAGATTGTCAAGCTTCTCATCCTCCCAGTGTGTTAAGTGTGGTGGCTGAAGTGTGAACAAGGGGCTCTGTGAACAGAGAGGTGGAAAGAGGAGTTCCTCCTGAGGCTGTTGGGAAAAGCATCACCAAAGAGTGACTTTCAAAAGAAGAGAAGAAAACAAGTTGTTATTTTAAACAAACAGATTTAGGAGAACATACTTGATTTTATAATGACATAGATCAAAGGAAAAAAGGCACTTAAACAATGTGAAAAGATCAAGAGAACAGAGGAGAGATGTGGAAGAGAAGGAGCACTGTGGTAAGCACACAGGGACGGAACACATGTGACCCGCTCCCACCCTCCCTGTCAGTCCCCGCCACCTGCAAGCTCCTCAGAGGCTGAAACCAGCTATTTCGTTTTGCTTGCCCCAACCCCAGCACCATGCTGCCTGTGGTAATAGCTCAATAAATGTTTGTTGATTGAATGAATGGCAATCTTTGATCCCTGACCAGGATCCCAGAAGGGAAGTAGCTGAAGGAGAATCTGGGAGAGGTGGGGAAGACTGCTAACACTTCCCAATTCTTTTTTAATCAGTGATTCTTATTTCCTGACTATATCCCCTGACCTGATATGGGCTATGGACCATAATTATTCAGGAGTAGATTTTTAAGGTATTGCAGATGACTTGTGCTTTTTATGGTAGGCCATTAGGTGTTCATTCCTGTTCATTAAATCTTAGGAACAATAAAAAGGAATCTAGAACCTTTCCTTTCAGTTAAAGTGGGTTAGATCTTTAAGTAAGCTATCACAACAAAGACATCCAGAGGGTGGCCAGTAGCAGAAAAAAGGGTTTTGTGGAGAGGAAATCATACCACTGTCCCAAAGAACTCATACTCAACCAGTGCTGCCTTGTGGGGAAAAGCATGGCCAAGACATTCAGAGACCTGGGCCTGGTCCCTCTGCTGGCCACAGCACTTGGCTTCTGAGCACAGCCCCAGGTTGTCTGTGTGCCCTCTGGCCTAGGCCGACATTAATTCTCCGAGTAGGTGAGAGTTACTGCTTTTCTGTGCAGCATTATGAAACCAAATCACCTTTTAACTTTAAAATCTAGTGACTACTCATGACGTGACAGTTTCTCTGACCCTCAGGAAGGCTGGGTTGCCCATATATGAAGAATTTTTACATGAACACCCCAGGACTTGCTGTTTGCAGGTGATAAACTGCAGCTCCCCAGGACTCCTGCTGCACTCACATACAGCTCCCTGGGCTTCTGGTATCTAATATTGCCCATTTCTGTGTTTCAGGGGGGAATTCGGCTTGCGAGAGTACTCAGAAGTAAAGACTGTGACAGTAAAGATCCCCCAGAAGAACTCCTAAGAAGGCCCAGAAGGAAGATGAAGCCCAGCCTGCACGTCTGTCCCTCTCTGCTTTCTCTGTAGGATCCAGCTCTCAGGAATACAAAGTTGAGCCACGGTCTTTATTTAAAGATTGAAATAACATGTAGGCCAGGCAGGTCACTGCACAACTAAAGCAAACCAGTTGGGTACAGTTTCCTGGCACTCTGTAAGGGGTCACCTTAATGATACCAAATATTGGGCAAAGTGGGATAAAGGTAAGAGGAGGAGCTAGCAGACACAGCCAGTATCTCTTTCTGGAGCACAGGATGAAATAAGGGAGGTGTATTGTTTGATGCCTTTATCACAAAGAACTTTCCTCTTAAGGAAAGGTGACCTTTCTACTTTCTTCATTTTCTTCCTTCCATGCCCTCCCCACTCACCCACCCCTCCCTCTCTTCCAGTGAGATCTCAGCTGAGCTAAGTTTGGGGCAGATGTTTGGGCCGTGAACAATTTTCCAAGGTTTTAAAGCCAAATTACCATTTCATGTTACCCATTTCTTCAAAGCAAAACATGAAATGGTTTTAGTTAAGAGTCAGACCAGAATGAAAATGCCAGGAGCTGGTCCACTACAGATGTAATAAGAACCTAGGATATTACTGACCCAATCTGGTTTTCTTACATCCATAAATAACATGAATGAAAAAAGATTGGGACAATAGAGACTGGAAGTCATCACGTGTAGTTCACAGCTTCTGAGCTTGCTACACAGTTTTGGGGGTGGGGTGTGTGTGTGTGTGTGTGTGTGTGTGTTTGTGCGTATGTGTGTGTGTGTGTGTCTGTATACTGGATTCCTTCTTGGCTATTCTGGATAAGGCAAGGGGTGAGCTGTTTTTTATAGCCAGATAAGATCTTTTCTAAAGTTTATCATAGAACCAACCAAAAACAATTCGAGTAGGCTCAAGAATTTGATAATGCTGGCTTCCTTGCAGACATAATTCAGTTGCTAATAGTGGGCAACAATTATTAAATGAGTTATTTCTGTAGTCGGAATCTGTAGCTTCTTTTGAACCCCAGCTCCCTACACCAATACCTGCTACTCCAGTGCTGTGGGTGTGATTTTGATCTATCACACTTTACCAACGTGCCCTACATCTACTGGCAGAGACCTTGGAAAATCTGGCCAAGCTTAGGGGTTTCCTTTTCCATTTGCTGAGTTCCATTGTTCCAGGACTGCCTTGCTCCACTGAGCTCCTCTGTCACACCCAGTGGCTCATCCACTATGCCATTCTTGCCCCTCACTGAGCAGGCAGTGGCCTACAGCCTGGGGGAAGTAAAGCAGGCCCACCTCCCTTTGTTACCAACTACATGCTCTTCTTCTGCTTTCCAGCGACTCCACCAGTTTGATGTGGGACATATTAGCTTCCTTTCCTTCTTCCATCTTTCCACCTGCCAAATCCAATCCAGTTTCTAACCTAGATGCAGATCATTTATTTCAAAGTACCAAACATAATCTAGAGTATGTGGAATATGGGCAACATATATATAGCCTTCCGTATGTAACGATTTTCTGCTTCCTAACCATACCAATGTTCTAACTCTTACCTAACCATGATGTTTTCAAGTCTCTACTTGCTGTTACTTACAAACGACAGTGCGTTCAGCAGCCCGATGCTTTGAGCCCTGACCAATGCCACGTTTCTGAGTTCTCCAAGTGAATGCCACCCTCCTCCTCCAGCATGTGTCCAAGTGGGCATAGCCACTAACCAACTAGTTACCTTTGGACTGCAATATAAAATGTGAAAATGAAGATTTATTTCTTTTAATTTACTTAAAAAAAGAAACCTCTGTGCTAGCAATAAAGCATTTATATTGTGTACTCCTTGGGACTGTTTGGCTGCGTTTCCAGGTCTTTGTGTCATACTGAGTATATCTGGGTCCTTCCCTCAGCTGCTGGGCTTTTCAGTTATGTTGCTCTCTTGGGTTACTGAGCAGAAGCCTGCAAGGGTGTTTTTACAGAATTTGCTAAAGTAAACAAAAACCTTATTGTTCAGTACTATTTAAAAATCTGTGTGCACGTATAGTTTGCCTGGCATGTATGTAAGTATAACCATGTCTGAAATACATGAAATGACAAAGTTTGCTTTAGAATAGTCTCCCATGAAAATCAAAACACAGAGGAGTCTGTAGGGTCTGTTTTCACAAACGTGGACTACACACCACGAGCTCACAGTGACAGCATTTCACAGTAGCTTTATTATTTACCAAAATGAAATGAAGTCAAAGGCTGATAACTTGATGAAATATGTGTGCAGCTGTAAAAAGCAATCTGTAAATGGTGACTATCCTACTACCAAGACCAAGCTTGTTTTCTCTCCATGTGTTGTCAGAGTTAAGCTTTTGAGAAGTGGATCCTGCCCTTTAGAATTGCACCTCTCCCCACCTTTCCTTCCACCCCTTAGAATCTCCACCCAAGTTCTGATCCAGTGAGACAAAAACTAAACCTAATGACTTAGCCCCAGAGCAGGTCTCGTGTGAGGGAAGAGATGCATTGCTGCGGACTGCGGTTCACTGCTCTGTTTTGCCGGTAGCGTAGCTTTCAGAAGAACAGATAGAGCGTGGGAGATTTGCAGCCCCTGCGGCACCAAATGGAACTCTGAAATATAACATGTGGGAATCCCCGAGAATCCACCTCATGTTCTGTCCATTGAGCCACCAGGAAGAAAATGAGAAAGGCCTGGACATGAAGTTATCATTTGACAGTCTTTTAGAAAAGGGTACCATTGTTGCATGTATAGATAGCAGGAATCTGGATCAGATAGACATGTGAAAGCATTTCTGATAAAAGGAATCCCCCACAAAGACACAGATGAGGCCAAGCTCAGCTGCCTTATGTGATAGTGAGGAGATGGGCTGGCAAGAGCAGGCATTGCATGCTGGGAACTGATGAAAGTCTTAGGTTAGCCAGGGGCGTCCCCTTGTAACGTAATAAAAAACAGACACCCGTGGGCTTTGAGTTGGAACGTAATGGAAGCAGTGGTTGGAGTACACTGGTCTGGAGCAAAGTAGATGAAGGAGACTGATGACAGTTTGTCTGCCATAAAACTATGGATGGCATAATACTATGCAGGATGGAAGAGGAAGGAAACAAAGCAATAGAGAAGTCACCAGAACTTGAGGAATGAACACGAAAGGATGAAAGGATTACGTTTATTGACCAGGGCAAGTAGGAAAATGGTAATTCCACTGCCAAGGAAGGTAAATTAAAAATGAAACGCAGTTTTGGGGAGAGATCTTGACTTCAGGCTTTGGAGATGTAAACTGTGGGGTGATGAAGGGACATGGAGATAGAAATCTCAAGCAGGCAACTGGAGATAGGAAATTCAGACTTGGCTCAGGTGGACCAGACTCTCATAAACATAAAAGTGATTGCTATAGATCCAGAGAGAGTGATAATAAAACCAAAACCAGGGCCAGGGAGAAAAAGCCCAGCAAAAGAACGGGAGGCTGTAGTCAGAGAATAGAAGGGAAGCTCTGCAGGTGTTAACACCCCAGAAACAAGGGAGAGAAGTCCGGGAGCATGGGCAGCAAAGGGTAGAGAAGACAAGGGTGGTGTGCGGAGCCCGTGTGTTAGGGGCTTTGGATCCCTCTCGATGAAGTAGAAGCTGATGTGTGTGTTAGCTGGAGGGATGATGGCAGTGCCCTACTCTTCAGCCGTGAGCCATGTGGCCTCCCGCATGCTCAAGGACAGCCCCCGCAGTAGCAGGCCCTGAGCCTTCCCAGAGATTCCCCCACCACCTGCCAGGACATGTGGAGTATCTGCTCTCTTTTACTCTCCACCTGATAACTCTTGCCCACTCAGAACCCCACAGGGTGGAGAGGAGCTCAGGGTTGTTCAAGGCCTCATGAATTAGAAGAAGTGAGAGCTTTGAGTAGCTGGGGCAGGAGGTAACTGGTCTCAGAATACGTGTTAAAGAGTGAGGAGATTTAGGAAGGTGTGAAAAGGATGAATACAAGATGGCTAAGGAAAAAATCTCGATGCAGACTCTGCTAGTTCTGAATTGGTGACATTCTTGGCGGGGGAGCGGGGGAGGAGGGAAGGTGTAGCCAAAACAGAAATGCCCATTCATTGCCAGTTGTATGTATTAACATAGTCATTTATTTTAGTTTTTCTGTTGGTGGACTAATAATTCAGAAATATTAAAATCGGTCATAAGAATGCTTAAAAGGTAAGAATAGTAATAAAAACAAATTCCCATGAAATAAAAGTGAGTATTAAAAAAAAAATGAGTATGGGAAACTAATGAAATCAGAATGGGGCTAGAAAAGTACAGACGACACGGTCTGATCACGCTGCTTCTGCGGCCCTGCTGCCTAATGAGGGAACGCTGACACTGCATACCCTGTGATCCCAAGAAACGAACTTCCTCTTCCACCTTCCCTCCCTCCGCAAATGTTTATTCTGCTAGTCACTGGCACAGGTGCTGGGAATACAAAGCAGGACATACATGGCTATCACCCTTGTAAATCACATAGTCTAAGGCCATATATAAGCAATAATCTATATAAGCAATAATCAGCAGCTTCCCTGGCCATCTCACTGTACCTCCTTTCCGTGCACAGACACCAAAGGTATGGAAGAGTAACGTGGTACCTTTCCTAGGTCGGCTGAGTGGGTAATCCAGAGTGACAACTTTGCCCTTGGCATCAGCTGACTAGCAGTGTGCCAGAGCGAAAAGCACGCTGTATCAGAGAAAGAAGTGTAATCAGAGGTCCTCACTTAGTGTCTCTTAGCGACCATTTACAAGACATATGTCTTAACTTCCACTGCTTCCTTTGTAGGATCAAGATGGTCATGCCTGTGCTACCTGCTTCACAGAGGTGTGTGGGGTTTACGCGACATAGTAGATGACAGTTCTTCAGTTGGTCTGAGACATGTATGTACACACACAACTGCAAACAACTATAGAAACCAAAAGCACAATGCTCTTAGACGTTTTGCAGTCAGTCTGCAGGACGTCCACATTCACTTCTCACATAGTGTTTAGGCCTTCATGTAGACCCAGACTCTAGGATAGTTTCCTGTGGGTTTCCAGGGAGGCTTCCTTGCCTGGTGGCCAGACCTCATCTTGAATACCTCAAGCCAGCTAGGGGCCAGAGGGGTGCATGCAGCTGTGACTTTCTTCCAAGCTTCAGTCCTGTACATTCAACACATTGTTCAGACCCTCTATAGAGCAATAATCTGGCCTGTAGCCCTGGCCACACTGTCTGTGCCACCCAGTATGTCTTATACAGCAACTGCTCATCCGTGGGACCAGCTGGGAGTGAGAGCATGGGAAAGTCCACTCTGGAACGGCGTGAAGCCCTCTTCCTCAACATGTACACTGTCTAATTTTCACTTGGTTATTGGCCAGCTTAAAAGGAAGACCAGCTTGCCATTTAGCCTTTGATGTGAAACTGCTGGGATAATGTTTCCTTTGGCCATTTATCTATGTAGCAAGGAGGAACCTGAAACCAGCGCAGCCTGCCCCCGCTCCTGATGGAGCATGCGCACCTCTTAATGGTTTCAAGGTCTTTTGGCCTTGCTCTTTTTGTTTGTTTCTCTAGAGCAATCCCTGTCCTTATCCTGGTGAAATAAATAGACATTATCAAGTCTATTGAGTTGCCCGATTTCTTCTACAACATGGTTTCTCCAGTGTGTTTTCAGAAAGGTGCCTCTGGTTTCCTATTTTAGAGTCTAGGCAAGATAAAATCAAACCAACTCAGGCAATCCTAAGCTGGAAAGAGAAGGGACCCCTCTTACCCCACCTGCAGCCACACATGGGGTTTCTAGGACCCTGGGAAAACCTCTTTCTAATTGCAGACAGACACATCCAATTTATGGACCAATAATGTAGTACCTTTCCCCAGTTTCTCTTGGCTGTAAATTTAAAGTGACAGCTTTCAAGACTGCCACTGCGGGTAGCTGAGTAGCAAGGAACAAGAACCCGTAGTGCTGTCTGGCTTGCCAGAGCTTGGCACATCCAAGGGGAAGGTCTGTTTGTTCAACAGTGGAGGCCCCGTCTCCATTTCCCAAGTTAGGTTCATTCATAAACAACACAGGATTCGTGTAAAATGGAATAAAATCCAGATGCCACTTGTTAATACAATTAGCTCATGCTCCCTGGTGGCCTTGGGGAGGTGTAATGCCCACAAACATTCTCAGAGCCTGCAACAGTGTCCACTCCCAGCCCTGAGCTATGTGTACCAAGGCGGGTGGGAATAAGGGCTTGTCAGGCCAAGGCTGGGGAACAGGTGTGTTTGGAGGGGATGGCCACCCCTTGTCACATGTCTACTCTTTGATGCTTTGATCTGACATGCTCTAATTCCAGAAAGGGAAGCTTGTCAGTAACATCAAGACCTCCTCCAATGGGCAAACGAGCAGAATTCCAAGGTGCTCCATCACTTACCAGCTGTATACCCTTGGAAAATTAGCCTTCCAAACCCTCAATTTTCTCACCTATAAAATGGGGTGATAAAATTACCTGCCTTCACTGTTACCATGAGGGCAGAACAAGAATGTGCTTAAAGTACTTAACAGCCCCCACTGTAAGAGCTTAAACAAATGGGAGCAATTAATGAAAATGAATAAATAAATCTGTAGTCCCAAAGAGGCTGTATATCTCAACCTCTGTGATCTACCTTGGGGTCACTTTCTATATGGAAGCCAGGCAGGAAGACACCTACCTGAAGGTAGACTTAGAGACGGTGGGACTGGAGTCAGTAACTAGGTGAATGCTAAGAGGCTGGAAAGATAATGACCATTTAAAAATTACATGTCTATGCCCAGAAAGTTCTGCTCCACCTACTGAGTCACTGAGATCCAGAGAATTTTTCGACAGAAGATGTTGGGCTGGCTCCTATCTGTTTAAATGAACAGATAGATAGCAAGAATGGGCAAGGGATAAATTGGTGAGGCCAGCAAATACCACCTTACAGGGGGGCTTTGCCAGCTTGTGCTGAATAAATGTTAGCTGTAATATGATGATGATGATGATGATGATGATGATGATGATGATGATGATGATGATTGTTGTTGTCTTTATCCTGATCACCAAGCTCAAGGAACATGGTGGCTTTTGGACTGGGAGGGAAATGACTTGCCTGGTTTGCTATTTAAATGGAACCACAGCGGTCCTCTGGGTGACAAGAATGCCTCTGGAAGAACAACATTATGCAAAGGCCTCTCAGCTCCCCAAAGCTGCAAGAAGAGCAGGGGCTGTCCTGGCCAGATGCTGAAAGCAGGAGCCCTCTGCCAGACAGGGGCTGAATTAAAGTCCGCTCTGCCTCAAGGGCAGCAGAGAGAAAACGGGGAAAATGCTCAGAACAGTTCTGTTGCTTGTTTGTTCTGTTCCATTCCCACAAGAAACTGTTATTCTTGCAAACTAGATACAAGGCTTGCCCACAAGACCAACTGATAACCTTTTACAAACCTAGGAAAATAAACTCGCCCTGGAAACCCACTCAATCCTGAGGTCTCAGCTTGGGGCGTGATGACCCAGGATTCTGATTTGGCTTTTTTATTATCCCTTTTCTTCTCTCTTAAAGATAACAAGTAAAGTAATGTGAAACGCCACATACATATTGGAAACACTTGTCATTTTTTTCCACTTACCCTGAGCGATATCAAGGACCGCAATAAATAAGCCTGTCAGTAATTCTTGTCAGGAAACTAAACCACAGTTTTTAGTCTTGCCTATTCAACACATTGTTCAGAAATGTTTTGGTAACCTTTAAAAGCTCTACTCCAAGAGAGGTTCCCATACCCTCCAGGACAATTCTTTCCTATTTCAAAGGTCACTGACAGTTTGGGAGATGTGCTTATTTACATGGGTTTGAGTCATGCATCCAGGTCCTCAGCTGAGGAGGCAGGAAGGCACAATGCTCGTGAGGAAAAAGTGCTCCACAGAGCCATCAAATGGGGTGGTCCCAGCCCTCCCGAGAGGAACGGAAAGCCTGTGTGGTGTTGGCCACAGCTGCCCACTAGGGAGGGCTCACCCGTGTGTGGGGCTCCACTCAGAGTGCACCCGGGGTGAGACGATCTAAAGTGATGAGCGCAGGCGCCCAGCTCCATGGAAAGGCTGTGTACAACCAGGAAAGAGGCAAGTTTGTCCCCAGGGCCCCAGCCTGCCAGATAGGGTCCTCTCATCCCTGTCTAAACCTGCTCATGGCTGAGACTTCAACGGGTATTTGTACACTCATGTTCACAATAGCCAAAAGTGTCCACGAACAGATGAATGACTAAACAAAATGTGGTGTGTGTGTGTGTGTGTATATATTTGCATATATATACATAATTTCTTGTGTATTCCTTTTATTTTAGTGAGTCCCAAGCTACTCTTCCTTCTTCTGATCAAAACTGAAAATGCACTGAATGGTTCCCTTGGCCACCCACCTAATGCCGACATGGCTGAAACCATGCTTTTGGTGCTCAGAGCTACACACACCAGACACACTCTCACCCCCACCACACACGCAACCCCCACACACACTGCCAAATACCATACACACACACCATATACCACACACACACCCCCAACACCACACACCACACACCCTCCCCAAACACCAAACACACACCACACACCGAACCCACACACACACCCGCAAACACTACACACACACACCACACACCCAAACACCACACACACAACCGACACACACACCCACAAACACTACACACACACCCACAAACACCACACAACCCAAATACACCCCCCAAACACATGCAATACATACATACCATACACACAATTGTTTTTATATATGTATATATACACAATTATGTATTATGTATATATTATTACATAACATACTAACATATAAACGTTTTAAGCCTAAAAATGAAGGAAATCCTGTCACATGCTACAACATGAGTGAACTTTTAAGACATGCTACATGAAACAAGCCTGTCACAAAAAGACAAATATTGTATAATTTCACTTATGTAAGGCACTACTTCTGTAAGATGCCACTTAGATGAAGTGCCTACCGTAGTCAAATTCATAGAGACAGAACACAGAATGGTGGGAAAGGGAATAGGTATTAGTGTTATTAATGGCTGTGGAGTTTCACATAGGAAAGATGAAAAAGTTCTAGAGAGAGAGACGATGGTGACATCAACAGTGTGAATGTGCTAAATGTCACAGAACTATGCACCTAAAAACTGTTAAAATGGAAAATTTTATGTTTTATACATTGTACCACAATAAAATTTTTTAAACCTGCTCACAAAAAGATTTGAAAAATTTATATATACTCAGAGTATATGGCTGATAAGACTTAAAGTAACATCTGTGTCTTACATTTTAGTAGGAGAGAAGCCTTAAATCAAGGCCCCCTGTCCTAGTTGGTATAGTAGGGACTGCAAGGAAATGAAAAATAGAGGATGTCTTATTGACCATCCCTTCCTTTGACACATATCTTGCTTTCCTGCCTCTACAAGAGCAGAAATTACGAGGGATCAGGCATATCTGTGCTAAAATACAGCTTTCCATGGTGGGTTCTCTCCAATTCTAAGAGGCCATTTTTTTTTCTTATTTAGCTTATATTTGGTCACTGCTACTCTTCTTTCTTCTGATCAAAACTGAAATTGCCCTGAATAATTCCTTTTGTTGCCCACCCAATCCAAAAACAGCTAAAATCATACTCCTGGTGCTCAGAGTTACAAAATTTTCAGTGTTGCCAGGAACTGTTTTCCAAAAGGATGAGTATATCTTCCTATCATTTAAAATACAGATTGAAATGGAAAAGAAATATTTAGGTGGGGATTATATATAGAATTCTGACAAGTAAAGGAGGCCTTAGAGGTTTGTCTTAGTCCATTTTGTGTTGCTAAAACAGAATATCAAAAACTGGGTGAGTTACAAACCTGAGAAGTTGGCCCACTGTTCTGGAGGCTGGGAAGTCCAAGAACATGGCACTGGCACCTGGTGAGGGCCTTCATGCTGCATCATCTCATGGCAGAAGGCAAAAGGGCAAGAGAGGCCAAGAGCAAACAAGCAAGAGAGGCAAGAGAGGGCTAAACTTGCTGTTGTAACAAACCCATTCCCATGATAACATTAATGCATTCATGGGGGCAGAGCCCTCAAGACTTAAATGCCTCTTAAATACCTCACTTCTCAACACTGTTGCTTTGGGGCTTCCATTTTCAACACATGAACTTTGAGGGACACATTCAAACCATACCTGGGGACCTTTCAGATTATTCAGTCTAATATCCTCATTTTACAGATGCAGAAAATGAGCCAAAATGAATTCCACAGGATAAACCTTTACATCCAGGTCTTGGGACTTAAGTCCAGTGCTTTTTCTCCTCTGACGTCTGGGGCAGAATTTTGGGAAAACTGCTGTACTACTGAATCGCCTATATTACTTGACAGAAGTAAAGCACAGTTGTTAATTGTACATGGATCCAGAAAGCTTCATGAAGTGTCTTTTAGTAAAGTACATTAGCTCATTAGTACCCACTAAACACATCATCACTCTGTTTGCCAGATTCGCTTGAAGAAAGCAGGCTTTGAAGGCCAAGGGACCTGGGGCAAGAAGTAGAATTAAAATACAAAGATGCTGGGGGCTGCAGTGACGTGAGGGTGAGGGTTTTTATAGTTTGGAAATCTGGCATTGAAAACCTAGATTTTATTTGCTATTCTGTTTCTCAGAAACTCTATGACTTGGCTTAGTCAGTGTTCCTCTCACAGCTCAGTCTTCTTATCTGTAAAATACAGGGGTCCTGAGCAGGGAGGGAATAGCTGTCTTTAAGGGCAGTGGTTCTTGAATCTGGCATCAGAATCACTTTGGATAATTGATTAAATATGGTGGTCCCATTTCCTCTCTGAATACTCTGATTCAACTGGACTGCAGTAAGCCCAGAAATTTGTATTTGTTGTTGTTCTTATTTTAAATGTGAATTAGTTTAAATTTGTTAACTGCATGCATTAGGTTGAAAATTCTAAAAAATAAAATAAAATAAAGTATGTACTGAAAAATTTCCTTCCAATCCCTTATCCTCATGTCTCAGTCCTCAGAAACAAATAAGATTATCTGTTTCTTGGTATCTTTCCAAACATGTCAAGTACATGTGTAACATATAGCACCAGTGCTGGGCTCAAGACAGGCATTATGGGGTCCTCTAGGGTCTCCTTATCTTAGGGATGGGAGAGCTGAGGCTTTGGATTTTGGGAAATGACCGCAGATCATGTATGCAGTGCTCTTAGTTCTGTGCTTGGTGTGGCCTAGGGGCCCAGCTTGTGTTGGCTGTTGTCATCTTGCTGAAGGCCTGTGCCATTCTGGGACTGGAGGGCTGTGGTTCCATTCACCCCCAGACCCTCTCTCCTCCTGCAGGGGGAAAGTAGAATTCTTTTTCTGGCGTGGAACTGTGCCCCAGGAAGGGCTTCTCCCAAGCCCAGAACCTGCCCACAGAGGCTCGGGGTTGCTGGATGAATGGCCCTGGGGACCCCCAGGTGCTGCCTCAGAAGGGGAAACTGTCGAGGTAAATGTGTGTCTTCGCTGGTCCCTCTGGGAAGATGCAAGCCCTGCCCTGTTGATTGCCTCTTTCGTTACTGCCTCTGTCCTTTGCAGCATCAAACAAAAAGACAGTTTTCCAAAGTTGACCGATTTCATACCTGAAAGACTGCCCCAGAAAAGGAGCTGGGGATTCTAGAGAGCAAAGGCCCTTCATTCCTGATATTTGAGTCAGTAATGGCCATAAAGATCTTCTATTAATGGTCCCAGCAACCCTTCATTTCCACATACTCCTATCCTTAGCTAATAAATAACACAATGAAGCTTCACCAGGGGTCTGGTTTTGGACAAATTATCTTTTCAACACTTGGATCAGTTTTCTTCATAGCTTGGTTGTTTCCTGTTTCTTAACATCCAATTGGCTTGCTTTGGAGCTGGACATGAGTACGGGCTTTGTGTGCAAGCGTATGAAGAATTCCTTTGCATTTCTTAAGATTCGGTATTCTTCACTCTAGTGCTCCCAGAGGGGCAGCTTGATGTGGTGGGAGGGCCCTTGACTAGGAGTCAGGCATCTGGGTTCTGCTCCCAGCTGTGTGTTGACTCCACACCCTCGAACAAGTGACTTAAACTTCAGAATTAGCTTCCTCTTCTCAACATCCTTTGCATTTGTGAATTTTCTTTATATTACATGGTTCTACTGAGAGCTCAACCGTGTCCTGGGTGAAAGATATGATTAATCCCTGTTTTGCTGATGGAAGCTGAGATTTGAGAGGCTATCAGAACTGGCAGTGCAGAAACTAGAATCTTCTTTCAGACCTTGGGGTAGGACATCAGTAGAGGTGATGGACCCCCAGTCTGCAGCCCCTGCTGAACCACTCCTCACTGTCCACTCCTCTCCTTTTCAACTCCAGCTAAGCCACTTGGTATCATGCCCACTCTGCTCACTAGTGTGTACCTCCACACTTTTCCAGCTTCCCTTTGTCATTCTTTCATTCATGCTTTCAGCAACAATGAACTGTCCCATGCTCAGTGTTGGGCATTGCACTAAGTCACAGACTACCTAGTGAACAAGAAGTACTGGTGCTTGAAGCTCCCCGCCTATGTGGGAGACAGAGAAATAAATACGTCACTATACTATCACCTATAATATAATATCACTATAATATCATATGATAAGTACAGGAAGAAGAGACCCTAGAGTAGAAAGACAGAGGAAGAAAGGAATACATTCTGATGGTGAGAAGGGGCAGGGGGGATTTTTTAAAGGAACTTTCATAGAGACTCTGACATTAAAGTTTCTTAATACCTCTCTGCTTCCAAAAAGTACATTAGAAGGGTGGATGGAGAAAAGCAGTCAGAAAAAGAGAGCATTATTATTATGTAGCCTACAATATATCAGGCACTTTTAATTTGCTCAGTGGCATACAGCTAGGAGAGTCAAATGTATGCCCAAAGCCCAGAATCTTACTTAACCCTGGCTGACTCCCTCTGTGATAGCTTCTAGAAAACAATGTAGATAGAAGTAACAAAAGACAACAGAAAGTACATGGAATAAACTTCAAGGGGAAGAATCTATCCATCAACCAAAGTAGATCCATGACCGTGCATAAGAAAAGTAGTGAGGTACTTGCAGGGCCTTGAAGAGTGACTGAGAAAGGGAGAAAAGGGGACCAGTAGTCTGTTCTGAAAACAATTGGAAATGATGAGTGTACTGCTCTCCTCTGAGCTTCTGAATGGAATGTGCAAGGAGGTGGCTGGGGCATGATCTGGAAGAGAGGCTCCTGAAGATTGCTCAACACTAGGATTTACTTTTTTTGCTCTATGACCTTAAGACTGATTTCTAACATGGCTTCTCTAGTGTAGCAGGCTGGCCAGTGGACTGAAAGCTGCTCTGCTGGAATCCACAAGGAGCAGTAACGGTGAGGAACAGGAAACCCACTACAGGGCAGGGTAGGTTTGCAGGATCTAGCCAGACAGCTCTGAACCCAGGATCAGGGTGGGGCAAGGAGAGGGGTAGAAAGACCTCCCAAGGATCCTGAAGACGACAGATCCCCTGACAGCCACTGACGGCAGACAAGTACAACTCTGCCTGCTAGAGACATGACCTTTCATCTCAACAATTCCTAGCACCTCCATGTGATACAGCACTCTGAACAAGACTTGGCTCCTGTCTTCAAGTGGCTTGTGGCTTGACTTGTTCTGCCTGGGCTTGCTTGCATAGTACCGCACCAAACAGCATTGATGGAAAGTAGATGAGAACTTACCGGTTGAATTAAAGAGTTTATATTCTTAGTCTATTATAAAATGATCTGAGGTTTGAAACGTAATCCTTGCATTTGGTCAAGTGGGATCATTACACTAGACAAAGGTCAAGAGTGGTAGTAAGACTGGGACTGGAGTCATACAGGCAAGCTTCAGATTCTGGCTCTGCCATTTATGTGGGACTCGGGTTACGGTGCTTGTCTTTTGCCTCTCATTTTCCTTTACTATAAAACTGAGAGGGAGAGTAATACATAGTTTGCAGTGCTAGTTTGACAATGTATTCCAATACCTAGAACATGGTATTCAGTTCATAAGCAGTTTTTTGTTGTTTGTTTGTTTGTTTGTTTGTTTGAGTCAGAGTCTCACTCTGTAACCCAGGCTGGAGTGCAATGGTGTGGTCTCGGCTCACTGCAACCTCCACCTCCCCGGTTCAAGTGATTTTCCTTTCTCACCTCCCCAAGTAAGCGAGACCACAGGAGCCCACCACCACGCCTGGCTAATTTTTGTATTTTCTTTTTAGTGGAGATGGGGTTTCACCATGGCATTCTTTAAAAATAAGCACACAACAGATATGAGAAAATATTTGCAATACATTAATAAGCAAATTATCAGGATCCAGAGTATATAAAGAGCTCCTAGAAATTAAGAAGAAAAAGACAAGCCAAAAGAAAACTGGGCAAAGAATATGAATAAATAATTCAAAGAAAAATGAATATAAGCAACCAGTAAACATAATAAAAGTTTCTTAACCTTACTAGTAGTCACAGCAGTACAGATTCACAATCATGAGATGCCACTCAAATTTTTAAAATAAAATATAAAGCTCTACCATAAAATAAACTACATTTATTGACTCTTTTCCATGTACCAGGAAGAGTGAGGATGATTAGTTTCTAACATAACGGTTAGATGAAGACGACTTGTTGCACAAAAATATTTAAAGCATGATACCATGTAAGTTAAAAATGCACATGAACAGTGGGTGGCCAAGATGGCCGACTAGAAGTGGCTACTGTGCACAGCTCTCATGGAGAGAAACAAGACAGGACAAGTACAGCACCTTCAACTGAAACATCCAGGTGCACACACTGGGACTAATCAAGGAAACAACCTGACCTACGGAGAATAGACAAAAGCAAGGCAGGATAACAGCCCACCCAGAAGCAACACAGAGCCAGGGGAACTTCTCTTGTCCAGGGAGGCAGTAAGTTCATGTGTGACCCTGAGAACCCTTGATTTTCTCATGGATCTTTGCAACTCTCAGGTCAGGAGATCCCCTCGCGAACCCACTCCACCAGGGCCTTCAGTCTGATACACAGAGCTATGTGGAGACTTGGGAGAGCATCTGCCTAGGCACACACAAAGACCCAGAAGCCTTGGACACCTGAGCTTTCCAGGCTTCCCAGCAAAAGTAGCTAGCTGCATCTCCAGCAAAGTGAGAGGTTAGAACCTGGTATATATCCCTAGGAAAGGGGCTGAATCCAGGGAACTGAGCAGCAACAGTCTGCAGGCCTCACTTCCACAGCACCTCACAGGAGAAGACCCACTGGTTTGGAATTCTAGCCAGCCACTGGTAGCAGTGTTGTACCTCCCTGAGACAGAGCTCTCAGGGGGAGAAGTGGGCCACCATCTTCGCTGTTTGGGTGACTTAGCCATCCAGCCTTCAGGCTTTGGAGAGTCCAGGCCAACTGGGGGTGGAAGCAGGCTACCAGTACAGCACAGCTGCTCTACAAAAACATGGCCAGACTGCTTTTATAAGCAGGTCCCCAACACCATTCCTCCTCACTAGGCAAGACCTTCCAACCAGGTCTCCAGTCACCTCCTACAGGTGTGCTCAGGCCAGCAACAGAGTCATACCTCCCTGGGACAGAGCTCTCAGAGAGAGGGGCAGGCCTCTATTTTTGCTGTTTCATAGCCTTTACTGTTGATACCTCCCAGTACTAGAAAATCCAAGGTGACTAGGGACTGGGGCAGGCTCCAAGTATACTGCAGCAGCCCCACAGAACAGTAGCCAGACTGTTAGGTGAATCAGTAATAAATAGTCTATCAACCAAAAACAGCTCTGGACATGATGGATTCACTGGTGAATTCTACCAGATGTACAAAGAAGTGCTGGTGTCATTCCTACTGAAACTATTCCAAAAAATCAAGGAGGATACACTCTTCCATAACTCATTCCATGACACCAGAATCATCCTGATATCAAAACCTGGCAAAGACAAAACAAAAACAAAAACAAACGAAGGAAACTTCAGACCAATATCCTTGATGAACATCTATGTAAAAATACTCAGCAAAAGACAACGTGAATCTAGCAGCACATCAAAAAGCTAAGCAACCATGATCAAGTAGGCTTTATCCCTGGGATGCAAGATTGGTTTAACATATGCAAATCAATAAATGTAATTCATCACATAAACAGAACTAAACACAAAAATCACATGGCTATCTCAATAGATGCAGAAAAAGCTTGTGATAAAATTCAACACCTCCTTGTGTTAGAAACTCTGAATAAACTAGGTATTGAAGGAACATATATCAAAATACTAAGAGCCATCTATGACAAACCCACAGTCAACATCATACTGAGTGGGAAAAAGCTGGAAGTATTCTCCTTGAACACCTGCACAAGAGAAGAGAGCCTCTCTCACCACTCCTATTCAACATAGTATTGGAAGTCCTAGCCTGAACAATCAGGCAAGAGAAAAAAATAAAGGATATCCAAGTAGGAAGAGAGGAATTCAAACTACCCCTGATTTCAGACAACATGATTCTATAGGTAGAAGACCCCCTAGTCTTGGCCTTTGGCTGATAAACAAATTGGCTGATAAACAAGCTCCTTCAGCTGCTAAACAACTTCAGCAAATTTTCAGAATACAAAATCAATGTACAAAAATCACTAACATTCCTGTACACCAAAAACAGCCAATCCAAGAGTCAAATATGACAGGCAATCCCATTCACAATTGCCACAAAAATAATAAAATAGGAATACAGTTAACAGAGAGGTGAAAAATCATTATAATGAGAATTACCAAACACTGCTCAAAGAAATCAGAGGAGAAGACACAGACAAATGGAAAACATCCCATGCTCATGGATAGGAAGAATCAATATTGTCAAATGGCCATACTGCCCAAAGCAATCTATAAATTCAATGTTATTTTTATCAGTCTACCATTGGCATTCTTCACAGACCTGGAAAAAGCTATTTTAAAATTCTTACGGAACCAAAAAAGAGCCCAAAATAGCCAAGGCCATCCTAAGCAAAAAGAACAAAGATGGAGGCATCACAATACCCAACTTAAAACTATAATGCAGGGCTGCAGTAACCAAAACAGCATGGTACTGGTAAAAAAAAAAAAAAAAAAAAATAGAGAGCCCAAAAACAAGGTCACACACAGACAACCATCTGATCTTTGACAAACCTGACAAAAACAAGCAATGGGGAAAAGACTCCCTATTCAACAAATGGTGACAGGATAACTGGCTAACCACATACAGAAGATTGAAGTTTCCTTATACCATACATAAAAATCAACTCAAGATGGATTAAAGACTTATATGCAAAACTCAAAGCTATAAAAACCCTGTCAAAAACCTAAGCAATACCATCCTGGACATAGGAATGGGCAAAGATGCCATGACAAAGGCACCAAAAGCAATTGCAACAAAAACAAAAATTGACAAATGAGATCTAATTACATTTTAGAGCTTCTATAGAGAAAAAGAAACTAGCAACAGAGTAAACAACCTACAGAATGGAAGAAAATATTTACAAACTACGCATCTGACGAAGGTCTAATAGCCGGCTTCTATAAGGGACTGAAACAAATTTAGAAGCAAAAAGCAATCAACCCCATAAAAGGAAGCAAAGGACATGAACAGACTTTTCATAAGAAGACATGCATGCAGCCAACACATATGAAAAAAGCTCAGCATCAATGATGTTTAGAGAAATGCATATCAATTACAGTTTTAAGTCAGGTAATGTAATGCCTCCAGCTTTGGTCTACAGATATCACAATGAAATACTATTACACACCAGTCAGAATGACCATTACTAAAAAGTCAAAATATAACAGATGCTGGCAAGGTTGCAGAGAAAAGGGATTCTTATACACTTGTTGGTGGGAATGTAAATTAGCTGGACACAAAAATACAAACATTGTGGAAAGCAGTGTGGCAATTCCTCAAAGAGTTAAAAGCAGAACTACCATTAAACCCAGCCATCCTATTACTTGGTATATCCTCTGAAAAAAATAAATTATTCTACCATAAAGACACATGCATGTGAATGTTCACTGCAGCACTATTCACAATAGCAAAGACATGCAATCAAATGCCCATCAATACAGATTAGAAAGAAAATGTGGTACATATACACCATGGAATGCTACGCAGGCATAAAAAAGAACAAGATAATGTCTTTCGTGGGAACATGGATGGAGCTCGAGGTTATTATCCTCAGCAAACTAACACAGGAACAGAAAATCAAATACCGAATATTCTCACTTGTAAGTGGGAATTACATGATGAGAACTTTTGAACACAAAGAAGGAAACAATAGACACCAAGGCCCATTACAGAGCAGAGGCTGGGAGGAGGGAGAGGAGCACAAGAGAGAACTACTGGGTACTGGGCTTAATACCTGGGTGATAAAAAAAAAATCTGTACAACAACCCCCCATGACATGCATTCACTTCTGTAACAAACCTTCACTTGTACCCCTGAACCGGAAATAATTTTTTTTTAAAAATGCCACAAACATACGAGATATGTTTATGATGTTCATGTGTTATTGTAACTATATAGAGAAAGACTTGGAAGAACTCATACCAAAGTAGGTATCATGTTGGCTTTATCCAGAAAACTTCAATTTCTTATAAGAATGTGTTCACAGATTAGTTTAAATGCGTAAGTTAAATGGTAAAGTATATATTATAATTTATCTTAACATGGGGTGTGGTTAAAAGTTCCAGCTCTAAACTCAGACTCCCTGGGTGAATACCAAGGCTCTACCACTTATTCTCTGCATGAGCTTAACCAAGTCATCTAGCCTCTCTTAGCCTTACTTTCCTCATCCTTAAAATGAACATAATGTTAGTACTAGCCAAGGGGAGTTGTTGTGAGGAGTCAGTACGGGTACACAACTTAGTGCCTCAGTAATGCAGGTTTTACTGTCATTATCCTCCTTCCTACCATAGATCAGCAAATACCATCCCGTACATGAGCTGGAAAGGTCCACACTTAACACAGTGTCATTCTAAGGATAAGAAAACTTAAGATCAGAGAGATTCAATGACTTGTCCAAGGGACACAGTTAGTAAGCTTCAGACTCCAAGTCCAGATTCTAGATCCCAAGTCTTAATGCTGTAGTAATACAAAATCAAGCTTTCCAAGGCATAAACACATTCAGACAATGCTTCATTTCTGTAAAAAAGTTAACAGTTCTTTACACCCATCTCACCAGACTTCCTTCCGAGAAGCGCCACTACAATAAAAGCCTTACTCACAGCCTGAATACTTTGCTTGAGGGCAGAGGGAAAATCAGTTAGTCTCTTATTTCCAATCAATGCTCCAAGGAAATACATCACTAACAACTAACACTTGTATTTCAAAGTATTGTCACATATGGTCTCATTTGGTCCCTGAAACTTGGAGAGGCAGGACTCATGATTTTACCCAAACTACAGAGGAATAAACTGAGACTCTAAGAGTTTTAAGTCATTTGCCCAAAAGTTTTAGAGAAGATTTAGCTTTCTATTAATTTTTAAGTAGCAACTCTAAATTTAAAACAAAATAGGCAACTTTAAAAGTTTGGCCTATTGTTTTTGTTGCTTTTTTGCAGAACTGGGAGAAATCAGGTTTAAACATGCCTTTTGAGCACCTATATGGGTATGGTAACCACACACATCTCAGATATTCTGTAACAGAACCTTTTCAGTTGCTTTACCCTGTTGACTTAACATCAGTCCTGATGTTTGTATCAGAAAAAAATAGTTACTCTTCCTATGTAAAAATGTTTTCATTCAAAATACACTAAAGGTGAAAAGCATCATGATGAAACTGATCATAATTTCCAACTATTATAATTTTATAATAGTTTTGGGTGGCAAATAAATATAACTTGATAAATATAGCAGTTTCCTTTTAAGAAGAGTTTCAAAAACTCATCCAAACAGAGAGAGAACTATGTGAGGGGCCCCCTTCATGGGGTGCCCATCTGTAGATAGGTCCAGAAGTAGCTGGAGATGACATAGAAATATTAAAGAAAAATACTCCTCTCTGTGGGAGTCAGTGTTCATTCCCTCTAGAAAGAGGTCCCTGGGAACAAAAATGCTCAGCTCTCAAATGCGGAGTGTGTATGTGCAGAAATGTGCTGGTTTGTGACACTCCCTCCCATTAGAGCCATGCCCATCTGCAAGTTTGTGTGAATTAGAGGCAAGCCCTTAACTCTCTCTACCCAACGAAGGCAAATCAAGGGAGGTTAGTTTGAGTCGATAGGGGCGCCCAATGAAGCATAAGCTACTAGATATAAATGAGAAGAAAGGGCTCCAAAAACAAAGGAGAAGATTCAGAATGGAAAAAGTCCCACATCTTGAAAAAAAAAAAAAGTTCCTCCTTGAGCTTCCCCGCAAGGAATACCCTGGCCTGGGAAAAGGGTCGTGTGAGAAAAGGGAACTGAGGAGGAGGACTGCCTTGGCTGAAGAGTATTTTAATGAACTTCCACTTTTGGCTACAGGTGCTAGCGGTGAAGTGCAAAATGCAAACAGCACAACAAAGACATGCAAACGGTCGGTCTGGGTCTGCCGTGCTTTGCCAGAAGTGCCCTGTTCAAGATGCTGCTTGGAAGGGGATGGGTGGAGCCTGGGCTCCCCGGCTCAGCAGCTTTCAGACTCCCCAGTGCTTCCTGGCAGACTTCGGGTAATCAAATTCTCACAACAGTATCTGAGCATTTTTGCTATGTGGTACAAACCTATCATCTTGTAAATGCAGCTAGGAGAATGCTCGTGGCCTGTCTTCCGTTGGCAATATCTGAGGGTTCGTAGCAATAGTAAGCACACTCGCCAGGACACAGGATTGACATTCCATGTCTCTCCCCTCACCATGAAGCTCTTCATTGACAACCCCAGCAGATATCAGCAATACATTTTTGTATGCTGAAAGATTATTTTAAATCTCTTCCATAAGAAATAACCTAGATAAATCTGTCATCATAACCAGCGAGTGCCACCAACAAGAAAATTCATGCTTGTTCATGAAATGAAGGTTTTGAGGGGCTGCTGGAGAACCCACACTTTGTCATGGCTTGAACCCCAGCACGAGAATGATGCTTGCTCATCAGAGCAGCCATCACACATATATTGTTAAGAAAAAAAGGGAAAGAATATGGTATAGAGGGCCTAGAGGGAAAATTGTTCTTATGCCGCCACTGAAGGATTCTCAATTCCTTTAAGAGGTAGTAAATACGGTGTTAGCAGAATGCTTACCAAGTTAGCAGTGCAAGCTACAATATCTCCAGCAAAGAGACGGGCCAGGTGTCCTGTTGACGGCAGACTGTGCTACCGACGTACCCAATATGAGGGGAAGTGGAGGGGAATGTGAGGGAGCACCCCAGCTACTCACAAGTGGGACAAGACGATTTCACACACCTTAGGTTTCAGACACCTGAGACTTGTATTAACTGGAAAGAAAGAAAGAACACAAGAATGAAAGAAAGAAAAGAGGAAGGGAAGAAAAGAAGAGGGGAAGATGAACGAAAAGAAGAAAGAAACAGAGTAAGGGAGCAAGGGAGTCAGTCCATGGAGTCTTCTCTAAGGCAAGGGAGAGAACTGCGAGCTCTTCTCAGTGGCAAAAGGAACTGGTCTGATCCCACGGGCAGGCTGAGGCCAGGGTGGCGACCAAATAAAGGGAATGAATCCTCATAAACACCGTTCTTGACATCTGCCAAAGAGAACGTGGAGTGTCAGCTGGCCCCCGGACACTGCCTTACCCCAGAAAATGGCACAGGTAAGAGCGTCTTTTAAAAATTGCTGAACTTTTGAGACTCAGGAGGAAATGGACCCCTAAAAAGAGAAAATACACAGTCCCAGCGTTCATCATCAGGACATGTGTAAGACGCACAACTCTGTCCTCTCGTTCTAGGCTCAGCCGTGCATGGTTGAAACAGGGAAGGTCCCAGCATGGTTGTGTTATCCCCGTCCCAGGTTTCGGAGCCAGCACAGCTAACATTCCAATGGCAGGAGACCGTACACAACCCCGCTTGGCTTTGTTGACTCATCTGGAAACACAGGGTTAGATGAGGACCTTGCCAAGGTAACTTTTCATTTTGAAGAACCAACGACTCCAAAATTCATCTCTGTATAATTCCAGATACAGCGAATATCTGCGTTAAAGATGAAATCTTTGATTTGTTGAGGTTTTGAAACGATTTCCACCACTAGATGCAACCCTTTTACGTTAGTATTCCACCTCTCAATAGCGGCAGTCTGTCTGCTGTTATGCAGTTAATTGTAACATAGTTACACAGTTAATTGTTTGTTTTCCTTTGGAGCAATTTATTTTATCACAAGAAATCAAGAAACTAAAAAAAAAAAAGGAGACACACAAATCTCTATCTATTCTAACTTAATACTAAAATAAAGATGAAGATTTTAGGCATGTTTCCAAACCTCTTCATTTGAATGGAAATCATACATTCAGTTTGAGTGATTTTAAAAAACCTTTTTCCCATTTTTGATGAAAGAATTTAAATATTTAAAATATTTTTTAAAATTTATTATATAACTGATGACAAAGAATGAAGTCCAAAATGCTTAATGATTCATATTAAAGGAAGCAATTTGCTGTCCAGTAGTTACCAGCTGCCTTGGACAGGAGCCATGTCCCCCATTTCTGCTTGGTCCAGCTTTCAAAACAACGGAGCACACAGCCATCCCTGAGTGTCCCATGGTAATTGTACTGCATTCACCTTTAGGAGCTTTCCCCTGTGGCTTTATCCATCACTCAGGCTCCGACCTACAGCTCAGTGAACAGGCTAAGGCAGGCGTCCCCAAACTTTTTACACAGGGGGCCAGTTCACTGTCCCTCAGACCGTTGGAGGGCCGCCACATACTGTGCTCCTCTCACTGACCACCAATGAAAGAGGTGCTTCTTCCTGAAGTGCAGCAGGGGGCCGGATAAATGGCCTCAGGGGGCCGCATGTGGCCCTCTGGCTGTAGTTTGGGGATGCCTGGGCTAAGGTATCTACTTTCTGTTGACCTTGTGCAAAGCGGCCTTCCACTGAAATGCATGGGGCCCCATCTGTACCAGCTGAAGAAGACAGTCTACCTTGAAACTCTCAGTACTCCCCACTCTGATCTCCGGAAAGCTTCAGGATTCGTGAGAGCAGAGCCTGATGAGGAGTGGTTTCACTTAAGCCATTCCACTTCTCTTGCACAATAGAGTAACTCCAGAGTAATCTGTGACAAATCACTTACATATGAAGAGGCTGTTGAGTGCCCACAAAAGTCAAACTCTGGCTCTCTGATTGGCACACATTTTTATTTAGCCATAGAACACAGGCAGGGAGGGCACTGCCACACGCATTTCAGGTCTCTGTGCAGAGCTGCCACTTCAGGACTCACCAATGTCCCACCCTAAGTTATGCCAGTGCAAGGTGAAGGATAAGGTGAAGGTGGACCTCAAACCCATCTGTATATCAGAACCATGTGGGGCTCTGCAAAAGTGCAGATTACCAGGCTCTTCCCAGAGCCACTACATAGAGTATCTATCTGGGATAGCACTTTTGAAAATCTGTACGTCGATTGCCCTACACTGACCCTTGGGTTTGTATTTGGGAACAGTTACCATAACCAGGTAACTGTTTCCAGTACAGAAACTTCCCAGAAAATATATTGGTTTCATCTAGAACTCTACCGAAGCCTAATAGTTATTTCAAAGGAGAGACTTTCTGTGGAAGTGATTAATTTTAACGTGGCTGCCATTGTTGCTGTTACTTTTAACCACATACAATTTAACCCTCATTTGTCATCAGACTAGTAAAAAACTAACGTTAAATATATTTATATTTTTTAGTTATTATACATGTTGGGTAATGGGTAAAATCAGAATAGAATATATATATATATATATATATATATATATATATATGAATATTAGTCAACTGGAACAATTAAAACATCTATAACATTTGTGATCTGTATGCCTAATACAGTGTATCTCCAAAATAGGTCTGGTTAACCCATTGAACCGCAGTAGGTTTTCATGAAAAAGCAATGCAAACATGCCTGTGCACGCAATTTATATTGTTTCTTTTTGATGGAAAAAATAGCTCCATGTCTTGCTCCTTTAAATAATATGGTGTCACCAACGATGTTCCAATTCTTTTTGTTAAGCCAGTGAGAAGAGCAGAGTAAGGGCGGGTGTGGAGGCCCACTCCCCTGGACTAATACGCTGGCAGAGATTCTGTTTGACCCTTGTGCTGAACCAAAATCTTTTCCAAGGTTCTTAAAGGTTCAGTAAAAGTGTTTGTTTGAATAAAAACTTCAACTAAAAAAAATATATAAAAACATTGTTTGCTTGCTTGAAGATATTTCACATGTCACACAGTTCCTCAGCTCAGGAAAAATCAGAAATAACCACATCATATCATGAGGTGGAGAATATGTTTCTATGGTTGTTGGAAAATGCATGAAAATTTTTAGGAGGACACAGCCAGTGAACTAAACAAAGAAAACAAGAGCCACCTTGTAAACAGCCTAGTTCCAAACTGAGAGATTCATTCTTTCAGACAACCCCCATCAAGTGACTTCTGTGCACCCGACAGTAGTACTAGAGATTTGTAAATGACTAACACATATCTAAGAAACCTGAGGGAAAATGACAGGCAATAAATAATTATAAGATTACTGGGAAATTCAAATACAGTATACTCAGAGTACAGAATGTATGAGGATGGATGATTTGTGAGTTGGACTTTGCAGGATGCAGAGGAGTTCACTAGGTAAGAAAGGGAAGGGCATCCTCTCCAACTCCCAGATATGAAAAGCACAGAGATGAGAGAGAAAATATCCTGCATGGAGAATGGCCAGTGGTTCACTGTGGCTAGAATACAGAAATGTGAGAGGTAATCCACCTATAGTTGTAAATCTTAGCAGGGTCCCAGCCATGAAAGGTAGTTACTCATGCTCAGAAATGAAATGTTGATCTTCAAGGGATAGGGTAGTCTTTGGGAATAAGATTTCTGATGACAAGATGGAAAATGGGCTGGAAAAAGATGAGACTGGAGGCCTCTGTGACAAAGACATCTATGACAAAGCCCAAGTGAGTGGTGATGCATACCTGAACCAAGACAGCAACAGAGGAGGAAGAGGGAAGTCAGATGTGAGAGCTACTTGCAGAATGCATTTGACAGAACGAATCTGACTGGATGTAGGTGTCCAAATAGACATCAGGCTAGGAGGCAATAAGAAAAATTGTAACCCAAGGATTGCTATTTCAGCATCCTATTTCTCCTTCCTTCTCCTTGCCACCATATGCCCTGGTTTTCTTAGATCCTTTCCCTGTTCTCTTGTTGCTACTTCTTTTTACATTTTATCCATTGAGACTTGAAATGTCACCAGTACCATTTATGTGAGCCCCCGCCACCACTACCCCACGAATTACAAGAGCTGAGGCCACAAACGGAAGCTCAGGAGGCAGCAGGTGGGTCCCTGCTGTGCAGGATTTCTCAGTCTGAGACTAACAGAAACACTGGCATATTGCTTCACAGTGTCCACAGTTTTTTGTTTTTGTTTATTTATTTATTTTTTTTACATCTGCGCTTCTTTCCAACTTGCCTGGAGGAAAGACAAATTTTATGATTCCCATTTCAAGGCAGAAGGAACTGAGTCTGGGTTCATAGTGTACTCTCAGGCAAGCAGTGTCAAGTAGCCCATATACTGCTGTCACAATAACCCCGGACTGGTTTTTCCCCTCTGCTTCTGGGAGCTGAGGTGGTTACCCAGACACATGAAGAGTCAATTTCCTTCTCCGAATAATGAGGACAATAAAACTATCTGCCTCCCGGGATCACTGCACATGCTGAAAGAAATCCTGCTCATAAAACGCTTAGCATAGGCTTGATGAAGTCTCTATAAATGTTAGCCATTGCTTTTGATAGGCCTTCTAGCTCCAAAGTCCCAGCTCATTCTACTGTATCACAGTGTTCCTCGCTCCTGGGAGAGAAGACATTTTTTTCAGAAGGCTGTAGTTTGTCCTACAGGCCACTGAACAGATTTCTGTATGCTGACAAAATGCCAAAAATGAAACACTAACATTTCCCTGGCCTCGTATGTCATTCAATAGCCACAACTTATGCCCTGAAGTTATTTAAAATGCAAAGTGCGCCAGGGGCAGTGGCTCACACCTGTAATCCCAGCACTTTGGGAGGCCGAGGCGGGTGGATCATGAGATCAGGAGATTGAAACCATCCTGGCTAACACGGTGAAACTCCATCTCTACTAAAAACACAAAAAATTAGCTGGGCATGGTGGCAGACACCTGTAGTCCCAGCTACTCGGGAGGCTGACACAGGAGAATCACTTGAACCCAGGAGGCAGAGGTTGCAGTGAGCTGAGATCGCCTCAAATAATCTTTAGGACTGGGCTAATTTCTAACTCTTCTACCACAAAGGCAACGATGTCAGGACGGCAGCCATGTAATCCATGAAAAGAGTCCCAGGGCCAAGTCAGACGAGAAGCACAAGAGATTCATGTTTTTCTCTTGAGAACAGAGAAAGTGGTTTGGGCTCTGCTCCAATGAGGGGCTAGGGGTTAGGGGCTGGGGAGGAGGGAGCAAACTCATTAACACATAGAAGGCAGCTGAGCCATTGGAAGGGAATGTTGAAGCTTGGGTACCACTGTTGCCATGCCTGTGTCTCTACCCATGAAGTCATTCAACAGACCTCCATTCAATCTGTGCCCGGTGAGCACTGTGCTAAGGTCTGTTCATACAGAATGAGCATTCGATGAAGCTTACAGACTTTTCTACACACTCCTCTCCAGTGCTGATGCTCCATAATGAATAATGTGGAGGTGGTGTGGTGCAGGGTGGAGGGCAAAAGGATTGCCACACTATCTGGGGGCATGATGGGGATAGGTATCTTAGGGAAAACAATTAAAGAAGAAAGGAAGAGGGCTTCCACTCTGCCTAGCTGGATGGAATAAATGTTTGAGCAGCATTCTGTCCAGCTGGGGAAAGGCCAAGACTAATTTAACCTTTGGTCAAATGGTTGGGAGTTAGCTAGTTTCCTTTTTCCTCTTACATCACTCCCAGAGATTCAGACAAAAATAACATGGTCCCGATTACATGACATTATGGGCTCTGAAAATACACCAGGGAGGATAGTGTTGAAACCCCTCAGAGGCAAATTAATCCTAGCAAAGCAACAGCTGTAAGATTGATACAAACAGGAGAAACAGCAGTATATTGGTTCCAGGTTTGCTTGAAAGTTTACTTTACCCAAGAAATTTTTTTTAAAGAGTTAAAATCGCTAATTGGGAATGTTTCTGTTCCTTGAAGATGGTGCTTTATGAAATACTCATCAATCCTCTGTATGCTGTGCTCCACTGTTTGGCATACTTTTGGATTTAATTCCAAACTCTCTTTGATATCCTTATTGTTTAAAGCTGAAATGAATGCAATGGTGAGAAAGAATTTACCTCTGCTGAATCAGAGCTTTGACACCAGGCCTGTGTCGGGGAAGTGAAGGTGTAGGAGTCGCCTTTATCCTGGGCTGCTTGCCCAAATCTGGCAGGCAGGAGTTGGGCATCTGCCCCTCCTCCCTGAGCTGATCCTGTCCAGAGCAGACACTTGAGTGTTTCCTGAAAGCACAGCCTGCATCCCCTGGAGGACAATCTGCAGAACTTGTATGCACCATTTACACTCAAAAATCAAAATATTTCCTCTCCCAGGGACACAGCAGCCCCCTCCAAACCCACCCACTTTGCAATTGGGCATTACTTGGAGACCCAGTATGAACCCTAGAATAGAAATCTCACAGCTGGAGCAGAACTTAACCTAAAGGAACACACTTTTGGGGCAGGAGGAAACTGATCATAATGGTTACAGGGATGGTCTCTGTGCTCAGGCTGCCTGAATCCAAAGCCGGCTCAGCCCATTGATGTTTGTGTGATCTTGGGCAGGTGCCCCTCTGTGGCTCAGTACCCTCACACGCGAAATAGAGATAAGACAGCATCCACAGCACAGGGTAGTTGGGAGGATGAATGATACTATTTGGAAAGTACACAGGCCTAACAAATAACAAGAACAAAACAATCAAGCTGCTCTCATTGTCAGAACCACAGTGGTCTTGGAGGTCTTAGCAAACTTACTGCGGAAACTGGCTGGTGGCCTCAAGTAATCTTGAGGACTGGGCTAATTTCTAACTCTTCTATCACAAAGGCAAAGACTGTCAGGACAGCAGCTGTGTAATCCACGAAAAGAGTCCCAATGCCAAGTCAGACGAGCAAGCACAAGAGATTCATGTTTTTCTCTTGAGAACAGAGAAAGTGGTTTGGGCTCTGCTCCAATGAGGGGCTAGGGGTTAGGTGCTGGGGAAGAGGGAGCAAACTCATTAACACATAGAAGGCAGCTCAGCCACTGGAAGGGAATGTTGAAGCTTGGGTACCACTGTTGCCATGCATGTGTCTACCCATGAAGTCATTCAACAGACCTCCATTCAATCTGTGCCCGATGAGCACTGTGCTAAGGTCTATTCATACAGAATGAGCTTTTGATGAAGCTGACAGACTAGCAGCAGAGACACATTTAAAATTTAATCACACGAATATTTAACTTAAAATTATGTCGTTCTTATGGATCATTTTTAAAAATAGAGCACTATAAAAGGAAATAATGAGGGGCCACCAAAAGATCCTAGGGAACTGAAAAGCCGGAGGTCTGGACCCATTCTTCACAGCGCCTCCTGGACAGGTGGATAGCTTCATTTCACCGTCTCTGGTCCTTCTTGACTTTGGCCTTGTAAACTATCAGCCCTTCTGCCTCTGCCACAACTGCCCCCAACCCTGCCCATGCCCACTTCCACCTTGGGAATAGGCGTCAGATTAGCACAAAAGTTTTATTAATATTCTCTCCATGCAGAAACAAAGGCATGGGTGGGACGTGGCTGTCTGTCCACAGTCACACGGCAGGTTGAGACTAGAACCAGGACTCCCGAGTGTGGGTTAGTTGCTGCTCCCCTACACCCTGTGACTCAGAGCTCACACGCTGACCCCTCTGGCTCTGACTTCTTCCCCAAGAAATAATGAGAGGAAATGTCTCTTACACAAACAACTCCTAGAGAAATTCCTTTTGGAGCAGCCCCACTGTTAGGGGAAAACGTGGTCCTTTCTTGGCGACCCCTGATGAGTTCCGAGGTCCCTCGAAGATCCCACCATTTAAAAATAATAACAATAGAATAAAATACAATTAAAGTGAAAGAAGCCATCGTAGGGCACAGAGGAGATACCACCTTCAGAAGGGTCACTGCTGTGGCTCAGTTGGCTGTGGCTTATATTCTCACTGACCTGCCTTTCAGGTCACTCTACCAACGAAGGAACATATTTCTGGGTGTTTCTGACTGATTTGTAGACCTTTTGCTAGCACAGCACATAACTAGTGGGACTTTGCCCTGGGTCTTTTGACTCCAAGCCCAGTGCTTTTCAACTCCAGCATGTGCAGTTAGTAACAAACTCTGTTTGGGGCGCATGAAGGTTGCAGAAATGGTGAATGTCTCCAATGTGATTTCCCATGGGTGGACGAAGCAAGGCAGATGGTCACTAATTTATTCAATAAACATTCACTGAATGCCAGCAAGTCAGGCCTTGTGGATTTCCTGGTGAACAAGAGAAATTCAAGTCCCACCCTCCTGGACCTAATAATTGTTCAGGAAATTCACATAATAAATGCATCGCTACTCAGATGATGATTAATTACAACAGTGCTGCATGCTGCAAGGGTTTACACAGGGGGTTCTGGCCTATATAAGAGGGAAGGCACAATAAAACTCATGATCTGTCCTTCTAAATCAGGGCCTATTTCAGTCCTGACAGAACAGCACTGCCCCCTCTCCATCATCCAAGCTAGAAGCCAGTGACCGGGGAATCCTCGCACCTGCTCATTCTTGATTGCCAGTCGTCATCAGATCCACTTAGCTTTGCCCCCAAGTACCTTTGCAATTTTCTCTGCTCTTCACCTTCGTTGCCCGTCTCCACCTGCACATGCCTCAAATGTACCACTGCAGTACTGTGGTACCGCCACTAGCGAGGCTGCCACCCACCGTGCACTCCGTTCTACCAAGCACAGGGCAGTGATGTTCTGAAAGGAAAACCTTTACCCCTCACCCTCTACTCCCGTACCCTTTGACATCTTCATCCCCATCCCACACTTAAAACCTCCATGTCTTCTCTTTGCTCTTAGAATCAAGGCAAAGTTCTAGAGAATAGCTACAAAGTCCCGGGTATCCCTCCCTTTCCTCTCTCTGACTCTGAACACAGTGTGCCCTGCGCTCTCTCTGTTCCAGTCACCCCAGCCCTCTTTCCAGTTCGAAGATATGTTTTGTGACACTTGTTTGGGCTGTTCCTGTGCTTGGGATGCTCATATGTGTCCCTGGATGCCTAAAGCAGCTTTGCCAGACCTTGCTGACTAGGTCCAATTCCCCCAGTTACGGGTCTTTGTAACACAAGTACCTTACATATCGGGAACTTATCACAGCCATATTCATATGTTTACCAACTTGATTCTCTGCTTTCCCTCCTCCAGACATAAGCTCCATAAGGACAGGGATATGTTTGTTTTGACTCATCTTTAATCCCCAACATGTGGCTCAGGGTCTAGTACACAGTAAATAAGGAAAGAAAGAGAAAGAAAGAGAACTCCCTAATGAAGTTTGAGCTGAGAGTTGAAAGACAAGAGGCATTCAGTGAGACACAGTCTGGGGAATCGGGAATGTTCCAGTCTAAAGAAAAAGCATGTACATGGAGAGAACTGACATGAACATGAACCTTCTCTCATTCTTTAGGGAGAAACAGGAGGCATCAGAGAAAAACCCTATGAAGGCAGCGCCTTCCATCCTGAACAGGTGAGACAGATGCAGTTTCAGTGAATGTGGGGATGGGAGTCGAGGTGAGGGGCCGTGTATAATGAACACTTTGAGTGGATGGTCCCCACCCTTCCAACCCTTGCTTCCTCCCCAAGCTTCTTCATGACCACTTTCAGGCCCCTCTTTCAACTCCCAACATCCCGATGCTGAGGATGGTATAAATTGCTCGTCAAACAGAACTCCTGATGGTGGAACTGTCCATCATCATGGAAGAGAGCCCCCTCCCTTGTGCCCATTCACCACAAACTATTTTATGTGTCTACTCCAGTGCCAGTTTCGATGCCACAGGGCCAGTACCCACCGCTGCACCCAGGGTGTCATCATGAACTAGACTCCACACTGGGTTAAAAGGATTCTGCTATCTCTGCCCCTCAGGTAGCTGGGACACGGTCAGGAAGTAGGCTAACATATATACGTTGTATGCCATATATATAGCATATTTTATCTAGCATTGAAAGGTCACAGTTACTTCACAAGGCCAGGGTCATGTAAATTTTTTCAAGCCTTCTTCATATTTTTTCATGGCATTCTCAGAAAAAGATTTAATCTGCAGAGTAGCACATTCCCCTAGGTGACTCAGGAGGAAACCAGTGACAGGCATCTCCCAGAGAACAGAGGACAAATTACAGATGAAGCAACCAGAGTCACTGCCTGTGAGGCAGCGCTGCCCACTGCCCCGCTGCGGGGGAAGCTGCAGAGGAAGAGCCGGTTCACATCTGCTGCTGTCCAAGGAGGCATGGTGGGCAGGACCAGGGCTCTGGTTTGTGGTGAAGCGGGTGAGGGTCCTGAGGAGTGGGGGCTGGGCTTTGGATGTTGGGAGTTGAAAGACGGGCCTGAAAGTGGTCATGAAGAAGCATGGGGAGGGAGTGAGGGTTGGAGGGGTGGGGACCATCCACTCAAAGACCAATGTGAAGCCTTAAAACCCGACCCTCACTTCTGCTCAAGGGGCAAGTCAGTCTGAAAAGTTAGAACTCCTTGTTCTCCCATTGGGTACAGTTTGGGATGTTCCTTTGAACCTTCAGGGAAACAACTGCTTACAACCAATTGGCAGGCAGCATGTGAACTGTCTGTGGGAAACAGACATGATGGTCAGGAGGTATTACAGCTATTAGGAAATTTCTAAGGACCCTCGATTCCCCAATAGAATCACCTTGGGTTACTTCCTGCAATTATGATGGAGGGTGAAGACTGCAGACCAGCAAAGGAGCCTGGAAACTGAGGAGACTACACAGCCCCTTCCTTCGGTATTTCCCTTTCCTCAGCCGGTCCTAAGGGAGAATCACTGAGCCACAGAAAGGAGGGACCCGTTACAGGTTATAGGTGGTAAGGCCATGTAGCAGAAGGGAATTTGGGGCTCATAATGTAGAAAGATGACCAGGTGGCTCATACGGAGTAACTGGGGGAATTGCAACGTGGGGCCCCTGCGGAGATCGATCAGGTGGCTGTTTTAGTCCTTGCTCAATCCACTGGACTCCATTCAAGGGTAATGAGAAGCCATCAGCAAACTATAAGCAGTGAAAACCACAAACTGATCTGCATTTTCAGATCATCTTGGCTCTGACTGAAGAATGAATTATACTGAGAGCACCAACTGGTGTAGGGAGGTCAACAGGAAGCTGCCACTGTACCCAGGTGAGAGGAGATGATGCCTGAACTGGGAGGTGGCAGAGGCATGTGGAGAGAGGAAGTCGCCTCCTCTCCCATCACCCAGCAGTGACAAATCATCATGGCAGCTGGGAGGAGCAGGTTTCTGACTTACACAAACTGGATAGTGGGTGGCACCATTGTCTGGGCTCTGGGACACTGGAGGAGGATCAGATTCAGGCCAAGGGGGAGCTGTCAGGTCCTATACTCTTTGAAGGAAACCATTTATATGGCTATTCCTCAAGAGAATCCCACAAGCAGCTTCCTGGTGGCAGCTGTCCCCGTTGATCTTAGTGACTTCCCTCGTCTGCATGGGTTGGTGTGGAAGTGGGTACCTGTGGGACCTGGGGCTGCTCTTTTGCTGGTGAAAGGCCTGGTTCTCATTTCCTCCTTGGCAGGCCCTCTGAAGGGGCATGTTTGGGAATGTGGCATAATGGCCTTTCTTCGTCCCTCCCCTATTTCTCTTTGCCTGTGGATCACTCTCCCCAACAGGATGGTGACCACATCAGTTTCAGCAAAATAAATTTGCCAAGTACCTGGCTTGGGGATCGGCGCTGAGCTTAGTTCTGTAGCCTTATTCAAAAGCCAAGAGATGACCAAGTCCTCCTTCCTTAAAAAGTTTAGATCTCTGTGACCTCAGGTACATTCTGAGGATGGGCCTTCTGGTTAGTATGATAAAGAATAGGATGAACAGTTATGGACATTACATTAAAAATGCCTAACGAATGCCAAAGAAGAGCCAACTTACTTTTTTTTTTTTTTTTTTGAGATGGAGTCTTACTCTGTTACCCAGGCTGGAGTGCAGTGCTGTGATCTCGGCTCACTGAAACCTCCACCTCCTGGGTTCAAGTAATTCTCCTGCCTCAGCCTCACAAGTAGCTGGGATTACAGGCATGTGCCACCATGCCCAGCTATTTTTTGTGTTTTTATAAGACATGGGGTTTCACCATGTTGACCAGGATGGTCTTAATCTCTTGACCTCCTGATCCACCTGCCTCGGCCTCCCAAAGTGCTGGGATTACAGGTGTGAGCCACCACGCCCGGCCTTTTGTACTTCTTGGACTCAGAGTCCAAGCACCTTGTCTTTTGCTGTTTCACATTTCCGCAGGCAGGGTCCACCTTCTCTCTGAGGCCTCCCCATTCTACTTTAACAGCTTCATCCATGTCCTTCCTCCATCCTTCCTTGGCATCTTTTGGGTTTCAGGTCTCTGGGGCCGCCTCCCTGACTTCCAGATCTATCCTTCCCTCCCCCAGTCCACCCTCCCCATGCTCTCCCCTCCCCACCATGCTTTCCTTCTCCCCTGTCACCATTTGTTCTCTATCACCCTCCTTTCTGGCTGGCTGATGCTGGAAACATTTCAGGAATTTTTAATTGAAAATACCATGAGAACTGTTATCACCTCAGTTTCACCAGGGAGAGAACCCGCGGCTCAGGGATGATGATGGGTCACTCCCAGGGCGGGTGGAGTTTAATATCTCACCCAGGTTAACCAGGCAGCTGGGCTCTGCAAACCTGGGCCCCGGGTGGAATGTGAGAATGAGGTACAGTGTGACAGGAAAGAGGGTGTGCTGAACCACCAAAAATTCCTATACAGTCTGAGTTGGGGGGAGAGAAGTCCGGGAAGATGAATCCGTTAAAAGGAATAAAACAAAGAATTCCACCACTGCCTCCCTCCAACTATCCCCCACAAAAATGACTGTGAAAGGAAGCAGGTGCCACTTGAAACTGGCAGAAGGCTCTGGAGGCTCCGTCCTCCCTGCCTGGAGCAGTCGGTGCCCTCCCTCTGTTCTTGCAGCTGTCCCAGCCCCCGACTCGATGCAGCCTGGGTCAGATGAGCTCAGCCTCCTTTGATCTCCTCCCCTGTGAGGTCACCAGCTCCCTCACCACCACCCAGGTCTCAGGTCAGCCTTCACATCCGTCGGGGCCTCAGAAACAAGGAGGCCAAGGACGAGGAAGGCAACGGCAGCCGCCGCAGGGAACGGGCTGGCCCAGCTCTTACGTCACTCTATGCCAGAAGCAAAGAATCCTATTTGCAACCCCCGTTGAACAGGGCAAGACGGCCGGGATGCTGGGACCGCAGGGAGAGCTGGCCATGCTCTGGCTCCTCCCCGGCATCCTCAGTTAGAGTAGAGGCTGCGGCTCGAGAATCCTAGACTCCCAGAACTGGAAGGAACCAGAGAGGGCCTCTCCTCCTCAGGTCCTCAGCCTGGGCCCTGGATTCGGAGGAGGTGTGGACAAGCAAGCCCTCTGACCAACCCCCTTCAACCACTTTTGTCTTTCTCCGAGAAGGAGTTCTTGTGCCAGATGTTGAGAAAGGATTCCGCTGCTGAAAAAATAAAAGTAGTAAAAATTTGCAATCTATCAATCCAGTCCAAGGCTTTCATATCTACGCATATACTTAGGTCCAGAGTTCAGTGACAAGCCAACAACATACAGCAGTAACTGTGGAGCCAGCCCAGCCCTGGGTCTCCTGTCATCAGCTGATCTCTGCCGTGACTGCAAATCATGGAGGAGGACCAGGGTCACACAGCCTGGGCAAGGCTGACGGGAGGAAATTTGCTCACTGCCAGCCTCCCAGATGGACCCTCTGAGCTGCAGTGACTTGAGGTAGGAATAAAGGGCCAGAAGGTCTATTTTGTTTCCCAGAGGCTTTAAAGCTATGACTTTTCAGATCTAGACTAGTCCGCACCACTTCTGAGATAAAGCATCATTGATATTTCCTTCTGAGCTGCTGGGATTGACAAAGCCACTTCTACCACACATAGATTACCTGTACCTACAAGCTGAGCAACCCTCTTATTCCCAGAGCCAAGCATCCTGGAAATCATTTAAAAACAAAGAAAGAAGGAGAAAGGGGGGGGGGGGGGAGGAGGAGGAGGGGGAGGGGGAGGAGGGGGAGGAGAGGGAGGGGGAAGAAGGGAAGGGGGAGGAAGGGGAGGAGGGGGAGGGGGAGGAGGGGGAAGAAGGGAAGGGGGAGGAGGGGGAGGAGGGGGAGGAGGAGGAGGAGGGAGGGAGGGAGGGAGAGAAATAAGAAGAGGAAGTGAGGGAGGAGGGAAGGAAAAAAACACATTTGCCTAACGGGCCATATGACCCCCTTATTCTTGAAGAATCATCTAAAAAACTGGGGAGGTAACCGGATGCATTGGGCTGGCTCTCACTGTAGGCCAAAGCTCAATTCTGAGCTCTCGTGGGGTATTTTCATCTGATAATTTTCTAAAAGGAGATAAAAACAGACAAAATGAAAACCCAGTGAGAAGACATTCAGCTGAAAGGGTGCTGTGGAAGGAGATGTCAGGAAAGGCCAAACATCTGGGAAGGGAGATGGCAGGACCCAGGGTGTCGGCGAAGACACTGCCAGCGTGTGACCGGAAAGGGTGAACACGCCTCCCCAGGGCTGGGGCTGAGCCAGGGCCACCCTCTTCTCCCGCCCCCACAGTCGGTCCTCACCCAGCCCAAGCATGAGCAACTCTGCTAGCAATGGTGTTTTCTTTTTCATGAAATAAAATATCATCACCTGATCTTAGCTAAGTAACTGTGAACTTGTAAAAGTCTGTTTGTTGTTCCCCAGAGACCCATTCAAGTGGTTTTTCAGATGAATTTGTTCATGCAAACACTTTGCAATGTTTCTCTAATTGTTTCTCACAATTCCCTTACACAGTCCTATCACAGGTGAGTAAACTATGGCTCATAAAAGGAGGGACATGAGTGGCAGAAACCTCCTCTAGTCCTTCCTTCCAACCTGGGACATTTGCAGGCATTTTCCAAATCTAGAACGCTTGTCGAACTCACAGACTGGATGTTTCCAGCTCAACCCAGACCGTCAAACCCAGGTGTCTACTTTGGTTTGGCCAGGAAACAGCATCCTGTTGATAACCATTAAGTACTTTTACGGCTTGGTAGGAGCTAGTACGTTTCAGTTCAGAAAACTAGGAGTTCAGGAGACTGAAACCCATGAGACTGAGAGTTCTAAGGATTTGCAAGTATTTTGAGAAATAATACATTTGGAATTTAGTTTTCACTCTGTTAACGAATCAAATACGTCGTGTGGCTCCTTCTCTGTCTCCCTTGAGGTTTGGTCTTACGCAAGTATACCCAGAGATGTGTTAATTATGTAATTACTCAACTAATATTAATTATAATAACATACTATATAGAATAACACATTACAGAATATCATGCAATAATATCTCATATAACCACAATGTAGTTCTTATAATATATAATTATAAATATGTTAATAAATATGTAAATAAACACAGCTGTCATTAATAACCCTTTTATTCCTGAAGAATCATCTCTAAAATGGGAAGGGAACCAGATGGGTTTAGCTGCCTCTCCCTGTAGGTCAAAGCTCAATTCTGAGCTCTTGTTAGGTAGTTTCATCTGATAATTTTCTAAAAGGCGATAAAAACAGAGAAAATGAAAACCCAGGAAGAAGACATACAGCTGAAAGGGTGCTGTGGGAGACAATGTCAGGAAAGCCCAAACATCTGGGAAGGGAAATGATTAAATATTCATTGTAATAAATATCAAGAAAATATCTAGCACTATGTGCAAAGCAGGGTTCCTGGTGCTGTAGATACGTGTTGGGGTGGGGAGTCGCCAGGCTGAATGAGACCCTGTAAGACAGTATTGGCTGAGGGGCAAAGTCAGGAGGAAACCATGCACCCACCACTGCCCTCTCTTAATGACTGAGCTGGAACTGCCTCCGGGAGACTGTTCCAAGTTCTGTGCCACCAATGTGATGATGTGAAGGACTCTTGGGGAGAAATGGTAAAGATTTTTTACAGTTAGGAAACTGGCCAGAAGGAAACCGCCCTTCCTCACCTCTACCCCCTCCCTGCCCATTTCTACTCTGTGATAGATAATAATCCTTTTCCTTTTGGACACAGGCAGTCTTAAGTATGGTGACTTTCAATCAAGTGCTGGAGCAGGAACAGAAAAGGTAAAATGGACCATGTGGATTAGAAACAAGGCCACTTGCTCCTAAGGGATGTGCTGTCCCAGGGCAAGGGAAGAGGTAAGCGGATGTCAGTGAGCAAAGAGGAATTTCTTGAGGTAGGAAGTTAGGACCAGCCTAGGCTGGAGACTGACCTGAGGAAGACAGTTCAAGAAGCTGAGGAGGGAACACGCAATAGAATGGAAGACTGCAGCCCTGGAAGCCCCGGGGCTCTGAGGGCATCCTGTGTCTGCTTCTAACTTGCCCTTTAGTGCAGGAAGTCACTTCTCCCTGGCCTCTTCTTCCTTGGTGAAATGTAAAACTTTATTCTTTGGACTTTATTCTTTATTCTTCCTGCTCTAAATTCTGAGATCTTTTTTAGACCCTAGCAAGAAAGGCTATCATTGTCCTGGCTTAGGAAGGAAGAGAGACACTGCAAAACTCTGGCTCAGAAACACATGTGGGAAACCAAGAGAGAGCTCATTTGGAAGCAGGAGAAATGGGTTCTGGCCCCACCATGGCTCTGTACTTGGTCTCAACTTGAGCAGATCAACTCACCTCTTTGAGTCTCTGTTTACTCATCTGAAAAATTAGAGCATTGATCGCTAAACATTTTATGGCTATTTTCAACATTTTTAAAGCAAGATTTTATATATATATATATATATATATATATATATATATATATATATATTTTTTTTTTTTTTTTTTTTTTTTTTTTTTTTTTTACTAATTACCCATATATGACAGCAAAAAATAGAACTTTCCTGGTTGAAGTAATGGAGAAGGTTCTGGAATCCTCTCCACTGATAGTGCTGCCTCATCCCAAAGACAATAGCCAAGGTGCCTTCGAGCAGTTTGGAAACACAGACCGAACCTGGGTGTAACCCTGTGACTTTGGTGAGTCCTTTCATTTTTCTTGGGTCTCCCTTCCTCCATCGCACATGGGGATAAAAATTCCTGTTCTAAAGGGCACCTGGTGACTAGGGTGAAAAGGAGATGAGGTAAGTGAAAGGTTTTTCAAACTCTCAAGTGCTGTATCAATGTACACAGCCTATTCAGGCCTGTTTTCAACCCCTTCAGCATTTCTGCAGGTCTAGAAACCAAGTCATCTCAAGAGCAGTCCCAGAGTACATGGCTATGAAATGAACAAGTTGAAAAATACAAGCAGCATACCGCTTCTTTGTCTATTCTGTTTGAACCCGAAGCATGGGATAAGGCAGACAGCCCCAGAAACTAGAGGCAGCACCTGCCAGGTCAGGACATGAGGCCTCGAGCAGCCATGGTTAGAGCTAAACAAAGATGGAAGGCAGGGCCCTGCTGCCCACACACTTACCCATGCAGGGGTCAATGAACAGTGCAGATAAGAGAGACCCTCCTGCAGGAGGAAAAGGCTTATCTGGGCTGGGGCAAGTGAGTCAACCTTTTAAAAAGAAGCCGGACACAGGCCCGGCATGGTGGCTTACACCTGTAATCTCAGCACTTTGGGAGGCCGAGGCTGGTGGATCACCTGAGGTTAGGAGATTGAGACCAGCCTGGCCAACAGGGTGAAACCCCATCTCTACTAAAATACAAAAATGGTGCCAGGCGCAGTGACCCAAGCCTGTAATACCAGCACGTTGGGAGGCTGAGGTGGACGAATCACAAGGTCAAGAGATCGAGACCATCCTGGCCAATATGGTAAAACCCCACCTCTACTAAAAATACAAAAATTAGCTGGTGTGGTGGGACTTGCCTGTAATCCCAGCTACTTGGCTGAGGGAAGAGAATTGCTTGAACCCAGGAGTTGGAGGTTGCAGTGAGCTGAAATTGCCCCACTGCACTCCAGCCTGGGCGACAAAAGCGAAATTCTATCTCGAAAAAAAAAAAAGAAAGAAAAAAAAAAGGAGGTGGGGGTAACTGTGCCTCGCTTTAAAATATTTCCAAGTTCCTTCGATGAGCACTTTTGTTTGGGATTCCTCTGTCCCCTGACCCATATACCCCAGCTGGTTGCCCAGACGACTACTAGCAGCCCTACCCTGGAAACAGTTTCCAAAAGAAGAGTTGAGATCCCCCCAGGGTCTACCTCCTGACTTTCCTGCACAGACCCTAGCATTTGCCTTCCTGGTCTTTACCCACTATGTTCCTTGTGCTACCCCTCATTCATCATGTGTATTGGTTATGACTGAGCTCAAGCCTGTAAGACTCCCAGGATGGGAGGAGGTGGGTTTTGCTTACCCTGCTCTTTGCTGCCCTCACTCTTTTACTCCTCTTGCTTCAAACAGGCTCCTGCTGGCTTTAATTAAGCCTGTGGAGCCTCCCTCAGGGCTGGCCCTCATGAAATGAGGTGACCCAGCTCACCAGGGCTGCTCCCCGGAGGCCCCTCAGCTCCAGGCTTATCACAACAATTTCTGCTTCACATTTTCCACAGAACAGTGCAACCTGAACAGGAAAACATTGTCTGCAAGTGCAGGAGCCAGCCAGGGCACTGGGTCTCAAACAAGAAGGCTGCAGATGCTCTCGTAGTCCAGAGGGCTCAGCTGTTGGAGAGATTGCCAGTGAGGAACTTAGCTTTTCAATACCAAGGAAAATGGCCCATGGGCAGAATCATAAAAAGCCAAGTACCACAGTCAGCAGAGCTTTGCAACTGGGCCACTGCTTTTTCATGGGTCTTTAAGAATGAATCCATGGTGTCCAGCTATATGGGAGTCCCAATCACCTACTCAGTGAAACCTCTACTTGGAAATCAGGAATTTAAGAACCTCCACAATTTTCCTCCCTTTTCTGTTCCAGGGTTTTGACCGAGAACTCTTGTGCAGATCCTCAGGTCTTCCAAAAAGAAGTCGCTGGGGAGTGCAGTTTAGTGGTTCTACCAATCAGAACAGGATACATTATGCCGTAGTAACAAATAGCCCCACAATCTAAGTGGCTTGACAGGCACAAGTTTATGTTCCACACATGCTATTTGTCCCATATGGGTTGGTGAGGCCACTGTTTCTCATAGACAGTCAGGAACTCCGGCTGACAGAAGCTCCGCTCTTTGGGACGGGACCATGTGGAACACACACAGTCTCTTTCGTCACTGTAACAGGTGAGAGACTCGGGGACTGGGCATATGAATGCCACTGCCTCTGCCATGGTATTTAAGAACACAAACACTGGAGTCAGACACAATTTCACCACTCACTAGTCGTGGACCTTGGTCAACTTAACCTGATTTTTCTTTCATTTTAAAATTAAGCTATAATATACATACCCTAACCCTCTTCAGTGCACAGTTTTGTGAGTTTAGACAAATACATACAGTGCTATAACTACTATCACAATTCAGAAACAGAAATGTTCTATCCCCTTAATGATCCTTCATGCCCTATCATAGTGGGCTTCTCCCCACTCTTCAGCTCCTGGCAACCACTGATTTGTTTTCTGTCCTTAAACCACTAATCTATTTCCATAAACGGAATCATGTAGTATGTACCATTGAAGTCTGGCTCAGCATAATACACCTGAGAGCCATCCGTTTTGTTGTGTTGGTAATGTATTCCTATGTATTGCTCAGGAAGCAGCGTTCCTTTGCATGGATATACCACAATTGCTTACTCATTCATTAGTTGAAGGAAATTTGGTTTTAGTTTTTGCCAATTAATTATAAAGCTGCTATAAACATTTGTGTACAGGCTATTGTCTGAACATTATCATTTCACTTGGGTAAATATCTTGAAGATTTCTGGATAAGTTTACGTTTAACATTTTAAGAAATTGCCAAACTCTTTTCCAAAGTGGCTGGACCATTTTACACGTCTATGAGAAACGTATGAGAATTTCAGTTACTCAGCATCTTTGCCAAAAATAGTTATTTAGGGTTTTGCCATTGTTATTAGCCTCTCTAATAGTGGATAATTGTATCACATTGTGGTTTTAACTTCTACTGTTTAAGTTTCTGTAGCATCTTCTAAATTACCATACCTTCTGAAAATACAGTTTTCTGTTTAACTTCTTACCCTATTCCATTTCCCAAATGACTTATAATGTTGAGCATCTTTTTATGTACTTACTGCCACCTGCATGTCAGGTAAGTAAAATATTTGTCAAATCTTTTTCCCAACGTTTTTATTGTTTTCTAAATTATTAACTTTTCAGAGTTGTTTGTGTGGATTTAAGTCCTTTAATCAGATATATGACTTCCAAATATTCTCTCTCACTTCATGACTTGACACAATCTTCTGACAGTATCTTTCAAAGAGCAAAATTTTTAAAATTTTGATTAAGTCCAATTTATTATTATTTTTTCTCTTAACTGGATCATGCTTCTTGGTGTTATATCTAGAAAATTCAAATTAGCAAAGCTTTTCTCCCAATTTTTCTTCTAAAACTTTCATGGTTTTAGCTATTACACTGTCTATTGTCAATTTTGAGTTAATTTTCATGTCACAAGATATGGACGTAACTTCAGTGTTTTCCTATGGTTATCAGTTTGTATAGTACCATTTATGTGAAACACTCACTTGCCTTTTCCCCTTTAAACTGCCTTTGCACCTTTAAAAAATCAACTTATGTAAATGTATGGGTCTATTTTGTTCTACTGGTCTATATGTCTGTTCTTCTGTAAGTAACACACTGTTTTGATTACTGCAGCTTTATGAAATGTGTTGAAATAAGTTTAACGTGAGTATTCAACTTTATTTCTCTTTAAAAAAAGTGTTTTGGCTATTCTAGTTCCTTTGCCTTTCCATAAAAAAAATGAATAAGCTTGTTTATTTTCACACACACAAAAATTCACTGATATAGATTTTGATGAAATTACATTAAGTTTATAGATCTATCTGGAATAAATGAGTATCTTAACAAGAGTGAGTTTTCTAATCCATGGACATGGTTTATCTCTCCATTTATCTGGGTATTCTTTGATTTAGCAGGATTTTGTAGTTTTTAGTGTGTTTTATAGCCTTTTGTATGCTTGTGCATACAGATATTACACATTTTGTAAGATTTACATTTATATACTGTATGTATTTTAGTGATATTATATACTCACTTATTAGTCTACTGGTTTTTTAAAAGTTTCTGTAGCATCTTCTCAATTACCATGCCTTCTGAAAACACAGTTTTCTATCTGTTTAACTTCTTATCCTGTTGCATCTCTGGTAGAATTTGAATAATAGTGTTCAAAGCAGACATATCTACCCTGTCTTTAATCTTAGGGGGAAAGTATTCAGTCTTTCACCCTTAAGATGTTAGCTGTTGGTTTTCCATAGATGGCTTTTATTAGGAGGAGGAAATCACCTTCCATTCTAGTTTAATGGTAGTTTTTATCATAAATTGATGTATATGTAAATTTTTTGTGTCTACAGAGATGATTATATAGTCTGCATTTTTCACTCTGTTAATAGAATTAATTACATTGATTTTTGCATTACCTTGCATTCCTCAGATAAACCTCAGTTTTAAAATATTAAGGTTTTTACATCCATGTTAATGAGAGTATTGGTCTGTAGTTTTGTAATGTCATTATTTAGTTTTCTTATCAGAGTAATCTTGGTATCATAGATTGAATTGGAAAATGCTCCCTCCTCTTCAATTTCCTCAAAAAAGAATTATATAGAACTTGTATTACTTTTTCCTTAAATGTTTAGTGGAATTCTACAGTAAATCTATCTGGGCTTTAAGGTGTTTGCTTTTGTGGTAGGAAGGTTTAGGACTACAAATTTCATTTCTTTTACTTATGTAGATTTTCAAGTTTTCTATTTCTTATTGAGTAAGCTTTGGTTATTGTGTTCTTCAAGGAATTTTTCCATTTTATCAATGTTGTCAAATACATTAGTATAATTTTGTTCAAAATATTTTATTATTACTTAATGTCATTAAACCTTGAAGTTATGATGCCATATTTATTCCTAGTAATATTGTGTTATCATTTTTTTCTTTTAATTAGTCTGGGTAAAGGTTACTTTCATTGAACATCTCAAAGAACCAAATTTTGTTTCACTGATTTCCTCTATGTTTTTTCTCTTTTTTATTTCATTGATTTCTGCTCTTATCTTTATTATTGTTTGTTCTTTTTCCTAGTTTTCTAATATGGAAGCTTAAACCATTTATTTGAGGTCTTTGTTTCTAATATATGAATAATAACTTATAATATTGGCATACAAACTTCCCTGTAAGCACCGATTTAGCTATATCCCACACATTTTGATATGCTATGTTTCCATTTTCATACAGTTGAAATTCTAATTTCTCTTTTAATTTCTTCTTTCATCTATGGACCCATGGATAATTCAGAAGTGTGTTATAGTTTCCAAATAGGGATTTTTTTCAGATATTTATTATTTCTCATTAATTTCATTGGGGTCTGAGAACAAACTTTGTAGAATTATAATCCTTTTCAATGTATTGAAATTTGTTTAATGGCCCAGAATGTGGTCTCTCTCGGTACATGTTCCACGTGCACTTAGGAAGAATGTATTTCATGCTGTTTTTGGGCTATCGTAGTGATACCTGAGCAGGCAAACTGTGCAAATGAGCCTAAGCCTGTCAAAGTACTGAGCAATGGAAGAAAGGAAGAATATTCCAAACTCTAATTATAAATCAGGAATGTTAAAGTCTCTGTTATAATTCAGGAAAATGACCAAGAATTTTGTTTTCTTAAGAAAGGCATAGAGGACTTGGAATTGTAGCTATGATAGATTGAGCATTCCTAGATATCTCATTTAATCCACATAAGCCTTTCAAGGATACAAATTTCTCTCCTGATTTTACTGATGAGGATATTCAGACTTGTAGAAATTAAATCATGTTTCCAAGTTTATAGAAAGTGGTAGGGGAGAAATTTGAACTTAGGACCAAGAAAAGCTGTGCTCCTAAATATAGTACTATAGTACTTGGGGTACAGGAGAAATACAGAACTTTGAGTCATAAGTACATTCTTGGGCAAGTCACCGCACTCTCTCTGATATGTACAATGAGAACGATGCTCCTCCTAACTCTTAGGATTACAGTGGGGCTCACATAATATGAGTTATAAGAAAGTAATTTGAAAGCTGTAAAGCTAATTACATAGTCACTGTCATCTCTGTCCTAACAACAATCTCAGAGGAGGACATATGATGAAGGAAGTAGGGCTGTATGTGAACACACAGATATATTGGTTCTCAACTCTGCAAAGTTGCAGGCTAGGGAAAAACAGTCTCTAAAATCATGAAATGTGTGAATCCAAAATGCTAAAACTAAGAGTATCTTTCGAAGCTTGAAAGACACAAATCTGTGCAAGTAAAACAAACTATTACTTTCCACAAATAAAGATTTATGTAATATATTACCCTGGAGGTATAGAGTCCTTGCTGAAAACACAAGTGGGTTCAAAAAGTTTAGATTAATTTACATGTAATACTTAATTATTAGGAGATGCTATGATTCTTTGATACGAAACCTTATGATTTCAAGATTAGAATCAAATAAACCACCATCCCCTTCCCAAAAAATACCATCTTAATATCTTTGCTAGAAATAGGAAATCTGGGCTGGATGGGTAGGGATTACTCTGGAAGGGTTGGATTAGGCCTGAGTCAAGCCACCAGTGCACAGTAGGTACGAGAAAAGCATATTTACAAATGCTGTATTGACTGTCAGCATCTGTCACAGAACCCCCAGGACAACATTAATGATAGAAATTTGAATTTTAATTATGATCAGAAGAGAAGAGTAGGAGGTAGGACCACTATACTCTCCACACTAAGTGGGATCTGGGTAGAAGACCCAGTTTCCCAAAGAATAATCTGTGGGTAAATCATTGGTCTCATATTACACTCCTCTTTGTCTACCCACTTATGAGGCCACACTGGAGCCTTCGTCATCTTCCAGAACGGCTCCACCTCTAAAGTCTCAAACCCATGTATCTCAGTGTCTGAACACAACATGCTCACTTTGGACCCTCAGTCCCTCACCTTCCTTCTGACATCAGTTTCCTGACTCCTCCATTTCTCCCTGCCTGTCAGTCTCCTCCTGGCTCTGTTTCTTCCTCTCTCCGTCTAGATTCTTCTAACCAGCAACTTCAACATTTTTTACCTCCTCCTTACGTACCCCTTCCTGAAAACTTCCAACTTTGGGTTACCCCAGCCGGCCTAGGTCCCCATTCCTGAACCTGTGTCTCTCAGTGATGCTCGAAAAAATTCCATTACCTTGGATGGAAATCACTCCTCACTGGCTGCCTCTCCGTAGCATGAGTCTTAACCTTCTCATCTCTCAGGCAAGGCTCTCTCCCACCGGCAGCAACCACTAAAAGTCTTCACTGCTCTCCTCCAACCTTACCCCTCCTGCCTGGTGAATGACTCTGACCCTACTCTCAGGTAGGCTCTCTTGACTACCACCTTCACCTCTTTCTTGTTGATCTCAAAGGAGGCAATGTCCCTCTGACATCCAAGGCTAATTCCTCTGCCTCAGTCCCACACCACAAACCCTCCTATTTTCTCCAGGTACGTGCTCCACTAATTAGTCCCCATTTTTTCTTTCCTGCCTCCCATTTTTCCAACCTCGCCTCCTCACCGTCTCCATCCTCTTACCGCATAAACGACTTTCTATCTTAAACAGGTAAGCCTCTCTTCATTCGCAGATATCTTTTAACTACTGTGGTAATTCACATCTCTTCACAGCAAATGTTTCTGCTCCCTTTCGCCACACTCACTGTTTCTGCATTTTAACCTTTTCACTTCTCAGTACTTTGAGGACATAAAAGATGATTGTTTGGGGAGTCACAAGATCTGGTCTATTGTATCATTGAGGCTAGTCCACAGTTACAGGCCCTTAAGAAGTCATCTCAAGACCTGGTCTTCTGCTTTCTCATCCATGAAATTGAGCATTTACTTTACACTAGGCATTGATCAAAGGGCTTTGATACATATCAATTCACATAATCCTCCCAACAAGTCTATGTGGAAGCCGCTTATTATTCCCATCTTACTCTGAGGCACAAAAAGGTTGAATAACTTGTCCAAGGTCACACAGCTAGTAAGTGCAGAAACATTTTAAATCCGTGAACCTAGCTCCTCCAGCATCCATGCAATTTGTGTGTGTGTGTGTGTGTGTGTGTGTGTGCGCGCGCGCGCGTGTGCGTGCTGGGGAGGGGGTGGGTCTTGCTCTGTCACCCAGGCTGGAGTACATTGGTGCTATCATGGCTCACCGCAGCCTCAACCTCCCAGGCTCAAGTGATCCTCCCACCTCAGCCTCCTGAGTAGCTGGGACTATAGGTGCACACCATCACACCCAGCTAATTTTGTATACTTTCTGTAGAGACTGGGTTTTGCTGTGTTGCCTAGGCTGGTCTTGATCTTACTGGCTCAAGTCAAGATCCTCCTGCTTTAGCCTCCCAGGGTACTGGGATTACAGGCATGAGCCACCTCCCTGTCTATTCATGCTCTTAACCTCTCTATCCTCGATGGCCACTGTCCACCTCCTTTTCTGCTCTCCACAATTCCAGACTGAATCCCGGGAAGAGCCACCTCAGCTGGCGCTCAAGTTTCCTGCTGCTTCACTGCAAAGCAGTGGACTTAGTTACTCTTCTTTTGAAGCTCCTCTTTCCAGGTAAGAAGCTCCTGGGAAGGTATTATCAGTTTTTGAAGCTCTGCTCTTTCATCTAAATAGAGACCCACATTCTCTCTCATGAGAATCCTGGAGGTCAAGGACAGTACTGCAATGAGGAGGAACTGAGCTAAGTCATCATCAAGCGGGTGAGACCTATGCAGCAAAGCTCAGTGATTTAGACCGACTATTTAATCCCCTAATCCCCAAGTAACGAAGATAATCTACTTGCCTGGCTGTCTCTTAGGGCTGGGAGAAATTCCAGGAGGAACAGACAGAAGAGCATAGGGAAGCAACAAAACCAGTATTTGTTGTTGTTGTTTTTTTTTTATAAGGTTATCTCTCTTCTTTCTTGATCTTGAATGGAAAACATTTTGGAAACGAACCACCAACAAGGTTTTCATAAAATTCATGCCTAGAATATTTCAAAACAAAGTTTGCAGTCTTCAGGCCTCATGCTGCCTAAAGGCAGAGGGATCAACAGGATGACCTTTTGGGGTCCTTTGCAGTATGTAGCCCCTCTGAACTCGAGGCGCAAGGTCTGGGGAACAGGAGAGTGTGAAGGAAATCTTGTTCACACCTGACTGGTCTGGGGACAGTCTGCTAAAAGGTGAGGCCACATTGGAGAAGTCAGGAAATGGCTTGAAGTTTTCTTCATTTCCATCCATTTTGTATTCTGGCTCCATCTGTTGGTGGGGTAGGAGCTCAGATTTCACAAACAGGGTATGGGGAGGCAGGAAGCTCACTGGCTGTGTGCCCCGTTTTCTTGCCTCGCTTGCCCACATCTTACAAATCTCTTTCATCATTTTTCTTTCTGGTTTTCTTACCCCCTTGCCTCTAGCACTGTAAAATCTTGGCAGACCCTAGAGCCAAGTTTATTTGGGTTGAATAAACAGTGAGATGAGGTTTTATTTTCTTGTTTCTGCATTGAATTGGAGGAAGGGGAGCTACAATGTGAAGTTGGCCGCTTGGGAAGCCATTACATAATTCTGCTATTCCTCCAGGAAGAGTTCTTATTAATAACCCTTATTGATAATAAATCAAGATGTTGAGGTAAACCAGAAGGTCGCTTCATACAAGAAAATAGAGTTTCCAAGCACAGTGGCTCACACCTGTAATTTCAACACTTTGCGAGGCCAAGGTGGGACGATTGTTTGAGCTCAGAAGTTAAAGACTATGCTGGGCAACATAGGAGACCCCATCTCTACAAAAAAATTTAAAAATCAGCCAGGCATCGTGGTGCCTGCCTGTAGTCCCAGCTCCTTGGGAAACTGAGGTGGGAAAACCACCTGGAGAACCAACCACCAGGAGGTTGAGGCTGCAGAGAGCCATGACTCAGCCACAGCACTCCAACCTGGGCAAACGGCGAGCACCTATGTCCAAAAGCAAAGAAACCCAAAATAAAGAAAGGTAAGCAAATTGAATGAAATGAGCCCAAGATCCAGATTTGGAGCTGAACTCTTGTGTCCTTTTGCCCAGCCAGTTATTTGGAGCAGCCACCCTGGACTACCTCCTTTGTCCCTTTTTTTAAACAGAAATACTACCTTTAAAATGGATCACTTTGACTTGCTCGATCATTGCAGCTACAAGATAACACGCTTATTCTTTCTTTTTTTTTATTTTTTTTTTTACTGCATTTTAGGTTTTGGGGTACATGTGATGAACATGCAAGATTGTTGCATAGGTACACACATGGCAATGTGGTTTGCTGCCTTCCGTCCCCTCACCTGTATCTGTCATTTCTCCCCATGCTATCTCTTCCCTCCTCCCCACCCCCCCACCCCTCCCCCATTTCCCCCCAATGGACCCCAGTGTGTAGTGCTCCCCTCCCTGTGTCCATGTGTTCTCATTGTTCAACACCCGCCTATGAGTGAGAATATACGGTGTTTGATTTTCTGCTCTTGTGTCAGTTTGCTGAGAATGATGGTTTCCAGGTTCATCCATGTCCCTACAAAGGATGCGAACTCATCATTTTTGATGGCTGCGTAATATTCCATGGTGTATATGTACCACATTTTCCCTATCCAGTCTATCATCGTTGGGCATTTGGGTTGGTTCCAGGTCTTTGCTATTGTAAACAGTGCTGCAATGAACATTCGTGTGCACGTGTCCTTGTAGTAGAATGATTTATAATCCTTTGGATATATACCCAGTAATGGGATTGCTGGGTCAAATGGGATTTCTATTTTTAGGTCCTTGAGGAATCGCCATACTGTCTTCCACAATGGTTGAATTAATTTACATTCCCACCAACAGTGTAAAAGTGTTCCTATTTCTCCACAGCCTCTCCAGCATCTGTTGTTTCCAGATTTTTTAATGATCGCCATTCTAACTGGTGTGAGATGGTATCTCAATGTGGTTTTGATTTGCATTTCTCTGATGACCAGTGATGATGAGCATTTTTTCATGTTTGTTGGCCTCCTGTATGTCTTCTTTTGTAAAGTATCTGTTCATATCCTTCGCCCATTTTTGAATGGGCTTGTTTGTTTTTTTTCTTGTAGATCTGCTTTAGTTCTTTGTAAATTCTGGATATCAGCCCCTTGTCAGATGGGTAGGCTGCAAAAATTTTTTCCCATTCTGTTGGTTGCTGATTCACTCTACTGACTGTTTCTTTTGCCGTGCAGAAGCTGTGGAGTTTGATTAGGTCCCATTTGTCTATTTCAGCTTTTGTTGCCATTGCTTTTGGCGTTTTGGTCATGAAGTCCTTGCCTACACCTATGTCCTGAATGGTTTTGCCTAGATTTTCTTCTAAGGTTTTTATGGTGTTAGGTCTGATGTTTAAGTCTTTAATTCATCTGGAGTTAATTTTGGTGTAAGGTGTCAGGAAGGGGTCCTGTTTCTGCTTTCTGCACATGGCTAGCCAGTTTTCCCAACACCATTTATTAAACAGGGAGTCCTTTCCCCATTGCTTGTTTTTGTCAGGTTTGTCGAAGATCAGATGGTTGTGGGTATGTTGTATTTCCTGTGAGGCCTCTGTTCTGTTCCATTGGTCTATATCTCTGTTTTGGTACCAGTACCATGCTGTTTTGATTACTGTAGCCTTGTAGTATAGTTTGAAGTCTGGTAGTGTGATGCCTCCTGCTTTGTTCTTTTTGCTTAGAATTGACTTGGCTATGCGGGCTCTCTTTTGGTTCCATATGAAGTTTAAGGTGTTTTTTTCCAGTTCTGTGAAGAAGGTCATTGGTAGCTTGATGGGAATAGCGTTGAATCTGTAAATTACTTTGGGCAGTATGGCCATTTTCACGATGTTGATTCTTCCTAACCATGAACATGGAATGTTTCTCCATCTGTTTGTATCCTCTGTTATTTTGTTGAGCAATGGCTTGTAGTTCTCCTTGAAGAGGTCCTTTACGTTCCTTGTTAGTTTTATTCCTAGGTACTTTATTCTTTTTGTAGCAATTGTGAATGGCAGTTCGTTTTTGATTTGGCTCTCTTGAAGTCTATTACTGGTGTATAGGAATGCTTGTGATTTTTGCACGTTGATATTGTATCCTGAGACTTTGCTGAAGTTGTTTATCAGTTTTAGGAGATTTTGGGCTGAGATGATGGGGTCTTCCAGATATACAATCATGTCATCTGCAAATAGAGACAATTTGATTTCCTTCTTTCCAATTTGGATACCCTTTATTTCTTTTTCTTGCCTGATTGCTCTGGCTAGAACTTCCAGTACTATATTTAATAGGAGTGGTGAGAGAGGGCATCCTTGTCTAGTGCCAGATTTCAAAGGGAATGCTTCCAGTTTTTGCCCATTCAGTATGATATTGACTGTTGGTTTGTCGTAAATAGCTTTTATTGTTTTGAGATACGTTCCGTCAATACCTAGTTTATTGAGGGTTTTTAGCATAAAGCGTTGTTGAATTTTGTCAAAAGCCTTCTCTGCATCAATTGAGATAATCATGTGGTTTTTGTCTTTGGTTCTGTTTATGTGGTGAATTACGTTTATGGACTTGCGTATGTTGAACCAGCCTTGCATCCCCGGGATGAATCCTACTTGATCATGGTGGATGAGCTTTTTGATATGCTGTTGCAATCGGTTTGCCAGTATTTTATTGAAGATTTTTGCATCTATGTTCATCATGGATATTGGCCTGAAGTTTTCTTTTCTTGTTGAGTCTCTGCCGGGTTTTGGTATCAGGATGATGTTGGTCTCGTAAAATGATTTGGGAAGGATTCCCTCTTTTTGGATTGTCTGGAATAGTTTCAGAAGGAATGGTATCAGCTCCTCTTTGTATGTCTGGTAGAATTCAGCTGTGAACCCATCTGGACCTGGGTTTTTTTTGGGTGGTAGGCTCTTTATTGCTGCCTCGACTTCAGACCATGTTATTGGTCTATTCAGGGTTTCGGCTTCTTCCAGATTTAGGCTTGGGAGGATGCAGGTGTCCAGGAATTTATCCATTTCTTCCAGGTTTACTAGTTTATGTGCATAGAGTTGTTTGTAATAATCTCTGATGATGGTTTGGATTTCTGTGGAATCTCTGGTGATATCCCCTTTATCGTTTTTTATTGCATCAATTTGGTTATTCTCTCTTTTCTTTTTTATTAATCTGGCTAGTGGTCTGTCTATTTTGTTGATCTTTTCAAAAAACCAGCTCCTGGATTTATTGATTTTTTGAAGAGTTTTTTGTGTCTCTATTTCCTTCAGTTCTGCTCTGATCTTAGTTATTTCCTGTCTTCTGCTAGGTTTTGAGTTTTTTTGATCTTGCTCCTCTAGCTCTTTCAATTTTGATGATAGGGTGTCAATTTTAGATCTCTCCTTTCTTCTCATGTGGGCACTCATTGCTATATATTTTCCTCTAGAGACTGCTTTAAATGTGTCCCTGAGATTCTGGTATGTTGTGTCTTCGTTCTCATTGGTTTCGAAGAACATCTTTATTTCTGCCTTCATTTCATTGTTTATCCAGTCAACATTCAAGAGCAAGTTGTTCAGTTTCCATGAAGCTGTGCGGTTCTGAGTTAGTTTCTGCATTCTGAGTTCTAACTCGATTGCACTGTGGTCTGAGAGACTGTTTGTTATGATTTCTGTTCTTTTGCATTTGCTGAGGAGTGATTTATTGCCAATTATGTGGTCAATTTTAGAGTAGGTGTGATGTGGTGCTGAGAAGAATGTATATTCTGTGGATTTGGGGTGGAGAGTTCTGTAAATGTCTATTAGGTTTGCTTGTTCCAGGTCTGTATTCAGGTCCTGGATATCCTTGTTGATTTTCTGTCTGGTTGATCTGTCTAATATTAACAATGGGGTGTTAAAGTCTCCCACTATTATTGTGTGGGAGTCTAAGTCTCTTTGTAAGTCATTAAGAACTTGCCTTATGTATCTGGGTGCTCCTGTATTGGGTGCGTATATATTTAGGATCGTTAGCTCTTCTTGTTGCAGTGATCCTTTTACCATTATGTAATGTCCTTCTTTGTCTCTTTTGATCTTTGTTGCTTTAAAGTCTATTTTATCAGAGATGAGAATTGCAACTCCTGCCTTTTTTTGCTCTCCATTTGCTTGGTAGATCTTCCTCCATCCCTTTATTTTGAGCCTTTGTGTATCCTTGCATGTAAGATGGGTTTCCTGGATACAGCACACTGATGGGTTTTGGCTTTTTATCCAATTTGCCAGTCTGTGTCTTTTGATTGGGGCATTTAGTCCACTGACATTTAGGGATAGTATTGTTATGTGTGAATTTGATGCTGTCATTTTAATGCTACCTGGCTGTTTTGTTGGTTAGTTGATGCAGATTCTTGATTGTGTTGATGCTCTTTTACCATTTGGTGTGTTTTTGGAGTGGCTGGTACTGGTTGTTCCTTTATATGTGTAGAGCCTCTTTCACGAGTTCTTGTAGAGCAGGTTTGGTGGTGATGAAATCTCTGAGTGCTTGCTTGTTCACAAAGGATTTTATTTTTCCTTCACTTATGAAGCTTAGTTTGGCTGGATAGGAGATTCTGGGTTGAAAGTTCTTTTCTTTAAGGATGTTGAATATTGGCCCCCAATCTCTTCTGGCTTGTAGGGTTTCTGCTGAGAGATCTGCTGTGAGTCTAATGGGCTTCCCTTTGTGGGTAACCCGACCTTTCTCTCTGGCTGCCCTTAGCATTTTCTCTTTCATTTCAACCCTGGTGAATCTGACGATTATGTGCCTTGGGGTTGCTCTTCTTGAGGAATATCTCTGTGGTGTTCTCTGTATTTCCTGGATTTGAATATTGGTCTGCCTTGCTAGGTTGGGGAAGTTTTCCTGGATAATATCCTGAAGAGTATTTTCCAGCTTGGATTCATTCTCTTCATCACATTCAGGTACACCTATCAGACGTAGATTAGGTCTTTTCACATAGTCCCACATTTCTTGAAGATTTTGTTCATTCCTTTTTGCGCTTTTTTCTCTGTTCTTGCCTTCTCTTTTTATTTCATTGAGTTGATCTTCGACCTCTGATATCCTTTCTTCTGCTTGGTCAATTCGGCTGTTGAAGCTTGTGCATGCTTCACGAAGTTCTCGTGTTGCGTTTTTCAGCTCCATCAATTCACTTATACTTCTCTCTATGCTGTCCATTCTCGTCAGCAGTTCGTCCAATCTTTTTTCAAGGTTCTTATTTTCTTTGCGTTCGGTTAGAACATGTTCTTTTAGCTCACTATAGTTTCTTACTACCCACCTTCTGAAGTCTGATTCTGTCATTTCATCACCCTCCTTCTCCATCCGGTCTGGTTCCCTTGCTGGTGAGGAGTTGTGATCCCTTTTAGGAGGAGAGGTGTTCTGGTTTCGGGAGTTTTCATTCTTTTTGCGCTGGTTTCTTCCCATTTTTGTGGGTTTATCCACCTGTTGTCTGTCTCTGTCCCAGGGAGTTGGAGCTTTATGAGTTTCTGTTGCACTATTGCCTTTTTTGATTTTTCTTTCAGGTCTGACCCACCCAGCTAGCAGCACGCCTAGCCACTGCCTGCCCGCAGGGGCTTTGCTGAGCTGAGCTCTTCCCTGTAGTCCTTTTTATATGGGCGTAGTCAGAACTGTCTCCTCAACAGTGGCCCCGCCTCCGTTATGGCGGACTCTCTCTGTTGTGGCAGGTTGCCTCGGCAACGGGGGCCTGCCTCCATAGCGGTGGAGAGTCTCAGTAATGGCGGAAGCCCCTCCCCCACCGAGCCGGACCATCCTGGTTCAGCTGTGCTTGGTTTGAAGGGCTCAACCCAGAGGGCTTCCAATTACTGTTTTTGTTTTCGTTGTTGTTGGGGGTGGAGGGGTGGGACCAACCGAGCCTGATCACCTGGCTCCCTGACTCAGAGTCTTTTCTTTTAAGTTGAACGACCCCGCGTTCCGGTCGCTTGTTGAAAAGGCGCCGGGATCTCCCGTGCTGCGACTCACGGAGTCGGCTGGAACTGCGGCACCGGCTCCTGGCGGATTTTTTGCCTAGGAATCTCCTGGCCTGGCTCGCTATTTCAGATGAATGGGCAACTCTGCCGTCTTAGGGCTCTGCTCGCCAGCTAAGAGGGCTCCCAGACCAGTGGCTTTTGTAAGGAGAACCGCAGCAACAGGGCATGGTCACAGCAGCCGCGGGCGGAATCAGCCCCGTGGGGGCCAAAACAGCCGCACCGGCTGGGACTGCGATGCTGGCGACCCCTCTGCCTGGGTATCTCCTGGTCTGTGGGCAATAAGAGTTCGTCTGGAAATGCGGCGTCCACTCACCCTCTGCACTTTCAGTGGGAGCTGAAGTCCTGAGCTGTTCTTAGGCGGCCATCTTCCCAGCATTCCCCCCACGCTTATTCTTTCAAAGCGCTCACCGAGGAAGTGACTTGGGAGGTGTCTCTGAGTACATAAACTGCTTATTAGTCATATGTGGTTAAAAATCATTGTTTAAATAATTTTACAATTAACAGTCATTATTAATCAAAGACTCAACAGGTTAAAGATACATCCAGCAATGATCCCACCTGCAGTTTTCCCACTGTGCCTTGGGACACCAGAGACTGTTTTGAGTATGTAGATCCTAGGTGGTTTTGTTTCTGTTCGCACATTTGTGACGATGGAATAAAAAGCAAAGAAGTTGAAGAAAGCCTAAAAGAGATGAAGTGTGTGTATGAAGATGGATGTACCAGGTAGTTGCGTTGAACTGACTTATCTACTACTCAGAGAAAAACTTCCAAAAACACAGCAGATCACAGGTGAGATATCATACAAAATACCAGAGAAGACAAAATAATCGGCATGCCTTGCTCCATCGCCATCCCCTTACTCCCCTGAGCTTCTTCATCTCATGACAGGGGAATCATCCAAGAAAGAGTAGATTAGATGAAATACCCAATATGTAGATTTTTCAGAGAGGAAAACCCTCTCCAAAATTCTTGCCATACTACCTGAAGAATTTTTGGTGGAACTGATCTGCTATAAAATTAACTAGTCCCCATTCTGTTTGCAGGGTAAAGGCTGAGTATCCATTTTCCGAATACTTATGTTACATCAGATAATTGACTGTAGACGGAAGGCCTACGAGCCAAAGTGAAGAGTTTTGAGCCATTTAAAAATATATAATCCCAGTTAGGAAACTGCCTTTTAAGGGTGAGGGTGGCCTGGTTAAAGTCTTCTTAACCAGAGAGGAAGTGGGAAGGCCAAGGCCAGAGCTCTAATTTGAGTTCTTCTACAGACTAACACATCAGTAAGTCCCTGGGGCCTCAGCTGATTTCCTCAACAGCAACAAGACACATAGGAGGCTTGGACTTGAGTGTCTGCAAGGTATCCGCCTCTTCTACCATTCTATGTTTCCGGAAAACCTAGAAGGCCTAGAGGTCTTGTTATTTTTGTGTGGAAAAAACAATGAGAGCAATTGGTTGCTATTGTATTGGTTCAATCTCCACAGCTTTTTGAGAGCCTTTCAAAAGTTCTGTCATCTACTTGGCTAAGGAAATAGACAAATGGCATGCCCTGAGCCTCTGCTCCAATTTAGTCCCATGTGTCCCAAGAGTCTTCTGCAGAGACCTCTATTAATGTCTCCTCCATTTGTCCAATACTAATGATGGTAATGATAATAACGTAATTATTCCAGTTTATTGATGTCAAGTGCATGTTGATTACAAATGGAACAGGAAGTATTTACTTACCTCCTGCTTTTCCAAGCTGGTTGTGAAATCAGAGCCCAGCTTTGGAGCAAGCATGAAGCCTGCACCTTCCGTAATTGTGATGGGATCCAGATGCGGCTTTGTCCCATGAAGGCAAGTGATGAAAGCAGTAAATGGGTCCCATGCATATATGCTCTGCCCAGGTGGGGTCCACCCCCGGGTCCCTCTCTGTGAGACAATCCTGTTCTGCATTTCCTCCAATTAACTCAGATGATGTAAAAGGTTGAAAGACATCCCCCCCTGGCAGCTTGCACATAGTAGGTGTTTGGTTTACATTCATTCATTTATATTCCAGTGAGGGCAGAGCATCCCACTGAAAGCAATCTGAAGGCAGCTGAATATGTGGTACTCTTGGAGTGATACTAAGTGAGGCAAAAATATACTGATATAAGAACGAGCCACTAGCAGGAAGCCAACACTACAGTGAAGGAGGGCTTTTTTAAAAGAACTATTGCAGAGTGCTAAGGATTGATCCACAGGACGGGTAAAAAGAACAGGAGAGTCAAAGAATAAAGAATACCTCGTCCTGGAAGCCAGGAGGTCAGAGTATCAAGAAGGGAAAGATGGTATTTTCACAGTGCTCAAAGGTATTTCTTGCTATCCAAAGTCCTGCCGTTCTTACTCTCCCATTATATCCCTTTGTGGGTGGGGTGGGATGGGCTTTCTGTTTTTTATTTTTCTCGCCTTTCCCTGTGCCTTTCTCTTTACCCTACAACCCTCCAAAACTATGAAGTATATTTATGCAATGTTAGGCTCATTGTTTAAACAAATATTTTTGTTTCCTCACCTGAACTGAATAAGTTGTGTTTTTGTGAGGTTTACGGACAAGCAGATCTTCATTACATTTTTATGAGCACACAACCTTCATGATAATGGAGACAAGTGGCATCCTTAACACAGGGTAGGAACAAGCACTCCTAGAGAGCAATTAACAAAAAAATTATTTTTTAAGCCTATAAAAGTAAGATATTTAAACAGCCTCTTATCGATCATAGGGGCCCAATTTTTTATATAATTTTAAAGTGGCCTAATTTGAAAACCATACTCTATTGGGATCTGAATTTTTTTAATTGTGATTTTCATTTTTCCTCGAACGTCCTAGGGTATTTTGACATTGTATGTGTAAACTGCATATGGTTTTCGTTTTTGAATAAAAACCTATGGTGTTTTTATTTGTTTGTTTTAGAGACATAGTCTTCCTCTGTCACCCAGGCTGAACTACAATGGTACAATCAGAGCCTACTACAACCTCAAGCTCCTGCACTAAAGTGATCTTCCTGCCTTAGCCTCCTGAGTAGCTACAACTACAGGTGCACACCACCAACCTAGTTAATTGCTTTATTTTTGCGGAGACAGGGTTTCAATATGCTGCTCAAGCTGGTCCTGAACTGCTGGCCTCAAGCAATCTTCCCGTCTTGGTCTCCCAAAGCACTGAGATTGCAAGCATGAGCCATCACGCCCAGGCTTTAATGTAAAACTATATGTTTTGAAGGTTAATTGCAATATGTAGGTTATGAGCAGGAAATAAAATGATTCATATACAGTAACTGAATATCCTGAACAATTATAGCTGATTTGGTCAAGAGCCAATTAAAAAAAAAAATTTAAGCTTAAAAATAAAAAGACAAGCTTTTTTTTCCTATTACACAAATACACATGTTCATTGTACAAAATTTAGAAGATGCAGACAAATTTTAAAAATTCCTAACGTCATCTTGTATAAATGAAAACCCTATTTAATAATATGATGATGCATTAGAGAATGAAGAGAGCGCTAAGTGATCAGTCTCCTGGACGACAGGCACATATGGGGCTGTCCTGGGAAAACTGGCAATCTGTGTATCCTATTCATTAAATGTCTGCCATTCCCCAAATTGTTGTTGGTGTGAGAAAAACTTCAGTAAGAAAAAAAAAAATTCCTGTTCTCATGGAGCTTACATTCTAGACTTAAAAATGACCACGGTTAACTTTGGGGCTAGTATTGTTCTAGTCGTATAAATGGACATATTATTTTCTTTTTCTTTCTTCAAGACATTGTGCTTTCATTACTTTATGAGAACCTTTCAAATGTACTATATGCCTTCCTGACTTCTTATATAGAGACCTTCAATCTCATTTTGCATTTTTTTTTTTTTTTTTTTGAGACAGAGTCTCGCTCTATCGCCAGGCTGGAGTGCAGTAGCGTGATCCCAGCTCACTGCAACTTCCGTTTGCCAGTTTCAAGCAATTCTCCTGCCTCAGCTTCCCTAGTAGCTGGGACTATAGGCAGGCACCACCACACCTGGCTAATTTTTTGTACTTCTAGTAGAGATGGGGTTTCACCATATTGGCCAGGATGGTCTCGATCTCTTGACCTTGTGATCCGCCCACCTCGGCCTCCAAAAGTCATTTTGCATTTTCTAAGCAGGTAAACTGATACGTTGGAAAGGAGAGTAAACCAAGAGATGGTACCCAGAATTCACGCCCATTCTTCCACCATCTGGCCATGAGATTTTGGCCTGATAAGTCTTTCTCTGGCCACAGCTTCCTCATCTGCAAAATTAGGTCAGGATGATCTCCAAAATACCTTGAAGTTTTAAATCTGTGACTGTTTACTTCAGCAATTTTCTTCTAATTAATATATGCCGAATTTGGACAAGTAGGTAAAATCCTGTGATTTTTTTTCTGAGAAAAATAAGAAAATATTTCAGCATTAAGTTATACTTTATAATGATGAATACAATATTTGTATGATGGACATGTTAATATTTTGAATGTATCTATGTGATAAATACATGTTAGGGAAGCTTTGTTTCCCCAGATGTTTGTTGAATGATTGAATAAAAATCTATTTCTTAATTTATGCAATAGGATAATTTTTTAAGAAAAATGATTAACACTTTCAGATAATTGCAGCTCCCGAACTCTGAGGACAGGCAATTCTATTCTCAAAAGCAAGCACAAGGTGTTTTTCTGCCTCTGGGAGCATTGCAAAGATCTCATAGTCTTTGCTTGTGGCGTTTTAATCTCAACTCCAGTGAACACGTTCCTTTCTTCTGAGTCTTCACAGAGGGGACGTAAAATTCCACATGCTGTCTACTCCGTTGTACAATGTTTTGGGCCTATTATTTATATGCTGCAAAAATGAAGACAACCTGGATTCCATGCAGTTCAGCAGATTGTAGCTTCATTAGTTACATTACAAATATCTCATAAATCGAAAATAAATTCAAAAATAGCAAATTTACAGCTATTTATCAGTAAGCTTTCCTTTACATTTAATGAAACATACTTTTACAATAAGACAGTATTTTATAGTACTCAATTAAATTGATTGTAAACCTCTAAAGATCAGAGTAAATATCTGTATATATCTTAATCTTCCTCAAATTCATATTTCCAGTCAACAATGACAAGAAATGGTTTCCTGTAGAATTGTTGTAAATACTCATTTTTTAAAATGCTATTATTTTGCCTGTTTCTCAGCCTGTTGTATAATGTGTTTAATAATGAGGAGACTTGCTGAGTCTTCTGGCCTTCATCTTTCTCTTGTGCTGGATGCTTCCTGCTCTCAAACATCAGATGCCGTGTATTTCAGATTTTAGACTTGGACTTACACCAGTGGCGTGCCAGGGGCTCTCGGGCCTTCGGCCACAGGCTGAAGGCTGCACTGTCAGTTCCCCTACTGTTGAGTTTCTGGGACTTGGACTAGCTTCCTGGCTCCTCAACTTGAGGAGCAGACAGTCTATTGTGGGACTTCACCTTGTGATCGTGTGAGTCAATTCTCCTAATAAACTAATAAACCTAATAAGCTCCCCTTCCTATATACATCTATCCTATTAGTTCTATCCATTTAGAGAACCCTGACTGGTACAGCATGGCTCTACCTGTAGTAGTGCCAGTACAGGCTCACAGATGGTACACGGAGAATTGAGAGAGGGTTAGAGGCAGAATCATGTTTGTTGTCACCCTGGACTTGGGACTTAAAGAGGAGGAGGACTCAAAATGGTGGTGAGACAAGGGCACTTGCTTTGTTTTCTGAGATGAATGATACTCTAATTCATAGGTGGGTCACTGCAGAAGGGACATCTCTCCTCTGGCAACAGCCTTAAGCAGGGCAGTGGTGAGGGCAAAGGTAGAACTTGGCCTTTTTTCAGTTAAAGCGGAGGAGGAGGGAGATGACTGATGAATGAGCCTCACTTAGAATGAAAGGATGTAGCCTGCAGCCTGTGAGACTGAAGGACTGCTAGCGCCACCCTAGGGAGACTTCTAGAACCAGTTAAGAAATACTTGGGATGGAGGTGGGGGGAGGTGTGGGGGTGGAGGTAGGGGTGCCGAGAAAGCAGGAAATAAATACCAAGAGAACTCTGTCATCATTTTGGAAGCTTTGTGATTTTTCCATGCTTTTTACTCCTGTTACCACCTCTGTTCATGTGCTTGAAAAACCCATAAAAAGAAGCAAGCATGTATGTTTATTTTGAAGGCCATCAAAAGGAAGCCAAGAGCTATGTGGACTCTGGGCAACTCTTCCACGGGGCTTGGGAAGTGGCATCAACGAAGAGAGAGTCTGGAGATTGGAGAAATTTGGGAATGAGTTGGGGGGGCAGGGTGAAGAGCTAAGCTGGGAGGGAGGGTAGAGCCCCAGACCTGAGATGGCAGAAGGCAGGGATGGAGGCCCCTGCAGGAGACCACCACTCCCCTCTCGTGGTGCCAGGCAAAATACAGGATGCCCAGGTAAGTTTCAATTTCAAAAAACAGCAGCCATTTTCATAATATTGGGGATCTACTAAGAAACAGTCTGCTGTTTCTTTGAAATTCAAATATAATTAAGCATTCTATAAGTTTATTTGCTAACTCTGGTATCCTTATTCCCACTTTTTTTTTTTTTTTTTTTTTTTTTTTTTGCCAGTCCTTCAAGCCCATTGCACCACCGTGTGATCAGGGGCTGCATCAGCCCCATTCAGGGGAGGAGGATGGTCCAGAAAGCAGCCAGATGTTTTTGAGATGAACTACTACCAGAGGTCCGCAGGCTCCAGGACAGAATCCTCACCTAGAACAAGAGGTTCAACATGGGAGAAGAATGCTTCCAAACTTGGAGTCAGACACTCGTTGACTCAATTCCTAGATCTGTAATCCTCAGCAAGTTGTACAATACCACTGAGACACAGTCTTCTCATCTATAAAATGGAGAAAATGATACCTCCTACTTTGAAAATGTTAAATGGCATTCCTGGCACAGTGCCAAGATAAATTCCTCGGTAACATGATAGGGATAGTTTCTACCATTCTGTTCACGGGGTACGCTTCTCTTTAGAACATACTCCCTTGGGTAACGCTCAATAACAGTAATAAAACAGCCCCAGTGCCTTCCACTGGACATCCCAAGGCGTGTTTGGAACTAATCTGGTTCCCTTGAAGTTCCTGGAGTTTGTTAGCAGATATAAGTGGTATGGAGTAAGTCCATACCTCTCAAAAAGCACTATAATGTAGGACCTACTTGGTCATCTCCGTAAAACAGAGCCAAGAAAGCACCTAACTCCTCACCCACATAGACCAGGGAGAGACTCAAAGCATCACTGAGTCTCATAGTTATAACATCTCACGCAAAGAAGTGCAGACATTCTTCTGGCTAAACCGAAATCTAAGCTGGGTGGGCAGGTAGCCTGCTTCCTCCCTACATTCCTCTAATAAACTCAGATTCCCCAAGATTAAGTGTGTTGCCAAAGAATTTCAAGGCACGCAAAGGTGAAGCTTGGCATTTGTAAAGGAGAAATTACTTTTAGCTTGTTTTACTAAAATCTGGTTTGCTTAAATCTGTTCATCTTTATCTGTACCACTGTGTTACAAAAACACACAAATTATCAGATTTTTAGATGCATTTCCTTGACTCTAATTTTAGTGGGAACCAAGAGAAGCTCATCTGAAGACGGAGGGCAGTCGACTGCACGCGGGTGAAGAAGGGAGTCAGCTAAGATGCTCAGACTTGTGTCCTGCGTTCCATTCACAGCGTACTAAGGAAACCCAAGCTGCTGCCAACTTTCCTTCCACTCTCATATGTTAGGAGAGAGCTGCCAGGGTGATCATCAAAAATGCAGAAAGAACAGAAGCCCAATAATACCAGTACTTTATTTCTCTCTAGAAGGCCATGGCACAGAGTAGTGGTGCTGCAGAAAGACACCCCATGAGGCCTATTACTGCCTTTGTTCTATGAGACCTCAGGAAAACCCCAGTTTCATTGCTCATCTGTAAAATGAGACTCCAATAATCTCTGCTGTGCCTACTGCAATGATTGTGGTGAGGATCAAATGAGATAATATATGTGAAATGTTATGTGCCCCAGAACTCCACCTTCAACATGCTTTTTTAATCTGCAGTCTCTGTACGTCAGCTTGTCACCATTATGAATGATAGGCTGCTCCATGACTGACTGATCAACTGTATTTCCCACTGCCTAACGAATTTCCAGTATCTTATGGCCAATAAATTAAAAATGAACCCACTCAGACCTGCCTCTCATGCTCATGATGCATCCAGACCGAGCAAGGATCTCGAATAGTCCCCCCACACCAATAGCGCAGCATTTCCCACACCAGATTTCTCCAGGCTCTCAAGAAAGAACATGGACAATGGTCACCTTAAAAATATCCAGTCTCTTGGATGGTGCAGGGGCATTACCCATCAGCTCTTGTAAGTGTGCTGACAGTGCATCTGAACACACACAAACCACATGGGGCTCAGTCTAAGCAAGACTCCTCACAACAACAACCAAACACACCCCAGAATCCTGTGAAAGCAATACCTGAACTTGGACGATGGACCAGAAATTCTGTCTCTTGTTTCATGAAAGAAAAAAGCCTCTGGATTTAAGGACAACCAATAAAAAAAACTGACAGGGTGAGTAAAACTGCGTGTGTTTTCCTACTCTAATATCTTGCATTCCTCGTGGTGAGGAACAAACAGCTAATGCTGAACACAAACATCTTGTAGGTGTTTGGATTCTGACTCTCTAAGTGGTATAAGCAGGAGTAGCCAGAAAGTCATGCTATTTGAGAAGAGTATGTAAGATGTACAGTGAGGCAAGGATTCTGTTTAATCCCCTGCAGAATTCCCAGTATCGATAGCAACGTCAAGAACATAGTAGGTGGTGAGAAAATATTTTTGAATGAATAAATGAGGGTAATGTGTTCAAAGTGGACCACTAGGTTCATGAAATGCTGCAGATCTGATGTTCACAAATGTTACATTCCATCTTGAGAGTCATAGCCGGGCTGGTGGTATTCTCATGGACTGCATAACTATCTTGCCCAGTTTGCAAATTACTTCTCAAACTCCTACACGAACTCATAACTCTACTGTTGAACAGTTTTCAAGGTTAAAATTCCCCCACTTTAAGCCCTGTAGCTTTCATGTCTTAATGTTTATTTTCTGTGATTTCTGAGGAGCCATTTCAAAGATAGTGGTAACCATTTATTCTCTGCCTCCTCAAAAGATAATTAAGAGCCAACAGACACACTGAATCTTGGCATTTGAATTGACAGCAGGAGATAAATATTTCCCTAAATGTTTGAATGTTAAACTGTAAGGTAAGTTGCCTTATCTGGAGCCCTTGACAAAATATAGACTCTGTTATCATTGTCACAGGGTAACTGGGTATAAACTGTTGCCTGAAGAAAGGATGCAGAGATATAGCAAGGAAGGCAAATACATAGCAAGCATAATGCCACTGCTTCTTACACACCCACAGCAGTCATCACTAATTGATTACAGCACTCTTCTCACTGTGCTCAAGCAACTCTTAGTAACACATTGTTTCCAGTAGCCATTACCAGTTGATCACAGAGTTGCATGTATGAATTAGCCATTTAACAGATATTTATTTAGTGCTGGAAATATGCCTGGTACTGGGGATTTACAATGAATAAAACAAGCAAAAATGTCTATCCTCCTAAAGCTTTTATTATGGTAGGGGGCAGGGTCAGTAATGAAGATAAGTAAGTTAAATAGCAGTATATTGGATGGTAACAAGTGCAGTGAAGAAAAGTAAATCAGGAAAGGGGGATAGAGATTGTTGGGAAGAGAGAGGTTATACTGTTAAATAAGCAGCTAAGTGTATCACTTTTTTCTGAGTAATGAATTCTCCCAGAGTTTAGTGGTTTAAAACAACAACACTGCGATTTCTGTGGATTGTGAATTAAGGGGCAGCTTAGCTGGATGGTTCTGGGTTGAGTCCTTCTTAAGTTTGCAGTCAAGATGTCAGCTGAGGCTACAGTCATCTGAAGACCTGAATGTGGCTGATGAATCAACTTCTAAGACATCTTACTCTCATGGTCACTGGGAGGAGACCTCAGTTCCTTATCACATGGGCCTCTCCAAGGAACTGCTTATATCTCCGCACAAGATAGCAGCTCGCTCCCCCCACAGTGGGTGACCCAAGAGGGCAAAGAGGAAGCAATGGCATATTTTGTGACCTAGCACTGGAAGTCAGTTTCTGTCATACCTGCCACTTCTCACTGGCTACACAAATCAATCCTGTTCAGGGGGAGGTACTATGTCATAGCATGATGCCAGGAGGCAGCTATCATTGAAGACATCTTGGAGATTGGTAGTTACACCAGGAAAGGAGATGAAGGATTGCGTTTGAAGGTAACTGAGGCCACAACTTCTTAACAGTGAGAATTACAAATGTAAAGACCCTGAAGCCAGTATTTGCTTGCCTAGCAAATAAGAACTAGCAGAGCAGTAACATGATCTGACTCACATTTAAACAGGACCTTTCTGATTGCTACATTGAGAACAGACTGAAAGGGAACAAGAGTAGAAGCACAAAGACAAATTAAGCAACTATTATAACAATCCAGACAAGAGGTGAGGAGAGCTTGAATGAAGGAGTAGCAGTGAGTGTAGTGAAGGTGAAATAGACAAGATGGGAGTCAAATTAAGCTTTTTTTTTTTTTGCAAGGTGTTGTTGAGTTGCAAACAGGAGCTCAGTTTGAGACATGTGAAGTTTGGATGCCAGTTGATATTAGAATTTAGAGCTAAAGAAAGAATAACAGGTTGGAGATATAAATGCTAGAACATATAGATATTGAGAACTATGAAACTGAATGAAATCACTGAGAGTGTACCTACACAAGAGACGAATTCCAGAAACTGAGCTCTAAAACACCCAACACTGGGATGTTAGGGAGATGAGAAAGTACTGGCTCAGAGACTGAAGCAGAACGGCCAGGAGGTGAGGGAATGTGGTACACTGGCAGCCAGCGAAGAGAGATCTACTGTGAGATAGTAGTCAACTTGTCAGCTATTGACTCGCCAAGGAAGAGAAGAACTAAGAAATCCCCCATTGGATCTATCAACATGGAGGCCATTAATTATTTTGACAATACAATTTTAATGGAGTAATGGGGTGAATGCTTGATTGGAGGAAATTCAAGAGAGATGGGAGAAGGGAAATTGAAGATAGCAAGTATACTCATGCTGTTTGAGAAACATGAGGAATTGACTGTAAAGGGAAGGAGAGAAGTGACGAGAGAGGGAAATGGTGTCAGGAGAAATGCCTCTTTGCCATCGAGGTTGTCATACGTATGAGAACGGTGGTACAGAAAGAGGTCAGGGGCACAGGCTCTGGCATGTGCTCATTTTTAACCCTGGCCTCACGTCTTACTGCTTGTGTGAACTTGGGCAAGTCCCTTAACCTGTACGTGCTTGGTTTCTTTATCTGCCTCATGGAGATAACAACAGTACCTCTTCATAAGGAAACGAGTGGATAAGCTGCCATATGTAGTATGCGTAACAGTTTTTGGAATACGGTGGACACTCAAGTAAGTGGTAGCTAAGTTTGTTCGTGAGGAAAATGATGATGTGATGGACCCAGCCACATTTCCAAACTCCTAGAAGCACCTGACACAACAAAGGAGACAAGTTTCCCTACTAATATGTAAGCTGCTGTCATAGTCATGATTCCTCACACTGGAGGGTTTGACATAGTAATGTGCTACAAACTGAGCCCAGTGAGGACCCAACAAAGAGGATGAGGCTAGACGGCAGGTTTCAGCAGCTCTGCAGGTCCCGCTCAATACTGACATACACAACATTTTTGAATCACGGACTGCTTGAGGGACAATACTTTTGTGGCAGAACATTTTGTTTATATCTCCTCATTTCCTGAGGATCCCCCCTGGAACAAGGGATTTCACTTTCTTCTCTTTTGTCCTAGCTGGCATAGTAGATACTCATTGGAAGATTCAAAAACAATCCCAGCTTACTGAAAATATCCAGCTTACGATTTTATCTGATGGCCTTTAGAAAGCGTAGATTCCTTAAGTGAAAGGGCACTGAGGCAGAGAAGAGTCAACAATTTTCATCAAAAGGTTTTTAAAACTGCCTGAAGCATTCTTAAAATTTTTACCGGATTCCTATTGAATTCATATTAGAAAACTCTAAATTTTGTAATACTTATTTTTAAAACAAATTCTTTCCCACATTCATTTCCTCACCTGGTTTTCTCACTTCACTAAAGACAAACATTTTCAAAAGATGAAATGTACATTCACTAATTCACTAACTTTTTTTTTTTTTCAGGATGGCATCTCAGTCTGTTGCCCAGGCTGGAGTGCAGTAGTATGATCTCGGCTCACTGTAACCTCCGCCTCTCGGGTTCAAGCGATTCTCGTGCCTCAGCCTCCAAAGTAGCTGTGACTACCGGCACCCGCCACCACGCCCAGCTAATTTTTGTATTTTTAGTAGAGATGGAGTTTCACCATATTGGCCAGGCTGGTCTCCAACTCCTGACCAGCCTGTCATGAGTTCCACCTTTGTGATCCACCCACCTTGGCCTCCCAAAGTGCTGAGATTACAAGTGTGAGCCAGCGTGCCCAGCTGGTTTACTGATTTTTAAAAATCTCCATGGATACGGAGTAGCCATACAATGCTACTCAAACTCAGACTCTTTTAATTAAAAGGAGACATTTTTAATAATGTGGAGGGACAATAGACATAACCTGGGTTTGTCTTGAGTAAACCAGAGCCTATCTGTGGCAAGTCAGGATACTTAAAACTTCCTAATTATACAAAGCTTTCACGAGACAGAAGGGCTTCCCATAGAGAGAAATTAAACATTTAATTTAAGAGAATTATACTAAGGCTTAGTTGATTTAGGACCTCAGGATCATTAAAAACTCCTTTCAGGCAGCAAACCACACTGCCATGTGTGTACCTATGCAACAATCTTGCATGTTCTTCACATGCAGCCCCAAACCTAAAATGCAATTAAAAAAAAAAAAAAAAATACTGGATAACAAAAAAAAAAAAAACTCCTTTCAGAAATCATTGAAAAGACCTTTTTCTAATACCCACCACTCTGTCACTGTTTCAAGAAGCCTTAACATGTAGTCAGACATCAGATGTATTAAATTAGGAGGAGTAGCCCACCATCCAGTAGTGGGACCTCCCCACAGAACTGGTCCTCAGGGCCTGTCCCTCCAAACATGAACAACATTCTCATTCTAAGCTGAATTCAGACTCACCCCTAACAACAAAGGAACTCACCTAAGAAGAATGGATGACCAGGACTTTGTCCCCTTCTGGGATTTAAGTGCCATTTCTCAGTAAGAAGTATGTAGGGAAAAGTGGGTACCTCCATTTCGAGGCCACTTTGACTTCAGAGTGTTTACTGCTGAGATTAATTGCGCCCTCCTGGACCAAAAAGGCAAAGCCTGAATCACAATGTAAATCTTTGGAGGTATGAACAGCCTCATCCTGATCAAATATGGCCTTCCCCTCGTCAACATGATGGTGTTATTCAAATACTGACATGGCTTCACTGTGTACAGAGGCTGATGTGGCGAAGTCTGCTCCACCACAATGTCATTGTGATTTACTCACTGCTTCTGGCCACACCTAAGCCTGGTCTAGGCTGGCTTGGGGTCATTGAGTTTAGCGTTCCGTTTCAGGCCAATGCAGAGGAACTTAGCTTGTGAGCTGAGAGACAGAGATGTCAATGTGAAATAGGAAACAAGACAGAATACTGGTACTATTGGATCAGGAAGCTCCAAGACAATTAAGGTTGTCCACCAACTCCTGAAGTCCACTGGACCCTAATCACACCTCATTCCTTACTTCTCTACTGCGACAGCCGAACATAGTTGAGATCCCCAGGAAAGAAAACAAATTCACTTGATCCTTGCTGAGGCTTCAACATTTCAACCACTGGAAAGTTTTCTTAAATCTTTTCTTCTTTGGGTTTACCATGTAACTTCTCCAGACAACCATCTAAAATAGCACTCTTCAAAGTTGTGATTCATAAACCACCTACATTACAGTATCCTGAGCTACTTGTTGAAAAACGCAAAGTCTAAGATCCTTCTGAATGAGAGTCTGGCAGTAGTGGTCAGAAATATATTTCAAACTTTCTGAATGATTCTGACATACAGTAACATTGAAAAACCACTAATCTGGAGCTAGTGTAGTGACTCTCAACCTTAGCCGCACAGAGTCACCTCAAGAACTTCTAAAAGTCCCAAATGCCTCAGACCAATCAAATAAAAATGCCTGGGGACAGAATTCATCTTTCAAAAGCTTCCCAAGTGATTCCAATGTACAATCAAGGTCAAAACCTCTGCAACAGAACCATAGTTCTCAGAAGATGATGAGGCTACTCCGTCACAGGAGGATGGCATTTAGGAACCAGACTGCATTCAAGGACAACTCCCCTGGGGAGAACTGGGGGAACTGGGGAGGTCTAGGCCAGTGTCACTTCAAGTGTGGTCTGCAGACCACTGCCAGTCATGAGTTTTTTCTTCAATAACCCACAAGATGTTTTCCCATGATGTAAAACAATCATTTGTTAAGAGTTTGTTGTTGTACCAAGACTTCCTTATAAAATCAACAGTATATTGATATATGTTCTGATCCAAGTTCCTTATCTCTTCATGGATCAACAACAAATAGTTGTGGCTGGGCACTTTGAGCAGCACTGCTTTAGACCAAATGCCCAGGCATGGGGATAGTACCGCAAGGGTTCCCATGGCAAAGAACTCTAGCCACTGAGTCCTAGAGCAGCTGAGGCCAATCTGGAAATGAAGCCCTCACAGGGGACAGCATGCCCATTCTAAACGATGATACAATGTTCGTAAGGACAGTGTGCTGGGCACCAAGAAGGGCTCAGAGAGACTTTTCACAAAGCCCAAACGTGAAGTGACAGTCTTGGTGGAAGCCCTTTGGCCCCAAACTCAGTGCTCCTTAATTTGTCATCCAGTGTGGACAATAGGGAGGTGACAAAACTGCCTGACCAAGGGCCAGAGTAACCCATGAATGGGTTCAGGGCCACGGAGCACAGAGAAGCTGCTATAGTAATGAGTCTCTCAGCTCCAAGAGAGACAGAATCAACCAAATCTCACTTAAAACAGACAATTTATTAGTTTGTCTCAGGCTTTTCTCATTTAGTGGCAATTATAGGCACTGGCAGCAGTGGGCTGACACTATCCCAGCTTAGCAGCCATAGCAGAATGACAGCCATGCCTCTTTCCCATAGTTACAGCAGAAGAGCAGGGGCTGCCCCCTTGCTGAGCCAGACTGGGTTATGCCTTCGTCTTTATGATCTTAGCAAGAAGGGAGAAGGGATTCTGGGCAGGGAAAGGTAATAGCTGCCCCCTACAAAAGCCTCCCAGAATGGCCAGCTGTGTATGCTGTAATACAAACAAGCCTGACTCAAACCTACCAGCACCACCATGCCTCCAACCCAGCCAGTGCATCTGTCTTTACAAACAAGTGGAGGCACCCAGGTCAGTAACCAACCCCCCCTACCCCCCCGCCAAAAAAAAAAATCACAACACCTACTTCTGTACCTTATTTGTTTTGTAGACATCATCCAAAATAGACTTCCTAAGGGATTTATTCCACTTACTCCTTCTCCAAAACCCAATGAAATAATCTAATTTATTCTCATCTGTTCATTTATTCACGTTTCATTCAACAAACATTTACTGAGTGTTGATGATGTTGATAGTTGGAGATACCCAGATAGATAAGGCATACTGCCCTCTTTTAAAACTTAACTGTGTTACTGTGTCCCTATGGATGCAATTTTCTTTTCGAATTTCTCTCTTCTTTCAGGCCTGGAACAGAAACTGGGAGAAAAAAGTGAACACTTCATAGTGGGTCTCTATGCTGAAAATGAGGAAGATCTTGTCACTGGGTTCTCTTCAGCCAAAAATGAGATAATCCACCTCTATGCTGTTAAGGAAAACCCCTTTCTATAAGCTTTCCAAGGAAATATAAGCTGGATCTGGATATGAGAATTCCTCCTCAGTACTGCTTAGCCAAATGTGATTTTTACAACCGCTTCCTAAAAAATGTTTTAGAAATTGTACTGAAAAAGGTTCACATTCTTGGACAAAATACAGCCTTTTAAAATGTAGACTCATGAAAGATTTAGGGACAAAGATTCCACACCAAATGGCAGTAGAGTTACTGAGTGAGCAGGGAGACTGTAGAGATGGTCCCACCTCCTACCCATCTGCAATGGATGGTGACATGAGAAGTTGGGTGAGGCACTGCTGGGACCAGAACTTGCTCTTTTTTAAATTGTACTTTGGGCTCTGGGGTACATGTGCACATCCTGCAGCGTGCAGGGTTGTTGCATAGGTACATACATGCCAGGGTGGTTTGCTGTCTCCTTTCTATTTATGAATGTGGCCAGAGATAGGGAACTGCATCAGAAAGGGGATGCCTAGGAATCCTGAGAGAGTCAGCAGCTCCATTCCCACAGTGACTCAACTGGATATGACTTTAGTTAAAGCCAGTGCCCTGGGCTCTATGCGCAAGATGCTTACCCCTGTAGATAAAGTGCCTGTTTGTCCCCATGTGCCCAGGGCAGTTTTGGTTCATGCCTGCCACCCCAGCTTAACTGTTAATGGCAACTTGCACTATCAGAAATATTCCAATTTGGACAATATATTATATGACCACATGGAAGGCTTTGCTCCAAGTCCTAAAACCCCCTTTATCACGAGCCTCCAGCATGAACTTCCCCAAGGCAAGCAGTGTAGCAAGGGTGTGTCTGCATCTACCCCAGCATTCCAGCACCGAGCCTGCCACGTGGAAGGCAGGCACTCAGGAGCTGCAGATTGGGTAAATGAATGAATGTCCGAGTTGATTTGGAATACGGTAATTACAAAGAAATGCATTCATTTACAGCATGCCTTTCACTGAACTTGCATATTTACGAGTTCTTGTCATTTCTGCCTACTGTCCAAACCTCTCATAAAGAGAGATTATAATGCCAAAAGAGGCCAGGACGTCACCTGGGGTGAGATGTGCCACACTCACAGGATGCAGCAGTGACCTGGGCAGAAAGTGTGCAAGGCAGAGGTGAAAACGCTGCTCTCCTGGCTTGGTACCTGAGAGATAGAGCCACTTCTTTTGGGTGGATACCAATTACAGGCAGCTGAGGAAAATACATTCTGTGGATTCTAGAGCAAGTAGTTTTGTAAAGGGTGTGTATGTGTGGAGAGTGGGAGATGGGAGGTTGTGCAGATGTAAGGGAAAACCAGAGAGAAAATTATTGTAAAAAAAAAAATCTTTGTTAAGTAGCAAAACCAGCAGCTGGACCAGATTAGCTGTTCCCTTCTCTTTCCTATTTTTGGACTTGGAAAGAAAATGTGCAAAATAATGCCTGTTTTGGAGAAAAGTAGAGAAGAAGGTTGGGGGGTGGGCTGGGGGGAGATGAGGCTGTGGACCAAGACAGAGAAGCTGAGGGCACTGAGGGGCTACATGGTTGGGGGCTCCACTCTTCCCCTGGAAACTGGGGACATCAACACTGCTCTCTCTTCCTCCCCAGGGAATGTGGGGGACTGAGTCTCTGCTCAGTGGCCAAGCAAAGCCTTAGAGACAAGTGCCAAAGCTGTGATTCTCACAGGGCGACAGCTGACGTCAGACACAGACCAGACAGCAGGAGGGACTTAACCTCCAGGCCACAGTGGAGCTGCTGGCGGGCAAGAGAAACCCCCCAGCCCACCTACTGTCCCAGTCTCCTTCCTGCCAGAAGGTGCGCACTGTTCTGCTCTGATACTGACCATTGGGCAACTCTCTCAGAAAAGCTCCAAGGGAATTCACTCCAGCTTGGTGTAAATGACAGAAGAGAAGCAGCAGGGGCTTACCTGACAGGGAGGAATCTCTAATGGCCATAATGCATATGTTATGTGGCAAATGTAAAAAGCATTTGGAAGGTTATAAAGCCTCAAAACTCCTACACTTCTGGTGAGAATATAAATTGGTATAGGCGTTGGAAAGCAGTTGGCAATATTTACTAAAATTTGATGTATGCACACCCTATTATGCAGCAATTCCATTCCTAGGTATAAAACAAGGAGAAATAAGTGTGTATACACACACTAATTACAGCAGAGTGTTAATAATAGCTCCAAATCAAACACCACCCAAATGCCCATCAGTAGTACACTGGACACATAATCACTGCTATATTCACGCAACAAGAATGAATCACTTTTAGAAACTAGCAGCAATGTGGCTCAACCTTGCATACACAAGTGAGCCAGGAAAGCCAGATAGAAACAAGGATCAAGGGTCTCACTCCATTTCTGTAAAGCACACAACAGGTGAAGCCAGAAGTTAGAATAAGGGTCGCCCTTGGAAGGGGATCTTGACTGGAAGAAAGAACGGGGACCTGCCAAGGAGCTGCTTGCAATCTTGGTGCTAGTTACAAAGGTGTGCAGACTTTGTATAGTTTCAAAGGGCTACTCTCCTATATGTACACTTTGTGGATATTGGGCATATTTCTATTTAAAAAGTGTGAATGCCACCAAAGAGGCCTACACTTGTACCATATGAACAGCTGGGCTTCAACTGGGCCCTAGGTAGAAAGTTGCTCTCTATGTTGAGCTGAAACTCAGTCCCTGGTTCTACCCTCTGTAGGCCACAGATATGTGGGTCCCCTTTGTACCACTTCCCTTCATGCTGGGTTCTGGGCTGAGCATACCCCATTCTCAATTCCCCTCAATGGCACAATTAGACTTTGTTCTAGAATTGCCAGATGTAGAGATGACTACCCTCTGTAGGAGAGGCCTCAAATGGTTGAAGCTTTGGGGGTTATTTGCCTTCATTTCTCATTTGAGATGATGCTTTAACTTCCAGCCCTCTGCCGAAGGTGGGGATACTCCAACCAGCCAAGAAGACATGGACTTCAGTGCTGTCTCAATTCTTCTGAGCAAAGAGGAGACCCAGAGGGGCTGGCCCGCAACCCGCAGCCAAGCTCCAAGACGGGGCCTGGAAACTAACTCATGGCGGAGGAGTTTTGACCACTTTCAGTACTTCCCCTGGGGCACTCACTGTCTCACCTCATTGAAACCATTAATGGGCCAACACCACTTCAGTTTCTCAAAGATTCAAGGAAGCCAAACTCCTGGACCAGAAGCGTCTTTTCACAGGAATGTGATAAACCTGGCACGTGAAAGGACTCACAGAGCTTAGTGTGACTGCCCTGAGGACGGAAACAGCAGCCACACTTGGTTAAGGCATTTGCCTCCCAGAAAAGGGAAAACTAACTAATTCCCTGGGAAGTGTCAGAGAGGTCTCTTTGTCTCTTGTAATGATTTCCATGCTCACCGTCTTGGGTGTCCTCTCCTGATAATCTGAATGACTATTTCTGAAGTATTAAGAAAAACTGAGTTCTCATGCCCACTCTGTTAGTTTCAGCCACAAAGTCACTTAAAACATATTTTGGCTGACAAGCATGGACCTCTCTTTTTTAAAAAACAAAAGACAAAATAGTCTATTTATATAGAAGTCTTCTTAGCAAGAAGAATGAAAATACAGCTCTGGCATGTCAATAAGAAGACACTTTCCTAGCCATTTAAGGCAAGGCCTCTCAGAAGGAATTCCACTTTGCTGACTCTTGACTGTTACAGGTTGTCTTTTATATCATCACTGACTGTTGTCTAGATGGAACCAGCTATTTAAGTTGCAGTGCCCAATGCACACTGAAAACGCATGTTTAGTTTAAATATTATGATGATCATAAGACAGTAACAGCAAAACATTAAACTAAGCTGGGGCACTGTGTGTTTGTACAGGTTGTATGCAGTTCGTGAAGCTGGCCCTGGGTCCAGGAAGCCTGTGAGAACATTCCTTTAAGTCAAGAACATTGATAATAATTGAGGCCCGGCGAATGTATAAGAAAAGAAAAAAAAGAAGATTGGAAGTGAAGAGTTAATGTCATTCCTTGGAGATACTATGGCACAGATGGAAAAATTGAACAGAACCAACAGGAGACTACTACTACTAGCGCTAATATGAAAGTTCAGCAAATTTGCCAGATACACTATCAAACCAAGAAGAACATAAAGAAGTTGAAACGGTGGCGATGGAGCATGGACAGATAAGGAGGATCTCCATAGAGCAGCTGCCACCTTGTTCACTGGAGTGGTAGTGGGAAAGCAGAGTTCTACCTCTTTGCATCCCACCAACAGACAGCTTCAATGTCATCCTTGATGCTTTATCCCCTGGAGTTTGGGATACCCAAACACTGGGTCTACAGAGTTGTGAAGGATCCCTAGACAAAGGACTGAGTGCCTGAGTCTGCAGGGCCAAGAGGGAGCGGGGGCTCACTACCCTCCCTTCTGATGACAGGTTCAAGACACTGAGTGGTTGGAGACAGATGGAAATGTGGATAGGAATGTTTTGCTTGGGGTAATTTAAAAGGGATTCAGCTCAAGACCACTGAGACAAAGGGGTATTTTACAAAGAGCTCTGTGTAGAGTGGATCCTGATGTGGAGCCAGAGGAGATATGATGCTCATTGAAGTCTAGAATTTTAAAATGTTCTTTTAACAAGTAAGGCTGTAGAGTCAGAAAGCCAGGACTTCATCCCTCACTGTACCACTTGTCTGCTCTGTAAATTTGTACAAATCCCTTAACTGTTTTAAGAGTTTCTCTCTCTGTGGATTTAATATTATTCTCACAATACTGTCTATCTACCAGGATTATGGGGACAAATAATGATGTAATGATTACCTCCAATAATCACTGCATGTGTTTCACAATCACAAAGCCTCTTTATTTTGGGGTCCTACTACTACTTCAAATTTGTTCTGTGGGGCTAATTATTTTCTGCTCCTGGATCATATTTAGGGCAAGTCTCACGGGCTTTATGGTCCCTTTCAGGTAATAAAAGCAGTCTCAGCTCAATAATTCATATTTTCAGTCCAGAGAAAAACGTGAATTTCACATTTGGTCCACAGCTTCAGCTTCTGCACATTCACTCACAGCTTGAGCCTGGAGTTGGGTGGCTGCTGCAGTGGCCCAGGTGGTGACTCTGACTTCTTGAGATCTGATTCTGCCTCCCCGATACTGTTAATGGTGGTTTCTGATCCCCTTAGAATCACAGCGTGGAAGACAGCAGAGACAGGTGGCATGAAAGTTCTTGCTTGGCTGACATCAAGATGGACTGGAAGTGGGGCTCTTTGGTCTCAGCAGTTCTCATGGGGCCAATTTGGGGGATCTTTAAAGACATCCCCTGTCTTCTGCCTCCTCACTGTGAAAAGCATCTAAAGTCTCTCCATGAAGTATAACACATACTACAAGGACACAGAATCAGTTTGACAAATTGACAGAAGCAGGTTTCAGAAGGTGGGTAATCACAAACTTCTCTGAGCTAAAGGAGCATGTTCTAACCCAATGCAAGGAAGCTAAGAACCTTGAAAAAAGGTTAGGCAAAATGATAACTAGAATTACCAGCTAGAGAAGAACATAAATGGCCTGATGGAGCTGAGAAACACAGCACAAGAACTTCACGAAGCATACACCAGTTTGAATTAATCAAGAGGAAAGCTGAATTAATCAAGAGGAAAAAAATATATGAGAGATTGAAGATCATCTCAATGAAATGAAGCAAGAAGATAAGACGAGAGAAAAAAGAGTGAAAATAAACAAAGAAAACCTCCAAGAAATATGAGATTATGTGAAAAGATCAAACCTATGCTTGACTGGTGTGCCTGACAGTGATGGGGAGAATGAAACCAAGTTGGAAAACAGTCTTCAAGATATTATATAGGAAACCTTCCCCAAACTAGCAAGGTAGGCCAACGTCCAAACTCAAGAAATATATAGAAAACCACAAAGATACTCCTCGAGAAGAGCAACCCCAAGACACATAATCATCAGATTCACCAGGGTTGAAACAAAGAAAAAATGCTAAGAGAAACCAGAGAGAAAAGTCAGATTACCCACCAACAGAAGCCCATCAGACTCACAACTGATCTCTTTGCAGAAACCCTACCAGTCAGAAGAGACTGGGGGCCCATATTCAACATTCTTAAAGAAAAGAATTTTCGACTCAGAATTTCATATCCAGCCAAACTAAGCTTCATAAGCAAAGGAGAAATAAAATCTTTTATAGACAAGAAAATGCTCAGAGATTTTGTCACCACCAGGCCTGCCTTACAAAAGCTGCTGAAGGAAGCACTAAACATGGAAAGGAACAACCAGTACTAGCCACTGCAAAAGCATACCAAATTGTAAAGACCATCAACACTATGAAGAAACTGCAGCAACTGCTGGGCAAAATAACCAACTAGAATCATAATGGCAGGATTAAATTCACACATAACAATATTAACCTTAAATGTAAATGGGCTACATGCCCCAATCAAAAGACACAGACTTGCAAATTGGATTAAGAATCAAGACCCATCAGTGTGCTGTATTCAGCGGACCCATCTAATGTGCAAAGACACACATAGGTTCAAAATAAAGGGATGGAGGAGTATTTACCAGGCAAATGGAAAGCCAAAAAAAAAAAAAAAAAAAAAAAAAAAGCAGGGGTTGCAATCCTAGTCTCTGATAAAACAGACTTTAAACCAACAAAGATCTAAAGAGACAAATAAGGGCAAATAATGGTAAAGCAATCAACACAACAAGAAGAGAGCTAACTATCCTAAATATATATACACCCAATGCAGGAGCAACCAGATTCATAAAGCAAATTCTTGGAGACCTACAAAGAGACTTACACTCCCACACAATAGTAGTGGGAGACTTTAACATCCCATGTTAATATTAGACAGATCAACAAGACAGAAATTAACAAGGATATCCAGGATTTGAACACAGATCTGGACCAAGCAGACCTAACAGACATCTACAGAACTCTCCACCCTAAATCCGCAGAATATACATTTTTCTCAGCACCACATCACACTTATTCTAAAATTGACTACATAATTGTAAGCAAAATACTCCTAAGCAAATGAAAAAGAATGGAAATCATAATCAACGGCCTCTCTGACCACAGTGCCATCAAATTAGAACTCAGGATTAAGAACCTACTCAAAACCACACAATTACATGGAAACTCAACAACCCACTCCTGAATGACTACTGGATAATAATGAAATGAAGGCAGAAATGAAGATGGTCTTTGAAACCGAAGAGAATAAAGACACAATGTACCAGAATCTCTGGGACACATTTAAAGCAGTGTGCAGTGGGAAATTTATAGCACTAAATGCCCACAAGAGAAAGAAGGAAAGATCTAAAACTGACACCCTAATGTCACAGTTAAAATAACTAGAGGAGCAAGAACAAACAAATTCAAAGCTAGCAGAAGACAAAAAATAACTAAGATCAGAGCAAAACTGAAGGAGATAGAGACATGAAAAACCCCTAAAAAAAAAAATCAAAGACTCCAGGAGCTGGTTTTTTTTAAAGATCAACAAAGTAGATAGATGGCTAACCAGACTAACAAAGTGGAGAGAAGAATCAAATAGATGCAATAAAAAATGATAAAGGGGATCCTACCACTGATCCCACAGAAATACAAACTATGATCAGACAATATTATAAACACTTCTATGCAATTAAACCAGAAAACCCAGAAGAAATTGATAAATTTCTGGCCACTTACACCCTCACAAGACTAAACCAGGAAGAAATTGAATCCCTGAATAGACGAACAACAAGGCCTGAAATTGAGGCAGCAATTATTACCCTACCAACCAAAAAAAAGGGCCAGCACCAGATGAGTTCACAGCAGAATTCTACGAGAGGTACAATGGTACAATGGTACCATTCCTTCTGAAACTATTCATAACAACAGAAAAAGAGGGAATCCTCCCTAACTCATTTTATGAGGCCAAAATGATTCTGATACCAACACCTGGCAGAGACACAACTAAAAAAGAAAATTTCAGGCCAATACCCCTGATGACCATCGAGACAAAAATCCTCAAAAAAATATTGTCAAACCAAATCCAACAGCACATCAAAAAGCTTATCCATCATGATCAAGTCAGCTTAATCCCTGGGATGCAATGCTGGTTCAACTTATGCAAATCAATTAACATAATCCATCACATAAACAGAACCAAAGACAAAAACCACATGATTATCTCAATAAATGCAGAGAAGGCCTTCGACAAAATGCAACACCCCTTCATGCTAAAAACTCTCAATAAACTAGGTATTGATGGAATGTGTCTCAAAATAATAGGAGCCATTTATGACAAAACCACAGCCAATATCATACTGAATGGGCAAAAACAGGAAGCATTCCCTTTGAAAACTGGCACAACGATGCGCTCTCTCACCACTCCTATTCAACATAGTACCCGAAGTTCTGGCCAGGGCAATCGGGCAGGAAAAAAGAAAGGGTATTCAATTAGGAAAACAGGAAGTCAAATAGTCTGTATTTGCAGACAACATCATTGTGTATTTAGAAGACCCCACAGTCTCCGCCCAAAATCTCCTTAAGCTGATAAGCAACTTTAGCAAAATATCAGGATACAAAATCAATGTGCAAAAGTCACAAGCATTCCTATATACCAGTAACAGAGAGCCAAATTGTGAGTGAACTCCCATTCACAATTGCTACAAAGAAAATAAAATACCTAGGAATACAACTAACAAGGGATATGAAGGACCTCTTCAAAGAGAACTACAAACCACTGCTCAAGGAAATAAGAGAAGACACAAACAAAAGGAAAAACATTCCATGCTCGTGGTTAGGAAAAATCACTATTGTGAAAATGGCCATACTGCCCAAAGTAATTCATAGATTCAGTGCTATCTCCATCAAGCTACCACTGACTTTCTTCACAGAATTGGAAAAAACAAACAAAAAAACACATTTTAAATTTCGTATGGAACCATCGAGGAGCCCACATAGCCAAGACAATCTTAAGCAAAACAAACAAACCAAAAAAAAAAAAAAACAAAAATAAAAAATAAAGCTGGAGGCATCACACTACCTGACTTCAAACTATACTACAAGGCTAGAATAATCGAAACAGTATGATACTGGTGCCAAAACAGAGATATATACCAATGGAACAGAACAAAGTCCTCAGAAATAATGCCACATATCTACAACCATCTGATCTTTGATAAACCTGACAAAAACAAGCAATGGGGAAAGGATTCCCTATTTAATAAGTGGTGCTGGGAAAACTGGCTAGCCAGATGCAGAAAGCTGAAACTGGATCCCTTCCTTAGACCTTAAACAAAAATTTACTCCAGATGGATTAAAGATTTAAACCTAAGACCTACCACCATAAAAACCCTGGAAGAAAATCTGGGCAATACCATTCAGGACATAGGGATGGGCAAGGACTTCATGACTAACACACCGAAAGCAATGGCAACAAAAGCCAAAATAGACAAATAGAATCTAAATAAACTAAAGACCTTCTGCACAGCAAAAGAAACTATCATTAGCATAAACAAGCAACCAACAGATGGGAAAAAATTTTTGCAATCTACTCATCTGACAAAGGGCTAATATCCAGAATCTACGAAGAACTTTAAAAAATACACAAGAAAAAAAAACAACCTTATCAAAAAGGAGGCAAAGGGTATAAACAGACACTTCTCAAAATAAGACATTTATACAGCCAGCAAACATATGAAAAAAATGCTTATTATCACTGGTCATTAGAGAAATGCAAATCACAACCACATTGAAACACTATCTCATGCCAGTTAGAACGGCAATCGTTAAAAAATCAGGAGACAACAGATGCTAAAGAGGAGGTGGAGAAATAGAAATGCTTTTACATTGTTGGTGGGAGTGTAAATTAGTTCAACCATTATAGAAGACAGTGTGGTGGTTCCTCCAGGATCCAGAACCAGAAATACCATTTGACCCAGCAGTCCCATTGCTGTGTATATACCCAAAGGATTCATTCTATTATAAAGACACATGCACATGTATGTTTATTGTAGCTCTGTTTATAATAGCAAAGACTTGGAACCAACCCAAATGCCCATCAATGATAGGCTAGATAAAGAAAATATGGCCCATATACACCATGAAATACTATGCAGCCATAAAAAGGATGAGTTCATGTCCTTTGCAGGGATATGGATAACCATCATTCTCAGCAAATTGACACAAGAACCAAAAACCAAACACCCCACGTTCTCACTCTTAAGTAGGATCTGAACAATGAGAATACATGGTCACAGGGAGAGGAACATCACACACTAGGGCCTGTCAGGGATTGGGAGGCTTGAAGAGGGATAGCATTAGGAGAAATACCTAATGTAGATGACACGGTGATGGATGCAGCAAACCACCATGGCATGTGTGTAACTATGTAACAAGCCTGTATATTCTGTACATGTACCTCAGAACTTAAAGAAAAAATACATTATACTTCCATCTTCTCCACACTTTGACTTTATGATGGCTTAGTTTATGTATTTTGATATTAACGATCTCTTAACAGGTTGTTGTAATTATTATTGTTTTTGATAGATTTGTCTTTTTAGCTTCCTACTAAAGTTATGAGTACATTGTACAGCACAATTACAGCATTGGAGTATTCTGTGATTGTCTGTATACTTAATTTTACACATTAGTTTTATGTCTTCAAATGCCTTCCTTTGCACATTAGAAGAACTCTGTTTAGCATTTCTTATAAGATGGGTCTGATGGTGAATTCTTTCAGTTTTTGTTCATCTGGGAAAGAGTGTATCTCTCCTTCATATTTTAAATATAACTTTGCTGGACACAGTCTTCTTGGATGGCAATTATTTTTCCTTTCATCACTCTGAACATGTCATTCTAATCCCTCATGGGCTGTATAGTTTCTTTTCTTTTTTTTCTGAGACTGAGTTTCACTCATTTTGCCCAAACTGGTATACGATGGCACAATCTCAGCTCACAGGCAACCTTCACCTCCTGGATTCAAGCCATTCTCCTCCCTCACCCTCCTGAGTAGCTGGGATTACAGGTACTTGCCACAATGCCTGGCTAATTTTTTGTATTTTTAGTAGAGACAGGGTTTCACCACGTAGGCCAGGCTGGTCTTGAACTCCTACCCTCAGGTCATCAACCCACCTCTGCCTCCCAAAGTGCTGGAATTACAAGCATGAGCCACCGCACCTGGCTGAGTTCCTTTTGAGGAGTCTGTCACCAGATGAACTGCAGCTTCTTCATATGTTATTTGCATCCTCTTGCTGCTTTTAAGATCCTCTCTGTGTCCTTGACCTTTAAGAGTTTGATTATTATGTTCTTTGGGGTAGTCTTCCTTGGGTCAAATCTGTTTGATGTTCTCTGAGCTTCCATACCTGAATATTTATCTCCGTCTCAAATTTTGGAAACTTTTGTTATTATTTCTTGAAATCAGCTTTTTACCCCTTGCCCTTGCTCAGCTGCCTCTTGAACACCAAAAAATATTCAATTTGGTCTTTTGGAGTAATTTTCTATATCTTGTAGGCATTCTTTTGTTTATGATTTTTTTCATTTTTCTCCTCCAACTATGTATTTCAGAGCTCACTGATTCTTTCCTCTACTTCATCTGTTCTGCTGCTGAGAGGCTGCAATTAAGTTTTTAGTTCCGCAAATGCATTTATCAGTTCTAGGACTTCTGTTTGATTTTTTTTAAATTATTTCAATCTCTTTGTTAAATTCTCTGGTAAATTTCTGAATTGCCTTCCTGTGTTATTTTGGAAATCACTGAGTTTTTTTAAAACTATGATTTTGAATTCTTGGTCAGAGAGCTCACATATCACTATTCTGTGAGGGTCAGTTCCTGGTTACTTGCATTGTCTATGTGGGGAGATAATGGTTCCCTGTTTGCTTTTGTTTCTTGTGAACATCTGTGTATTTGCTTGAAAGACGAGTTATTTATTCCAGTCTTCTGTGTGTTGCTTTTTATTGAATATAGTTGCTTTGTTGCTATGTTACTTTACTGATATGTTACTGTCTCCTTTTCAGCTCTTCAACCTGAGCTCTAAGCCCAGGTTGGCCTCAGCTCTAGTCAAGAACTGGAGTGTTGCCCATGGAAGAGGAGCCAAAGAAGGTATCTTAGCAGTGTGGGAAGGCTGGCTAGGGGTTCATTCCCAGGACACCTGTGGAATATACCTTGTACAGCATGGTGTTGTACAACCACATGAATTTGGCATCATACTTGGCTGAGTTACAGGGCAGAGTTTCAAAGGCTAGGCATGGTAGTCCCACCCCTCCCCTTTATCTCTGTCTGTCCTCTGGAATATTTTTCCCTTCTGGCAGTTGTGATGCTTCCTGTGGATTAAGGCAGAACAGGTCTCCTGCTCTCCTGCCAAGGAACTCAAGATGATGGGGGAGCTACTTGTTCATCCAGATCTCACTTTCTCTGGTGTAAAAAGCATGAGTTGGGGAGAAATTTTCTGCATGGTACTGGGCAGAGTAGGGGTGGGGGGGCATCACAGATGTGGAAATCCCACTCCCTTACCATGTACTTAAGGTTTTTTCACTTCTGTGTGGCCCGGGAGACTGTCTCATCCTCCTGTTGGAGTTCTAAGATATTGCTGGTGATAATCTTGGTACTGTGTATTTATTTTTGGTTTTCTGGGTGCAGAGGAGGGGGCTGGGAAGTGAAGTTAGCTTGTTTCTACACCACCATTGTAGAACTCTCCAAAAATTTTATTTAAGATTAGAATTAGCTGTCTCTTGAGAATTTGGTAAAATTCACCTGTAAAACTCTCTGCTCCTAGGATTTGTGGGAAGAAAGATATTTAAATTCTATATTAATCTGTATAATACTTAACCATTAATTCCATTTCTCTGTTTTTCCAGGGTTGATTTTGGTATTTTGTACTTATTCTTTGTTAGGTATTAAGTTTTCAAATATATAAGCACGTAACTTTTCATAATATCTTTTTAAATAACAGCTTTCTTGAAATGTAATTTACATGCAGCAACATTCACTCTTTTAAAGTGTACATTTTCAGTTGCTATTCACAAATACATGCAACCATCACCACTATTTGAGAACATTCTTTATCATTCCAGAAAGAAATCCTATGCTTATTAGTGGTCACTTTCCATTTTCTCCTACCCACCGCATAACTCGGCCCCTGAACACTACTAACCTACTTTCTTTATAGATTTGCCTATTTCAGACATTTCATATAAATAGAATTAAGCAGTATGTGACCCTTTGTGTGTCTATTTACCAAAATGTTTTCAGGTTTCATCCATGTTGCACATGCATTATGACTTCATTCCTTTATGTGGTGTGTAATAGCCCATCATATGGATATACTCTATTTTGTTTATGGACTCATCAATTGATAAGACATTTGGTTTACTTCCATTTTTGGTTATTATAAATAATACTGCTACCAACATAATTATGAGTAAACAGTTGCTGAGCTTCCTGGGTACACCCTACTGCCTCAGCCATAACACACACACACACACACACACACACACACACACACACACACACACACACTTTCCTATAAACCCAGAATCAAAGGGCAAAAATGGCAGGCAGAACAGAGAACTCCTAGGTGTCTGATATAGGGCTAATGGCAATGTGTGTTCTGATTAGAGAGGAACCAACCACTCCTGGTTTTGTCAGCCTTCGGTCTTTTCATGCAAGATTTCGTTTGAATAAAGGGTTCCAGAGTGCTGAAAATTTGGAAAATCATCAATTACCTAATTCCATTATATTTGGGAAAGTTGAGATCCATAAGAGTTAAGTCATTTGTTCAAAATCATACATATAATTTGTTCAAAGTCACACACTTCATGAATGACAAACACAGGATTGGAAATTATTTCTTCTTCCTCAGTCTAATGGGCTGCACACTGAAATAAACCAAATCAAAATTAAAGACCATCAACACAACCCAACAGTTATTTTTGATTTATGCCAAAATTTGAGCATGTCAGAGTCTGTGGGGATTTCTTTCACAGAAAGATAAACCATAAAAGAGGACTGGAAATATGAATACTAACAAAGTTGTAACAGTGCCAGAAGCAGGTAAAACAAAAACTACCACAGTTTCCTATCATATAACGTTGGCCATCTTTATTCCCAAAAAAAGCCTGATAGATGCATTTTCTACTGACGGCTGCATCCTGTGAGAGCCTGGAAGTCCATCTGAAGCAAATGATGATTTGTGCAGTGTTTGTTATGAGTATAGCTATTGTCTCTCTCCACATCTGTGGCTGCACTCCTGCATCTGCTGAACTGGGGCCAGGGTCTACGGTCTTGACTTTAAGGTCCTCTTTGGGCTGCTGCGCCTGCTGCAGATTGTATTTTTATTGTGCTTTTCCATGTGCATGGCCCAGTGCCAGCCATACCCAAGGAAGTCTTGAGGAGCAGAAAGTAGGCAGGGGTGCTCTGGGAAGCCCGGAGGTGAAAGATGAGAAGTCCCCACGGGACACTGCCTCTGCAGAGGCGCTTCCTCCCCTCCCTCTGCCATATGCCTTCCTTTCCCTTTTTGCAGCTTCTCTCTTTCTCAGAGACTATACCTTCTCCCAGCTGTTGTACTGCCCTGAAAAGGGTGCATTCATTCTACTAAAGCACTCTTGTCCTCCCCCCTCAAACAGGTGGGGCCTTGGGGCTCTAAGCAAGCAGCTGGAGCTGCAGCTCCCCACCACTGGGCAGCAGGACTTGCTTCCGCTCAGTCATACCTTGATTCCTAGTTTGAATAAATGGAGGCATTTGGGGAGGCATGTGTAAAAGCCTTAAATTGTGTTTGGGGCAAATGGCACAAATCAGCAACTGTTTTCTTCTAAACACAGACAGGCTTAAAGGAACTAAGAGTCTAGTTCAATCAACTATAGCTGTTCCATTCAACAGACTATTATACCACTAATAAGGATTGCATTTTTGAAGAATTTTAATGATGTGGGAAAACACAATATAATACCAAGCGAAAAAGTCAGATACAGAATTGTACAGGGACTATGACTCCAGTGTATAAAAATATGTGTGTATAATGGGTGTAATTTTTTCTCTCTATGCATGTATGCTCAGGAAAAAAGCTATATGTAAAAAGCAACAAAATATTTAACATTGAGATCCTTTTTTCTGCGTTATAAATAAGACTGTGTTTTTTTTTATTCTTAGGTCTTTAGGTATGTCTTCCACCTAATAAAGAACATTCATTTCTTCTTTTTTATTGTACTTTAGGTTTTGGGGTACACGTGCAGCTCACGCAGGATTGTTGCATAGGAACATACATGGCAGGGTGGTTTGCTGCCTTCATCCCCCCATCACCTATATTTGGTATTTCTCCCCACGTGTTCCCTCTCCACACTCCCCACCTCCCACTGTCCCTCCCCTAGCACCCCGCAACTGACCGCAGTGCGTGATGCTCCCTTGTGTCCACATGTTCTCATTGTTCAACAACCACCTATGAGTGAGAACATGCGGTGTTGGGTTTTCTGTTCCTGTGTCAGTTTGCTGATAATGATGGTTTCCAGATTCAACCATGTCCCTATGAAGGACATGAACTCATCGTTTTTTATGGCTACGTAGTATTCCATGGTGTATATGTGCCACATTTTCTTTATCCAGTCTATCATTTGTGAACGTTCATTTCTTATAGTCATAAAGTTACTTTAAAACGAAATTAGAAGAGAATATTAGAGTTGAAGTTTTTACAGAGATTATGAGTCTAATCTCTTCATATCCAAAAAGTGGAAACAGGGAAACCAAGCTAAGTGAATTGACCAAAGTTCATTTTGTAACTTAAGCTGAGTCCTAGAGTTTCCAGCTCTTGAGTCAGTGTCTGTCCTCCAAATTGTTGCTTAAACGTCATTTTCTTATTACCTTCTTGATGAACGTGTTCATTGCTACTATATAAAAGTGCAGTTCATTCTTGTACACCAATTGTCCCACAGATTAGCTGAACTCACTTATTAGTTCTAGGAGTCTTTATTCTTTAGTATATTCATTGGAATTATCTAAAAAGGCAACCATGTCATCTGTAAATAGAGACAATTTTGTTTCTTAAGATTTGAATGCCTTTTCTTGCCTTACTGCACTGGCTAGAACTTCTAGTATTATGTTAAATAAGAATGATGAGAGTTAACATTTTTGCCTTGATCTGATCTTAGAGGGTAATCCTTCAGCCTTTCATTATTAAATCTAACAGTCACTATAGGTTCTTGCAGGAGCTCTTTTTTTTTTTTTTTTTTTTTTTTTTTGAGATGGAGTTTCGCTCTTGTTACCCAGGCTGGAGTGCAATGGCGCGATCTCGGCTCACTGCAACCTCCGCCTCCTGGGTTCAGGCAATTCTCCTGCCTCAGCCTCCTGAATAGCTGGGATTACAGGCACACGCCACCATGCCCAGCTAATTTTTTGTAGTTTTAGTAGAGACGGGGTTTCACCAAGTTGACCAGGATGGTCTCGATCTCTTGACCTTGTGATCCACCCACCTCGGCCTCCCAAAGTGCTGGGATTACAGGCAGGAGCTCTTTATTTGGTTGAGGACATTATTTCTATTCATATTTTTCTGAGAGTTTATCATGAATGGGGGTTGAATTTTATCAAATGCTTTCTCTGCATCAATTGACACAATCATGTGATTTTTCTTTGATAGCCTCTAATTATTCCACATCACACAGACTGATTTTCCAATATTGAGCCAGGCTTGCATCCTTAGAATAAACCCCACTTAGACATGTTGTATAATTCTTATTATACATATTGTTCAGTTCTATTTGCTAAAATCTTATTAAGGATTTTTGTGTCTATAGTCATGAGAATAATGGTCCGTTTCATTTTTTAGAACTATCTTTGTCTGGTTTTGATATTGGAACAATCCTGGATGTACAGAATTAATTGGGAAGCATTGCCCCCCCCCCCCACCGCTTGTTTTTTTGGAAGGGATTGTGCAAAACTGGTGTTTATTCTCCAGCTGTTTGGTAGAATTCTCTAGTGCAGATGTCCCCAAACTACGCCGCATGCGGCTCCCTGAGGCCGTTTATCCGCCCCCCGCCGCACTTCAGGAAGGGGCACCTCTTTCATTGGTGGTCAGTGAGAGGATCACAGTATGTGGTGGCCCTCCAACGGTCTGAGGGACAGTGAACTGGCCCCCTGTGTAAAAAGTTTGGGGACGCCTGCTGTAGTGGAATTATTTGAACCTGGAGGCTTCTTTTTGAAGAAGCTTTAAAATTATGAACTCAATTTCCTTAATAGGTATAGAGTTATTCACATTTTCTATTACTATTGGTCCAGTTGTCGTAGTTTGTGCTTAAATTGGCCAATTTCATCAAATTTGTCAAATTTATGTGTGTAGAGTTTTGTGTAGTATTCTCTTTTGCTGTCTTGAGGTATATAGCGATATCCCCTGTTTCGTTCCTGATGTTAGTAATTTATGTTTTCTTTCATTTTTAATTTTGCCAGAGGTTGGTCAGTTTTATTGATCTTTTCAAATAACTCTATTTCATTGATTTCTCTCTGTTGTTTTCCCTCTTTTCAGTTTTATTGATTTCTGCTCTTTATAATTTCTTTTCCTTTACTCGTTTTGGGTTTATTTTGCCCTTCTTTTTCAGATTTTAAAGATCAAGGTTTTGATTATTGAGACTTTTTTTTTTTCAAATTTTGCTTATTTAGTGCTATAAATTTCTCTCTCAGCATTGCTTTAGCTTTGTCCCACAAATTTGGTATGCTCCTTTTTATTATTATTATTTAATTCAATGTATTTTTATTTCCCTTAAGACTTCCTCTTTGACCCATGGATTATTTAGCAGTGTGTTATTTAACATCCAGGGATTTGGAGATTTTTAAATAATCTTTTTGTTATTGATTTCTACCTCAGTGCCATTGTGGTCAGAGAAAATATACTATATGATTTTTGTTTATTTTAAATTTGTTGAGGTTTGTCTTACTGCCTAAGATATGATCATGGTATATCATAATGCTGTACACTAAAGTGTATTACACTTTAGTTGAGTACAGTGTTCTATAAAAGTTGATTAGATCCTGTCAGCAATTATGCTGTTGAGGTTTTCTACGTTCTTGCTAATTTTATGCCTAGTTGTTCTTCTAACTGCTGAGAGAGGAGTACTGAAGTATTAAACAGTAATTGTGAATTTGTCAACTTCTTCATTCAGTTCCATCATTTTATAGCTCTATGTTTGGTGCATACACACTTAAGACCACTGTATTTTCCTGGTGAATTATATTTTTATTAAATAATGTCCCTCTCTGCTCTGGTAATTTTGTTTTGAAGTCTATCCAACATTTATATAGCCACCCCCGTTTCCTTTTGATTAGAGTTTTCATCATGTATCTTTCTCTAGCCTTTTACTTTCAATCTACCTATGTTTACAGCTTCTTATAGATGGCCTATAGTTTGGTCATATTTTTAATTCACTCTTGTAAGTATTGTAAAAGACTGTTTAGAACCACAACAGGCAGCATTATAATTTTTGCCTCAGCTGTCAACTATAATTTAGAAAATTCAAGAAGAGAGAAAATACCATATTCACCTATATTTTTACTCTTTTTGATGTTTCAGATTTTTAAATTGTTTATTTTCTATTTAGAAAACTTCATTCAGCTATTCTTTTAGGGTAGGTCTGATAGTGAGAAATCTTTACTGTCATTCTTTACATCTTTCATTCTTCTTTCCACCCTATGTCCAGAAAGATCCAAGTCAGAAATTCTGAAGACCCCAGTTAGATGCTGACACCATAATTGGGCTCCCATGATTCTATACCACTTCTGAAATTGACAGAGAGTACCTCAGACATGCCCGTATGTCCTTTAGAATTTTCTGTAACCACTTTCATTCTAGAATTCCAATTTTAATTTTAATCAAATG